>NC_092411.1:263949784-264267909 GCF_040894005.1 Engystomops pustulosus | reverse complement strand
CAATGTCATTAGTCACAAAACGGAGCTTAAATAGTTTGATTTTATGATTTACAAAATGTATGGCCTCTCTAAAGTAGGTGGAGTTATCACTAAGATGGCCTCCACTGGATACTACAAGTCCCATGATCCTTTAGTTCTCAGTAACTCCTCCTCCATCTTATGCTCTGCTCCAGGTGATGATATAACAGACTTTCTTGCTCTGTTACCATAGTAATGATGTGTAACTGCCATCACCAAAACACCGGTCATACTGGATGCACTGCAACCAACCGACTACAGCCAAACTTAGTGCAGATCACATGACCTGCCCAGGCAGATGCAGGACATGTGATGTGGACATGTGACCAGCGGCCATCTTCTGTCCTGTGTATGCTCTGCAACGGACCGCGCGGGGGAAATTAACGGACTGATTAAAGCGCCAGTAGCATTTTAATTCTCCATCACAGTCTATGTCAGCAGCATTTCCTGCTAAGGGGAGCAAAATTTTAAATAACAACTAATTACACATTAGCTTATATTTTGAGTGTCCACTTGTATATGAATTATGCTTATTCCTGGAATACACCTTTAAGGGTAGGGTTGGGTTCATGTACTGAACCTGAATGCTCTCCCCCACTGGTAACAACTAACGATTACAGATGTTACCTTTTAAATGGTGCCGGCACAGAGAGCGACGATCCTTAGGAAAGTGGCAGTGCTCATACAGCACCGGCATCTAACTGGAGGCGTGCATGCACCAGCATCATTTAAAGAGTGAGCACATGCAATCGGTGCTAGCTCCCTTCACAGGTGTTAATGTGGAGGGTGAACCTGAACACGGAGCCCTGGCTGAAGTCCGGTATAGGGGACCCTAACCCACAATGTTCGGCACAAACTCGGACATTGTGGTTTTCGGGTCCACTCATCACAACTCTCAACTTGTGATGAAGTCTCATATCAATATGTATGATCAATCCTTTAGCTTATCGTAAGACACCACCACAGCAGCACTGAGATCCAGCACTGGATGTATTATCTGTAACTAAGCAGACCAAATATTTTCAATCCACCTCTTAGAAAACATCAAAGAAAGAAAAGTTTTCATCAAAAATGAAATAATTGATAGAATATTCCTCCTGACTGTCTGTAGCGTGCCCGGACAACGTGTCTGAGCCATCAACCATCAGTCTCATAATTGCCATTTTTTTACATTGTGTCAAATAGCTTTGAGGAATTTAAACTATTTGATATACAAAGGGAAAACCATTCATATGGTATGCACTGTATTCATACATACAATTATATATAGTGCTAAAATGTTCTACAAATATGTATAAATTATGTTGTATTCTCTCGGTTTACCCTTTCATTTAAATTCCATGCATTTTAGAAGTGAGCCAAAAATACAGGAGCAAACTAATTAATTATTAGTTTCCCTTTAATTTGGTGTCAATAATGATTACCAATCTCTGTAACAATACCTTTGTGTAACATTTTCCAGGGTTGCACTGTTGGAGTGTTCTCATATTGATTAGCTCTCAGAGCTGCTCTGAGTAAAAGCTGTAGTGGGTTCTTGGATGGATATTACAGTAGTCACTCAGAGCAGAGGGGAGGAGCTGTGGAACAGTTCAATACGTAACTCTTCACAGCTAAAACCTAACACAGTCTGCTTTATATGGTTCTATCTGCTGGTAGACTAACATTAAAAAGGAAACCATCAATGCTTGTTAGAGTTGGGTTTGATCTTTGAGACTACAAAAAGAGAAAATTTCAAAGTGTTGAATATAGAGGCTCAGGAAACTGCAAACCGGGACCATGTGGTTATTAAGTTGAAGTGAATGGAAGATGTGCCATCTGTGCCACAAAGCCATCTGTTTCCAGCTTTATGCCCAGTGCTTTGCTGGGCCCAGTAATGGATTATAGTATGGGAAATTTAGGCCTCTTTCTGGGGACCAAGGCTTTTAATGGGCCAATGGCTACCCAAACCACCCGACAAGTTGGATTCTGCCCTATTCAGATAATAAAGAGAGCAACCTCCAGCCATCCTCATACATATGTTCCAGCTCTCAAAACACATGTATATAACAGCCCTTTCAGGACCTTTGAAAGTCCTCCAATGGTCCTCAAACTTCAGAACTGGAAGCCGACAGAAGGGACTACCTCGCCTTCTTTTCCCAAGTGACTCGATTCTTTACTGAACACTAAATAAATTACACTTTGGAGGGGGGCAATTTGCATACAGCCCAGGGCCCATGGCCATATTGATTCCCCCTAACTGATCAGTGGAGGGGCCTGGCTTTAACTCTGCGTCCCTTGGGCATTTCAGAAGAAATTCATCTAATGGACTACAGGTGGTGATCCTTTTATGTTGTGCACCGAGTAAAAATGAACTAAACTGTAGTGTGCCAGAAATAAAAGCTCTAGATAGTGTATGTACAGAAAACCTAGTACTAAACACCAAACCATACCTGTAAAAATCATACTGTTCGATGACCGGATAATATTCTCGGACATACATCTCACTTTGGGTGAGGTAGGATGTGAGGTTAGATATTATATGAATGACAGGGATCATTTTGGAAAAGGTAGTGATATTTGCTCCAATGGAATCTAAAATGTTCTTCACATCTAAAAAAATAAAAATAACAATAAAAACGTGGTTATGACTTTGACAAACTACATACTCCAAAAGAGAACAAGTAGCTCTCCAAGAGTTGAAGATTCAAAGGCCGCCCTTCCATGTAATAACTTATTGAAAACTTTATCAAAAACTCACAAATGTATCATGACTGGGGAAAACAGGTCACATGATGAATAATGAACACAATACACACTGGACGCACTCAACTGGTGTTCAATGAAGATTTGGAGGAAAGTCAGAGTTCTCTTTATCGTTCACTTTTGACTCCAGCTTTTGGAATTTTAGGTATTTTTCTTCTTTTGCCTGTGGGATTTATTTTCAAGCATGAACTGTCATATTCTGCTAGCGATGTTCAGACTTGAAAGGGGTGTGGGAATAGTAATAGTCCCGCTTCTGTAATGTTTAACCTTTACCTATATATCTGGTCAAGTTTCACACTGATGAAGTTCATGGTATCGATGTAGGTTTCTCTACAGACAAGCTGGCAAGATAACAATATAACTACATATTTAAAACGGCCCAAAAGGTGTAGTCTTCTCAGAAATGTTAAATGCGAAGACTCTCCCCAATATTTGGTGAATACTGATCAAAAACATTGATGAGGCTCATGTATCACCATTTGTCAACCTGTTGGAGCTAAACTTCTCGAGGGTCATGGTCATCAGAATGTTGGTCATGGAAAATCCTTTTGTATGATTTGTGCGAACTTCCTCAGGATGTTTAGATGTTATCGTTCCAAGAGCTCGAAGGGAGCCATCTCCATGCCTGCTCATAGAGTCGACAAACAGTCCTGATGAGATGGTGCCTTAAAAACCACAAGTTACCTCCCTGACATGAAGGTTTTAGAAAAAATTGTATTCTTCAGAAAATAAAACCTTAGGAACGTTTGTTCCTAAATCTCTAAATTCCTCTGGTGAATTGTTACTATTGAACATTTGGGATCCAATGCAGACTTAAGCTGTAAATACTATATGCAGCTATCTTGACTAAAGCCTTATAGTAGTAGTAGAAAGAATAGAAGTGGTAGTAAAAATTAGTAAAAATTGTAGTAGTAGGAATATTCGTAATTCAACAAGTAGTAGAAATACAGTAGTAGTAATAGTAGCAGCAGTAGTAGAAATAGTTGTAGTAGAAATAGTAGTAGTAGAAATAGTAGTAGAAGAAATAGTAGTAGTAGAAATGGTATTAGTACTACTAGTAGTATTAGAAATGGTATTAGTACTACTAGTAGTATTAGAAATGGTATTAGTACTACTAGTAGTATTAGAAATGGTAGTACTAGTAGTACTAGTGGCAGTAGTATTAGTAGTAGAAATAATAATAGTAGTAATTGTGATTAAAGAGACCTCTGACTTTCCGTTTGGCACATAAGGAACACATAGCCTCCTGTAAGGATATATTACCCAGGAAAAACTTACAGGGAATGGCTGAGTAACAATTCCAAAAACAGGTCCAAAAAGATTTTGTTAATAATAGGAAACAAAACACGTCATTAGTTACAGACCAACTGCACAGAAAGAGCCAATAAATAATAATGTAAGGCGAGGGGGAATAAAGAAATTTCTACATGAAAATAATAAAAAACGTCAATTAAAATTAATATAATTAATTAATTCTAATTAAAATAAAATATGAAATAAATATTATACAGAAGGATATTTACCATTGGTAATGTACTGTATTTTCACCAACATGTCCCCTAAACCAGTGGTCCCCAACCTTTTTTTGCCCAGGGACCGGCTATAAACATAAATTTATACTGCATCATGCCTTCCTCCCCTTTCCTTTAGCTGCCCGCACACCCTCTCCTTCTAATGTCCCCTTTCCCAGCTGAACTCTGTCAAAAAAAAAAAAAAAATACTCACCTTACTCATTACTCTGCAGCAGTCTTCTCTTCCACACTAATCCATGGTTCTATTGTCGGTAGACATGATGTGATGACATCATGATGCACGCCGGCAATAGAGCTGTGCATTAGTGTGGAAATTAAGTAAAGGAAGAGAAGACTTCTGCAGGGGAGCAGGGAAGGTAAGTATTTTTTTTGTTTTGTTTTTACAGATGTCAGGCGCGGAATGGAACCAGGTGTTCTACGGTGTGTTCTTGGGCCATGGACCGGTGGTTGGGGAATACTGCCCTAAACTACATTGTGTATTGTAGTAATTTGGCACTGTGTTAACAATTATGTAGGCTTCAGAGCTGAAATCTTGAGAAACAAACTAACCATTCTAACCACCATTAGGAGCGCAGCTCTGAAATATAATATAAGCAGTAATGTAGGACCCGTTAAATACAATGCAACAATCAGGAGTCTGACGAAAATCTGAAGTTTTAGAAGTAAGAAGTTGAATGTAACTTTTCATGACAAATTATTTAGGCAGCATTAATGCCAGATGATGACTTAATTAACATAATAAATTATCTATATTTCAGAGGAAAGCAGCATAGACATAGCTTCAAGATGTTGGGCCTTAAATCAAAAACTACAGAATACTCGCCAAAAATAAAAAATGTCATGAAACGCTGTAAAATATATAATTTATGGTAACTACACTATGAGAATGATATAGCTCCAGCTGCTGGGATGTGTTGAATTTGATATAATTGATTTTGGAAGAGCGCCACTGTAATGTTACAGGGAACTCAAAGTAACAGCGTGTAAGGTCCATGATGCCACCACAACCTCTGTAACACATAGGCCAGTGATGGCGAACCTTTTAGCGGCTGAGTGCCCAAACTGAACCCAAATCCCCCCTTATTTATCATGGGGTGCCAGCAAAAATTAAAGCAGTAACTTATTGCTCCCTGTTTTTCAACAACTTTCTATCATATTGGCCTCCTGAGGGCAGCAACACAGTAGAAAGATGGAAAATTTGCATTATTCTTGCTTCTTTCCAGTGTCCCTCTGTACACAGAGAATCGTGGGGCCAGCAGAAGGTCCTCCAAAGATAATTTGGCCCTATCTACACATTCTCCCTCTTCCTACAGTCTGTAGTGAAGTATCACTTTAAGATTCTTTGAGTCCTATCTGGTGTGCTGGGTGATGGCCCGGGTGCCCAAAGAAATGGCTCAGAGTGCCGCCTCTGGCACCCGTGCCATAGGTTCGCCAACACTGCCATAGGCCATGTTTCCATATTTTATAGCTGTAACTTCCTAGAAGCTATAATTCTGGAATATAAATGCATTTTTCACAGTCCTGCTACTACTAACAACACAAACAAAGGTAGGGTTACACAGATTTCCAAAGCCAATTCCTAATCCAAAGGCCCATGTATCCTTTTTCACCATTAAAGAATAGAGTAACTTACCTTCCTCTATATTTTTGGTTTGGTTTTGTACCATTTCTGGAGTGTTATTGAATGCAGCGTAACCCTATGGAAAAATAAAGTGAAGACAGCTTAATACATAAAACTACTAGAGTGTCATGTAGTGTTTCAGTTGCCCTTCGGAGGTGCTGTATGGAAGTGCAATCTCTATAGTCGGTTTCCACACAATGATCACTGGAGAACCCTACATTGGTACACCCTATTTTAAAGGGACTAAATAGAAAACTGGTAAAATGTATTCCTAATAGAGATGAGCACTAAAATGCTTGAGTGCTCGTTATTCAAGACAAACTTTTCCCGATGCTCGAGTGCTCATCTCGAATAACGAACCCCATTAAAGTCAATGGGAGACCCGAGCATTTTTCACTCAAAGAACACATTGAAAGAACAGTGAAAAAGAACAAATCCAAGATGTTTGCAGATGTTTTCACTGAAAAAACACATTGAAAGAACACAGTGCAGAACACATTGCAGATGTTCCGTACATCAGCAATCTGCTCCGAAAACGCTCGTGCAGAACGGTGTTCTGCGCAATAGTATCTGAGAACAATGGGGGTCATTTACTAAGGGCCCGATTCGCGTTTTCCTGACGTGTTACCCGAATATTTCCGACTTGCGCCGATTTCCCCAGAATTGCCCCGGGATTTTGGCGCACGCGATCGGATTGTGGCGCATCGGCGCCGGCATGCACGCGACAGAAATTGGGGGGCGTTGCTGAACGAAAACCCGACGGATTCGGAAAAACCGCCGCATTTAAAAAAAAATGTGTTGCGAAGATTGCACTTACCTTCACTCAGCCCGGCTCGGTGTATTACAGCACGTTCCGATGCTCTTCAGCGCAGCAGCGCCACCTGGTGGACGGTGGAGGAACTACCTTAAAAAATCCCGTCCGGACCCGAATCCAGCGCAGAGAACGCCCCGCTGGATCGCGAATGAGCCGGGTAAGTAAATCTGCCCCAATATGTGCGAAGAACACCTTGCAGATGTTCCCATACATCTGCAATGTGTTCTTCACACATATTGTTCTCAGATACTATTGCGGAGAACACCGTTCTGCACGCGGGTCTTCGAAGAAAGATTGCCGATGCACGGAACATCTGTAATCTGTTCTGCACTGTGTTCGTTCAATGTGTTGTTCACTTAAATGACCCTGTGTTCACTGTTTTTATTCTATTCTGCACTGTTCTTCACAGTCTTTTCTTAATTAAATGCTCGATCACGAGCAGCGGAAATACTGGTCTGAGCAACGAGCCGTTCCGATTATGCTAATACTCGACCAAGCATCATGCTCAGACAAGTATACCCGCTCATCTCTAATTCCTAACAATGCAATGTCTCACCTTTTGTACCAAATTGCTGAGATCAGTCCTGAGCACGTTGTTCAATTTGCCTAGATGCTGGTTTACATCTGGTAACTGGAAAATAATTAAAGATTGCATTGATTACTACACCTGGTTCCATACATAGTAGGTAGTAATACCTGTATTATGGGGTTAATTTATCTTCTGGATCTTCACTTTTCTTACCGCACTGAAGTTGGCATTGACCCTGAGTTGGCCGAGTGAGCTCTTGATCTTGTTACAGGGAATCAGGGCCACTGAGGTAGAGCATGCTGGGTCAGTCAATGTGCTGTTCAGCTGTAATTTGGCATCTGTGAGGTTTGCATGGAGCCTGTCCATCGCCTCTTGAAGCACTTCCACAGACACGCTGATGTTCTCCAAAGCTTCCTTGGTTTCTTTGATGGCTGAGAATACAAACATGTGGTTACGGTAATATTTTATTAGAATTGTTGTGAGAAAATACAGAACACATCATCTTGTTTATCTCCTTGCCCAGTTCTTATTGCTCTACATAAGGGTGCACCATCTTAAAACTGGCAGGGGGGCGCTTGCAGGAAACAGCTGTCCCAGAGGTCCCACAGAAGAGTTGTTGCTGAAAAAACTGCCAACAGTTGTAGGATTTATTTTAGAAACCAAGGTAATCCACTTCCTTAAAAGGGGTGTTCCCACGAACAAAAGTTAGACTCTATCCATGGGATTCGAAATGTTAAAGGTCCCTGGTAAAACCAAACTGAAAAGTTTCCATTTTGTAAAATATTACCCAATATTTTTAAAGCAGCAAGTTTGTCGCTGGCGACTCCCTCCCTACTACATGTCAGGGTTGTCTTCTTCTAAATTAGTGGATTTATCACATCAGACCCAAACCAAGGATCATCTGGAAATCTGAAAACACCGGTTGACCAGGAAGTACCCACAGCCTAAACCAGGTTTTTCGGATGGATTAGTGGGAGACCCACTTGAAGAAGCAACGGTGAAACATACGTCGGGGTACTGTGAAGATGGTTCTTTCCATTTCCCTGACACTTACGAGTAGTATGCAACACCCTGGTGGGTAAATGATTTGCATTTCATGATTTAATTTTTGGATAATCTTTGGATAATCTTTATACTTACATGGTGACTCGATGGGAGACTCACCACCACCAGGTCTTGTTCTTGTGGTTTTTAAATATATGTTTTTTATTGCTTTTTGCTTTCCTTAAGAGTTAAATAAAGATTTAAGGAATTTTTATGGATTTGGTGGTTTGATGTGATTTTTGTAATCCTATATACTATGGTTGGTAGAAAAAATACCTTTATCATTTGAGAACCTCGGCCTACCAGAAGATGTAATTAGGCTACCAGAAGATACTGTGGGCCAGCATGACCATGATGTCTAAAAGTTTCATCCATAGGAATATAGAGTCCTAGGTAATATTTTTTATGGTAATGACTACGGTATATCTACTTTAGTATATAATTTTTATTAGTTTTCTTTTTAATGGCTAAAGCCCTTCATGAACCATGATAACGATGATCTATTGGGTGTAATTCTAGATGAATGGTTGTGGGTTTGGATAGATTTGCTGCAGAACATCCGTGATTTAATAGTCTTTAAGCTTTGTTCTTCTTTACAAAGATGATGAGACATTTTCCATTTATTACAGTTCAGACAGCCTCATGCATCATCTTTAGTGTCTTAACGTGGAAGAAGACCGTCTTCGGTGTAATCGATTGCCGCCTCTCATACACAGCTCTGTATCTTAATTTCATTGTAAAATACAAGCGTGTAAGTGACTGCTCCATCAAAGAAATCTTTAGAACTGTCACTCCTGTAAAGATCAATTTGGCTTCTCTCTAGATGTTTAATAAGAATGATTGATCACATTGTTCTACTGAGCAGTTATCAGGTCTAAAATATTTCAGAACAGAGAGAAGGTAAACAAGAAGATGTGGCAAGAACCTTCTTTGGGGCCAGTGTGTGACACTGTTATCACAGCTTATGTTCTAGTGGCTACCTTCTTTACAGGTCATACATGCACCCTGACCTGCACGCAAGCACTGCACTGCACCTTTAGTGGTTACTTAAGGCACCTTCTCCCAATGAAAGGTGTTTTGGTAAAAAAGGTTCATAATCTTTTGGTAAGGTACCGTATGTACTCAAGTATGAGCAGAGTTTTTCTGCACAAAAAATGTGCTGAAAAAACCCAACTCGGTATATTAAAAATATGTACTTGTATACTTACCCTCTGGCGCTCTCTTCTCCTCATGGCTTGTCTTCTCCCTGGATCTCCGGCTTCCCGGCATTGTGTGCAGGGGCACCAGACTATGAGGTCGTGTGCCAAGCCTGATTACGTCATAGTGTGTGCGCGGTCAGAGAGCATAGATGTGTCTCTGTCCACCAGGAAGCAGAGAGAAGACAAACCGTGAGCTTCCCTCTCCTATATGGGGCATGCATTATTAGCAGCCCAGAGTGCCAGACATCTTGTCCCTGCGCTCCGGCCTGCTTTTTATAAATCTCTTTTCTAGGGGATCCTGGCGTGTCAAGATAAGCAAAGACAAGCACTGGGATCAAGATGAAGAGGAGCAGAGGTGAGTATTTTCAGTGTCTCTTTTTTTCATACTGGTTGATTTCCTTTAATGGAGTTTTCATTCTCACGTTTTCCCACAGAAAAGTACACGGAGACTACACACGGCACAGCTAGGTGTATACGGAACAACACTGCACATCACAGGTCTATTTTGTTCCAGCAGTTTTCTTTTTACCTTTAATGGCCCTTTCCACTTTGACTTCAATTTAAAATAAAGAGTGAACAAAAGTGAACATAAAATATTCAGCAAAAAGTAACAATGAGACAATTCACAAGACAAACAGCATAAATGAAAAGACGATACAACTGCAATATATATCCACATAAAAAATAAGTGGCTGAGGCAAGTCAATGTACATGGAGTCTCACACACATGCAATATATAGCGATGAAACAGGCATAAGAGCTAAAATCTGATGAGACAAGTAAGGGTTTACCTTTACATATATGTCCATACAGAAGATTCAGAGCTATCAGACAAACACAGCTCCAACCATTATAGATTAGATATCATTTTTTCATTGTACTTATCCATACAATAGAAAGTAGAGAAGTACTTTTGCCAATGTCCCTGTGCATAAAATTACTTAAAGGATCTTTCCAGCTAAAACTTATCAGAGGCCCATTAATTGGCTAAGCTATCAATATTAGATCAATAACTTTATATCATCTCTGTAACACACTGGATGGAGACATCCAGCTCCACCCGTTGTGAAGTGGTCATTCAGTCTTAAATGGGTTGACCAGCCAGGAAAACATCAAATGGTCCCCTATCCTATGGAAAGGGGAGAATTTGCTTATTGGTGGTGAATTTGAATATGGGGGTCCGTCGTACCCCAAATGAATGTTCTTTTTAATGAATGGTGTGGCTGGTCTTACATACATGCTACACGGTCAATGGCAGTGACAGAAGTGACGGAAGTAGATGAGGACTTCAATGCCACGGAAGTGACGGAAGTTCCACCACTGGGACCCCCACTGTTCATCAAGTTATCCCTCTTTCTGTTGATAGGGGAAGACTTGAGGTGGCCATTATTATAGCTATACAACCCCTTTCATGTATTTGTATCTCCTATTTACTTCTGTGGGAGCACAGAGTACAGTAATCCTGAACTTCAAGCACACAAGGAATGGTTTACCCCATTCCGTGCTTGACGTGGCTCTTCCAAGGTGATTGGCGAGCCGTGGAGAAACTAGAATCTGATGGGCCCCAGTGCAAAGTCTGTGCCAGGCTCCCGACTATAATGTATGGTTTATAGTACTAGTCTTCTCATATGGGAAAGTGACACCATAAGGGCCTCTTGGGTCGCAACCGCAACCTCTGCACCCCCTCAAGTTACGCCCCTGTTGGCAAGGTTTTCAGATGTTACACCCCACAACTCTCTCCTATCCTATGGATAACCCATTAAAACATTGGGTTTGTAAATATTGCTGTACAAATATGTTTAACAGCCGGGTTTGAAATTCCATTGACTAGGCGATAGAGCCGTATGTGATAATCTGTATACATAGGTTGTGTAATGCAGAGAATTATCCAAGATACCTCGTGCTCTATGGGATGTATCTGCATGATCACCCCAGGTAATTGGACATTCCACTGCGCTGACATTATGTTGCACCGATGAGCAACGCCGAGGTCTTCAGCAAGAATTTACAGAAAATAGGGATAAATAAATCATCCGAAAAAATTAATTATGTTTCCATAAGACGACTGATCCCACAGGCAAGTCTGCACAGATCCTGCATGATCTAAACCCTGACAGAACACTGATTAATACTGCACAATCCTGATACCGGTCACATAACCGGGTGTCAGGGATGTTAAGATCTACTTCTACACTTTGATCCTTTGTAATATTGAGTTGTTAATACACAACAAATCCTTAAAATATGAATACAATCCAAAACCTGTGACAGGTGAATATCCTTGATAATGGCTTTTTTTTACGTTTCGTAGAGTTGTAACAAGTCTTTTCTATTACCGGGGTAATTGTTTGCTACTGCATGGAGAGGACTCTGGTAATGCCCCCCTTGAGGCTCATTAGCATAATTTTAAAACCTGATTATTAGAAGGAGGGAAGCCATGGATTATCACATACACAGTGCCTGGATCTATATGTATTATGAGGTATGTATTATGCGGTTATGCAGCAGCTGAGGTATGTATTATGCGGTTATGCAGCAGCTGAGGTGTGTATTATGTGGTTATGCAGCAGCTGAGGCATATATGATGATGTACTGCAGCACCTGAGCTGTGTGTTATGTGGTCATGCAACAGCTAAGGTTTGTATTATGGGGTCATGCAGCAGCTGAGGTGTGTATTATGCAATTCTGCAGCAGCTGAGGTATGTATTAAGCAGTTATGTAGAAGCTGTGGCATATATGATGATGTACTGCAGCACCTGAGGTGTGTATTATGCAGTTATGTTTATGCAGCAGCTGAGTTATGTATTATGTGGTTATGCAGCAGCTGAGGTATGTATTATGTGGTTATGCAGCAGCTGAGGTATGTATTATGTGGTTATGCAGCAGCTCAGGTGTGTATTATTAGGTTATGCAGCAGCTGAGGTATGTATTATGTGGTTATGCAGCAGCTGAGGTGTGTATTATTAGGTTAAGCAGCAGCTGAGGTATGTATTATGCGGTTATGCAGCACCTGAGGTGTGTATTATGCGCTCATGCAGCAGCTGAGGTGTGTACGTATTATGCGGTTATGCAGCAGCTGTGGCATGTATGATGATGTACTGCAGCAGCTCAGATGTGTATCTGTGTATCTTGATATTGTATAGCAGCTGAGACATGTATTATGAGGTTTTGCTACAGCTTTCAACATAATTTGGGGGGTTGGGTGCAAATTTTGGGATTCACCCTGTTGGCTAAATGAAGAAACAGCCCCGGTTGGCAGTAACTGTGAGCAAGGAAAACCAATGCTACCCTTCTAAAGTCCCATAGCGGGTCATGACATCACAAGGTCTCATGATGTCATCATGTGAACATTTATATCATAGAAAAGTGCAAGAAATCTCAAAAGTAAGAATATTTTTTGTAGTTTTCGCTTCTATATCATTCATCCACAGTTATAAAGGTAAGTCTTACTTACCTCCAGCCATGTTGAGAACGCCATCAAAAGCAGGACGTACTTCTTTCCCAAGCTGTTCATGGACGCGCTCTCCCAGCAGAGGCCCGACATCTGAAAGAGGAGATTCTCAGATAATCTGTTCTTCTTCAATAATCGCATGCAAATCATTGAAGAAATCGCAACCAAGATATCTCCACCAACCACACCTCACCTCTGGGTGGTGATGTCCATGACCATGGTGGTCACCTCACCCATGACCCATAAGCCCAACATTACTGAGTATTGTAATACCATATAACACTCACTGCTCAGTTCTGCCAGCGCCTTGTCCTTGGTGATGTTGAACTTGTTCAGGACGTAGTCAATTTGCTTAAAAAATAAAAATTATGATCAATTATCAATCAATTATTATTTAAAATTGCAACATGAGGAAATGTTTTTTTTTTAATTTTGTGGAATTATTTAAGGCCACCTCAGGAAGATCACATATTTGTACATTTTGGCTGATTTCTAAGCTTTGCCAACCAAGCACTAAGGCCCAAGGCAAATATCTTTTTACAGAAGGGCTGTACCCCTTTAAAGCTGGATAGCCCCAATAACCTGTCTCATCAATGCCTTGCGAAGATAAGCAAGTGATAAGAAAGTCTATCCTGGTCTTACATTGTTCCAAATATCATCACAAGGTGAATATCTGCAACAGTAGAAACTTTTCAAACTATCTAGTTTGTAACAAATTCTAACAAAACTTATTCTAAAGCCCAATACTGCCCTCTCCTGGCCACTAGAAGATTTACTATGTGGTTATTTTTTGCTGTTGGGAATAAACATTCCTACAATTTGACTAGACAGGTTTCACATCTATACATTGTCATATTAAAGAGCCGAGTAGAAGGGATTTACCTGTGGAGTATCCACCAGCAAAGTCTTCAGGTCCTTAAAGTTGCTTTGCACCAGTTTTTTTGAGCCTCGAATTTGGTCGGTAAGATTCTGATTTGCAGCGAATGCACAGAGAACCCCGAGACTGTAGGGCACAGATGAGACAGTGACTACACCAAGGAAAGTGGAAAGTAACCCAGACTAGAAATTAAAAGGGTTCCCTAGTATTCGGGAAATTATTGCAGGAATAGGTTGTTTACTTGGGGCTCTCATTAGTGGATTATAATAGAGGCTGTTTGGGTGGTAGCAGGGGGGCCCAAATCTTCTAGAGGGCTCATGGCCACCCAAACCATCCACCAAACTTTATACTGAGAAGAATCTTCACCCATGAAATCCTTGTACATCTGTTCCTGCTCTCAATACACATGTACACAAGAGCCATTTCAGGACCTTTGAAGGTCCTCCGAAGGTCCTGAAACCGCAGGAAGAAGGAAAACATCCTCCATTCCCCAAGAAGCTGATTCTAGTACCTCCATATGTAGGAAGTGATTCCTGACTTGTAGGGGCTATAATATTCATGTATTTATAGAAAAGGAGTCATCTTCATGATTGTAACTCATGGATGTTTTAAAGATGTCTACATAAAGCCTGAATTCTGTTGGACCTTCACAAGATGGAAATCTTCCTTTTTTCTTCGCTATTATATTTATAATGCACAGGGTCCATTTCAGTCTTAATCTGCCCCTGGCAGCTCCCCGTTACATATGTCTATATACCTATAGTCTGCTATGGATGTACCAATATAGGGGGTCATTTACTAAGGGCCCGATTCGCGTTTTCCTGACGTGCTACCCGAATATTTGTCGCACGCGATCGGATTGTGGCGCATCGGCGCCGGCATGCGCGCGACGGAAATCGGGGGGCGTGGCCAAACGAAAACCCGACGTATTCGGAAAAACCGTTGCATTTAAAACCGGAAAATCTGTCGCAGAGCTTGCACTTACCTTCACTCAGCCGGCCTCGGTGAATTCCAGTGCGTTCCGATGCTCTTCAGCGCAGCAGCGCCACCTGGTGGACGGCGGAGGAACTGCCTTAGTGAATCCCGGCCAGACCCGATCGCGCGCCGAACGCGCCGGCCGCTGGATCGCGAATGGACCAGGTAAGTAAATGTGCCCCATAGTGTCCATATTTCTTTCTATGCAATGAACCTCCTGTCTGCTCCAGATGACATATGTGCACCCATAGCTGCGTCAACCTTCGCCCTGTTATACTTGTAGGCTCTGTTCACACTACTGCATGTTTACACTTCTAAGTTTTTCTAATAAACTGAAAAAATCATGTAAATCCCTGGCCATGTCTTTACATACAGATATTATACCAACCTAGGGATTGCTACTCTATAAATTGCCTCTCGGTCTGCGCTATATTTAGATTTCACAATGTAAAGTAATAGGGGGCCTGGGTTACAATAGAGGTTTCCATTTGTGTAATGAAGTCATTTAGAGGCACATAAGGTTTGCAGATTAGGAAGATAACAATGTGCTTTACTCCCCGCAGTACACTCTGTAAATGAGATGGCAATGTGGCACCCAGCACAGACCTTATTAGCATGGAAGTCACAAAGAGGAAGGTGGAAAGGCACCCTCTCCGGCAGTCTGCGTTCTTCTTGTGTCTTTGATGCATCTCCCCTCCGCAGTTATCACAACACCGACACATACAGAAACACAATCCCACCAGGGGCATCAGGAGGAAGAAGAGGAACCCCAGGGCCGCTGCCACGATGAAGCCGATCTCATAGTGTATGGTCTGGAATATCAGCAGAGACGTAGAAAGCATAAAACAACAACAAAACTCATCATACATAACCCTCAAGAGCTGCGTCATCATATGTTTGTTTGTCTTCTAAAAACGGATTTGTATTCCAGGACTGTAGCTTCTCCAAGTTTATGTTACGATACGATACAACACGACTTTATTAATCCCCTGGTTTGGGGAAATAGTTCCCTCACACTGCTGTGTTCTTAGCGCTCATTGGGGGTCATTTACTAAGGCCCCGATTCGCGTTTTCCCGACATGTAACGCGAATATTTTCCCTGAATTGCCCCAGGATTTTGGCGTGGCCGAAAGAAAACCTGACGGATTCTGAAAAACCGCCGCATTTAAAAAAAAAATAATTGGTCGCACGCGTCATACTTGCACCAGGAAGAGATTAGTGAACTCCGACGCAACTTGGCGGACCTCGGCGAAGCAGCGATACCTGGTGGACAGGAGAAGCCGCCGGAGAAGCTCGTCGGAGAAGCCGCCGCTGGAACGCGAATGGACTGGGTAAGTAAATGTGCCCCATTGAGTTTCTATGTAGCTCCACCCCTCTGCTCTGAGTAAAAGCAGTACAATGTTCTTGATTGAATACTATAGCACTCACTCAGAGGAGAGGGGAGGGGCTTTGAAGTTATTCGACACAAAGAGCTAAAAGCACAGAAGTGTGAGCACACTTGGAGATGCTCTGATCCTGAAATGTAAATCCGTAAAAACTTTTGTGAGAGTGATACACTAAAGAATGAAAAGGGCTATGGTAGGAGTGGGTTAAAAAAGTCTTCAAACTCCACCCCATAGACTCATTCACAATTGATCCAACCCCTTAGATCTTGTCACATGTGATTAAAATGTACTAAAAATAACACTAAGTGTAAAAAGTGACATCTACTCCCTAAAAGCACAAATGTTCCGGATGCTGATCTCTTCCAGGAGATTCCGGAATTCCTTGGTATAATAATTCTATGATATGAACTTTCTGCTGTGATCTCGGACAGAGGTTTTTCTATGTTACTCCCCAGACTCTGTCTCTCGCTTTACAGCCGTCTCCTTCATCAGGACGACAAGGTTACAAGTCATTCCCCGCAGTCTGGGATAATGAATATCGGCAGTAATACAAATGAGCGGCTGCACCAGACCCTTTAACAGATGGAGGGATATCCTCCAGATACTGCCCGGCACCACAGCATCAAGAGGAGACTAATCATTGTTTTATGTCCTGCCTTATGACCTAGACACCATCCTATCTCATGACCCACATACAGAACTGTCTAGTTAAAGGGGTATTCTGGTAATTTTTAGTTATTCACTATCCACTGGACAGAGAGAAGCTCGTTGATCCGTGGAGACCCAACTGTTGGGTACTGGTCATTTATCTGTGTACTATTGGATGACTGAAGAGCAACCTTCTAATGTGTATGGGGACCTGCTGACTCTCCCCGATAACTGACATTAGAGGACATGGCATAGCTTAACATGTATGTTCCTGATCAGGGAGGTCACAGAGGTAACAGTATGGTTGGCAGGGGCGGATTAAGGTAGGTGCAAAATCTGGTGGGGGCCCCCACTGAATGTAGCCCAGACAGTGGTACACATTACTATTCCAGATTATCATGAATATTCTAAACCTTAACCTACTTACATGTTAGCCTAGCAGCCACTGCTTCCCTGAGAGTTCTCTCCCCTCCTCTTACTGATGAACAAATGATCTGTGAGGAGGTAAATCTAACACTGACTTGGTTGGCAACTAGTTTAGCCAAACAGAGTTAGGTACTTAGGGGTGGATCAAGTGTCACACTGCATGCAGCGCAGCTCCTGAAAAGCATGCTACATGCAGAATGAAACTGAGTATAGCTGGCAGGGTGGGCACGCTCTCACTCACAGGGCCAGTCAATAAATCTGCATCACTCCAGCTGACTGTCAGACATTGGTGGTGGGGGTCCCATTATGAGTGAAGTGGTAGGGGCCCCGGGGTGAGTACCCCTGGCGCCCTCCTTATAATCAGGCCCTGATGGTTGTCCTGACAATCTGTTTTTGAGGACTAAGATACATAGACAACTCTAAAGACTTTGTGGAAATAATCAGAATTGTAACAAGAGCTCTGAAGTATAGACCACTCTTTAACAAATTTCCAGGAAGTTCCTTTCCTGGATTTTGCTAGAATCGAAGAACTATTTGGTATTGACGCCAGTACATACTTTGGACAGCACATATCTACACCCCTTGTCTGGGGCATTTATATTCTGGTTGCATTCCGTGGATACGGACAATGACTTTCAGCTAATCACATTAACGCTGGATAGTAATGATCTGGGTCGGAGCTGGAGCCTCTGGGATATGTGGGTTTTCTACAAGATTAATATTGTAAGACTTCCCTGCCTCTGGACCCTAGTAATTGGATGTATTAAGTAAAAGGCTGATTTTGGATGATTCCCTATACCTATATTGTCAGCACTGCCATCAGAAGCTGAATAGTGGCCTCACTGCGAGAGCTCCTAGAACATTAGACATCCCACTGACAGCTGAGTGCTTTACAATATAACGAGATGAGATTACCTGCAGAGTGAGGAGGACGTTCTCCGGCTGTGGAGGGCAGAGCGGTTGTGGGCAGCATGTAATGAAGATGCAGCAAGCTCAATGTCAGGTTACACGATTCATGGACAAACACATCAAAAACTCACGAAGCGTGATAAAAACAAACAGTGAATCATAGTTACATAGGTATTACAGCAGAAAAAATACAGTCCATCAAGTTCAACCAAGACAGGAAAGGCAGAGGAGAGCCGATGTTGGGGAACAAAATGTAACTATCAATGTAATTTTGCTTAAAGAAGACATCCAGGCCATTCTGAAGCTTTCTGCTGTTTCTGCTATGATCAGGTCCTGAGCTCTGCTATTTCACAGATTCACAGATCTTGTCACATCTGGAGATTAAATCAATTTTTCTCCAAATGGAGCGACCCTTCGTATTTTGAGGGGATTTTGTGTGGAACAGCTTTTAACCAGCTTTTATATATGTATATACATAAATCAGGTTCCATCTCAGTCGTCTCAAATCCAAATCAATCTAATCATACATTAGCTACACATTTCTTTAGTGACAGTTCTTAGGATAACATGCCCATACATTTCCAGAATAGGAATTCATATGTGTATTATTCACATGTCCCCACTTTTAGGGAAGGTAAACTTTGTAAGATCAGAAGGTAAATATATACACCCTTAATAGGAGTTTTTCAGCAATTTTGACTATATAATGCAGCAGAAAGTGGTGGGTAGAATGTGTAGAAGGGGGAGGGAAGGACAGCAATCCAAATCCTGCACGTTTGTTCATATAGTTTGGTGCTCGCAGCCGAAGATTCTGGTACATGAATCTGTAGTTCGGGACATCAATGGAGGGAGCCACAGCACGCCAAGATTTCCAAAGTGTAAAGGCTTTATTTACATAAAAGGCATAGAGTACGTCAAAAGGCATAGAGGCATCGAAACGCCACGTACTCTATGCCTTTTATGTAAATAAAGCCTTTACACTTTGGAAATCTTGGCGTTCTGTGGCTCCCTCCATTGATGGGTAGAATGTGTAACCATAACTTTGCATGCTGTTAGTAGCATCAAGACTGTGAAAAATGCATTTATATTCCAGGATCCTAGCTGGACTTGGAGCACTAGAGTGTCCTCACACTGCTGTGTTCTTTGATCTCTGCATACAAACTGCTCCTCAGCACTCTGCTGTAATATCTAACCAGAAGCCTACTATAGCTCTTACTTAGAGCGAAGAGGGAATGAATGGGTTGTGACATCATACATAGGAAGCAACAAGTCCATCTACGAACCTGGAATATAAATGCATTTTTCACAAACATAAAGATACTAATAAAACTTGGTGCTAATAAGATATAATATTCTGCATCAGGAAAAACTTCTGGGATTTTTAAAAGAACTATTTGCACCAGTTTTCAACCTTAAAGAGGACCTGTCAACCTGAAAAAGTGCACTAGTGCTAAAACAAACGCAGCGGTGTTACACTGTTACCGTTATCAGAGGTTTCCTATCTAACGTTACTGCGATGTACAGTACTAACACCGGACCGCTCTCCATGCGGTACGGCGTATTCATGAGGGGGCGGGTTTCTGTGCGGTGACTGCCACATGACGTGCAGCAGTCACCGCTGCCCTATGGAGCCAGCGGGGGCGGTCCAGGGAACTACTGTACATCGCAGCGTTGTTAGTTAGCTAACAGTGTAACACTGCCACGTTTGTTTTAGCACTAGGCGCTGCTTACTGTAGTAAGCAGCTCCTAGTGCACTTTTTCAGGGTGACAGGTCCTCTTTAAGGGCAGCACGGTGGCTTAGTGGTTAGCACTACAGCCTTGCAGCGATTGGGACCTGGGTTTAAGTCCAGGGGCCAACAACTACAAAGAGTTTGTCTGTTCTCTCAGTGTTTGTGTGGGTTTCCTCTGGGTCCCCCGGTTTCCTCCCACACTACAAAACATACTGGTAGGTTGATTAAATTGTGAGCCCCATTGGGGACAGGGACCAATCTGGTAAAATCTGTGTAGTGCTGTGTAATCTGTGTGCGCTATATAAATAAAGAACTATTATTATTACCAGCTTTTCAGTTATATATCGCTGTAGGCAATGAGGTCACACAATCTCTATTATTGTATGATTTTTGGAGTTTTATCCAAAATGTATCTTTATTTCATTTTCTATAGCTGGCTCATATGTACAATCTCATGGCTTGGTCTCAGGCCCCCTCTCCTCACCCGATATGAGGGGAAACTTACAGTACTGTCACCTATAAATGGTCCGAGTACAATTTATTCTATAACTCATTGATCTCTTCAATAACAACAAGATGACGTATTGTTAGAAGTGGAGATTTGATATGAATTACCTTTTGGTAGTCATTGCGAGCTTCAGCAAACTTCTGCTGTGCTATTCGTTTTACTAAGTCTGAAATAGACAAATAGGTTGTAGGTTAGTAATAAAGCGGGGTCCAGCTGTGCTCCATTTCCTTATACAGAACCCATCCCCTTATTAGTACAGAAGCCCCTTTAACTTCAACAGACAAAAATACAATAGATTCCTTCATGACCTCTGGTTGGAAGATGGGCTATAACTGATCCCATTATATTCACAAAAAGAGATCTTGTAAATCTGGCACCGATGACCTCCCTACCAGCAGGTCGAAGTTGTTCAGATTGTTAGATTTTTCGAATTTAAAATGAATGTACATTGAAACTGATCCCCATTCACTTGAGGGCGGCACAGTGGCTTAGTGGTTAGCACTACAGCCTTGCAGCGCTGGGGTCCTGGGTTCAAGTCCCAGGGTCAACATCTGCAAAGAGTTTGTATGTTCTCTCCGTGTTTGTGTGGGTTTCCTCCAGGTCCTCCGGTTTCCTCCCACACTCCAAAACATACTGGTAGGTTGATTAGATTGTGAGTTCCACTGGGGACAGGGACTGATTTGGCAAGCTCTGTGCAGCGCTGCGTAATCTGTGTGCGCTCTATAAATAAAGAAATTATTTAACAATTCGGGGTCAAGTTTCCATGTAAATTCTGATCCTGAATGGACGCTTATCTCTAGTAAAGAGGCAATTCAAAGTATATGCGCAGCACAACAAGATGCCACTAGGTGGCGCCATGCTTCCCCTCCTGCCATGCTTCCTGTAATGTGAAAGTTGTGATGTACAGATGCTAAGGAGCAGTGAAAAATAAATTCTCTGAAAGAAATAGGACTTATTACTGTAACACAGTAATCTTATCATCCAAGATTGGATTAAAACTTACTCTAAATCCTGTCAGAGAAGATCCTGCCAGAGGGGGCACACACCTGTATGTCAGTGTGCTTGGTTTACAATCCTTCATCCTGGTGGTAGATGTCCTTTAATGTAATGTATGTGAATCCCTTACTGATTGAACATAATATTAATTTAAATCATTTTTTTTTACATTTTTAAAGTACATATATGCCTATCCCCCCTATATACCAGAACCACTCTAGCCAAACATACATCACATTATGACCTCTGCTACTACATTTCGCTAGCTACAGCAATGTCAGCCATTTTCAATGTCATCTGAAACACATACTTGCCATCAGTTCTGATTTGTCCAGAATTTTTAGACACAATTCCAGCAAATTAGTCTTGCCCCAACCCAAAAAAGGAATGGTCGGTACCTTGGACATTCTGGAAGGATTTATGGGATTTATACAGAGCGATACACCATTCTGCTTCCTGAGACAACAACACAAATGGCACCCTCCCCATACACTATGGGGGTCATTTACTAAGGGCCCAAAACGCGTTTTAATGGCGGGTTATGCTAATTTTTCCGTTATGCGCCGATTTTCCCTGTATTGCCCCGGGATTTTGGCCCACGCGATCGGATTGTGGCGCATCGGCGCCGGCATGCACATGACGGAAATCAGGGGGCGTGGCCGAACGAAAACCCGACGGATTCGGAGAAACCGCCACATTTAAAAAAAAAAAAAGTGTCGCGGGACACGCGCTTACCTTCACCAGGAATAGAATCGTGCATTCCGGCAGACCTCAGCGGACTTCAGCGCAGCAGTGACACCTGGTGGACGTCGGAGGAACTGCCTTAGTGAATCGCCGGAAGACCCGAATCCACCGCAGAGAACGCGCCGCTGGATCGTGAATGGGCTGGGTAAGTAAATCTGCCCCTATGTGTATCTATAGATAAAACATGTATACTGTCAGGGATGCTGGGTGCTTGGCAATGACGCAAACTCCAAGGTTATCGGTCCAAATGTTGAGTTTTATTCACTCAAACAGCGGTAATCAAATGCAGCACAGAAACGAGACATAAAATAATCACCTGCCCGTCTATCGAGGACAATCCCAGTCATCTGGGTATCCCCAGCTGTGTCCACAAGTTGTGGCCAGAGGGAATGGCAAGTCCCACTACCAGCCATTCCCTAAAAAATCCAGCCCAGTGCACAGCACATACATACGAATATTGTATCGTAATGCTAAGCAAACATAGTTGTTATCTGACCGGCCAGCTTACAATACTTATATAGATGCAGTAGACATTTAAAGGGAACCTGTCACCAGGGACCTCATTTTCACTGAAGACAGGTTACAGAAGCCCATTACAGCTGCATTGCAAATCTGCCTTTCTGCTTTCTCTAAGCATTTGTATTTCAATATAATTGTGTTATAACTTACTTTGCATCCTGACAGAATCATATGTGTAGTCCTAGGGGTTGGGCTTTGATTTGGATGCATTTCAAAAAACAACATGTGACTTGTCTGTGCTGCAGACTCCTCAGCTCTCAGCCACCACCTTTGTGCTCCTGTACAGCTCCTCCCTCTCCCACTGATGTCAGCTCACCAGGCTGTGAGCTCTGTAACAGAGCAGAAGGGAGGAGCTGTACAGGAGCACAAAGGTGGGGGCTGAGAGCTAAGAAGTGAGCAGCACAGACAAGTCACACAGAAATACATCAAAACCAAAGCCCAACCCCTGGGACTACACGGAGGGTTCTGTCAGGGTGCAAAGATATATTTGCAATGCAGCTGTAATGGGCATCCACAACTTGTCTTTAGTGAATATGAGGTCCCTGGTGACAGGTTCTCTTTAACATATAATTAGTGCTACATATCACATTGCATGCGCTGCATTATTAAGCAGGGTCCTATGTTCAGTGTCCTCGATAGCTTCCTGCTGTAAGGGGTTGTGGCAGTAGATACAGAAGCTAAAAAGTGCATAAGACCTTAATTAGCCGGGCTTAGCTCATGCTGCCCCTCCTGATTTATTGCACCATGCCACCCTGAGGCCAAAGCCTCAACTCACTTCAAGGTAGATGCAGCAATGGCAGTAGAAGGTATACTTAATAAAATAAAGACAATGGTTGGTTATCTAATTATGAGAATAAAGTTGTCCAGTTCTGCCCCTGTTTACACAACCTCAGGTTCTCTAATTGTTGATAAAATCCACTGAGTGAGCTCAAAGAAATCACACCAAGACAGAAGTATGATATAAGATCTCAAGCTCTGTCCCGAACAGATGCCATGCAAGGCTAGGCAGATGTGATATGCTTTATTAGCATCACAAAGGACTATACGGAAATTTTCAGTGGGGCAGGACCTGGGCTTGGTTAGTTAAGGATAAAGAAGAAATGTCCATAGTTCATTGGTTAGTAAATTATCACATAGGCATCGCAGAAACAAAGGCTTTGCTTTCCCTGGAATAGGTAGAATCTGTAAATATCTGGTGACATATGTAAACATCAGCCCAGGGAGTCTTACATTCTTCGGTACAGAGGAGTGAACTGTGATCACCCTTCATCCATAGTCTGGCATCATCTTAGTTTCAGCATTTAGCAAGTATATAAAATAAAAGCATTTTCACTAAACATATAGCAATAATTCACAAAGTAATGGATACACACATGGAAAATTATACTGGGAGAAGGAAAGTAGAGTCATCAGGATCCCATCTGGGAGAGCAAACAGAAAGGGACTTTGTCGTTGGAATGTTGGACCAGAGTAGTTTGAGTATGTTTTATATTTTGCTCAGCCTCCCAGGTGCTAGAAGCCACAAGATATATCATGGGGCAGCACAGTGGCTGAGTGGGTAGCACTTCTGCCTTGCAGCGCTGGAGTCCTGGGTTTAAGTCCCACCCAGGTCAATATCTGCAAAAAGTTTGTATGTTCTCTCCGTGTTTGTGTGGGTTTCCTCCGGGCCCTCCAGTTTCCTCCCACACTCCAAAACATGTTAAGATTGTGAGCCCCATGGGGACAGGGAGCAATCTGCCATGCTTTGTGCAGCACTGCGTAATCTGTAGGCGCTATATATATAAAGAATTATTATTGGGAGCAGCCTGGCAAATAACAGGATGTAGTGTTGCGGCTGCCACGAACGCTGTTATAAGCTCACCGTAGGGATATATAGCTTCCAAGACAATAACATTAAAGTAGCTCTGATGATGTATTGAACGTATATTAAGCAACAGGAGGAAGTCAAAAGATTATTAATTATTAATGAGAAAATAAAATCCCAGCTAAAACATAAAAATAATAAATCACCTTTTTATTGGTTGTTATTATACAATATAATTATATGGGCGATTGGTTTATGTTTCCTACACACAGCAGTCATTTATCACAATTGATCTGTTCCACAGGGAAACAAATCACCGCAAACCAAGAAAATGTAATAAAACATACTGGACTATACAGTAAGTGTATCCATCAATCCTATTACAGCAAAAGATCTACTTAGGAATATGTTTATTATTTCAATTTCTTTTTACTACTGCAATCATTTCTTGATTTTGCATTGACTTTTTTTTAATTTAGGAGGGCTTGTTTTTTGTGAGGCAAAATGCACTTTCCAATTGCACAGTTTAGTAATCTGTAACATGTAGTGGAAAGCTTGAAAAAACATAGTTGCAATTAAAAAATTTTTTTTACATGGGTTCGTCAAGTTCAGCGGAACCATGAATAGAGGTTTGTTTTGGGTAACCGAACCCATCGGTTAAACCCTTTCCTAGGGAAGTGCAGTTGGCAGAATTTAAAGGTCATCTCGCATTAGTTGTAGATGTGTCCTACTAAGAAAATCCTGAGGAACTCTGCTCCACAGGACTTCTTTTTATTATAACTCTTTTCGTCACAATTTTGACAATATACAGTAATGAAAATTATGCTAATCATTTTGGGGTACTTTGGCTATGTTACCGGAGTGTCACCGAGAGACTCGTCTTATAATTAATTCACTTCCCCTACAATACAAATCCCACCTGATCCCACCTGTGAGCACTGTGGACAGGTGGGACTTGGGTCGCACAGGGGAGCACCTGGGGTTTTAAGGCGCTTCAAAATGATTAGCATAATTTTTATAACTTTATTGCTGCAATCACAGTTTAGAGAGTTATAATAAAAGAAGTTAATAGGAGTATAGTTCTTATAAAGGGTTAACACGTGATCAATGCCAGCACCGATAATGAGTGTTACCGGTAGGAGTTGAACTTCTGAACGTGAGTTTGGGTGCTTAAACCCGAACCCTGACTTCAATGTTTGGAATGGCCCAAACTTTGTGGTTTTGGTCTGATTAAACCTTTTTGCCACTTTAAATTTAACATAGTGGGGAACGTATGAAGCCCTAATCATCATACATTGGTGGGATTGATACGACAAACAGAAATGTGTTCATTTTTATTATACAGGGTGTGACTATTTAGACTAATTGTACTAATATTCAAAAAAGGATCAAAAAGTGATCATGGAAACTACAGACCTGTGAGTCTAACTTCTGTGGTGGGGAAAATATTTGAGGGGTTTGTTAGAGATGCTATCCTGGAGTATCTCACTGTGCATAACCTTATAACCCAGCGTCAGCATGGGTTTATGAGAGATCGGTCCTGTCAGACTAATCTGATTGTTTTCTACGAGGAGGTAAGTTCAAGGCTGGATCTGGGGGACGCTGTGGATGTTGTATATCTGGACTTTTCAAAGGCATTTGACACCGTGCCACATAAAAGGTTGGTATATAAAATGAGACTGCTGGGACTAGGGGAAAATCTGTGTATTTGGGTAAGTAATTGGCTTAGTGATAGAAAACAGAGGGTGGTCATTAATGGCACATTCTCAGATTGGGTTGATGTTACCAGTGGAGTGCCACAGGGGTCAGTATTGGGGTCACTTCTTTTTAATATTTTTATTAATGACCTTGTAGTGGGTTTACACAGTCAAGTTTCAATATTTGCAGATGATACTAAGCTGTGTAAAGTAATAAATACTGAGGTCAATAGTTTAGCATTACAGAGGGACATGTGGAAGCTTGAGGAGTGGGCAGAGAAATGGTTGATGAGGTTTAATGTAGATAAATGTAAAGTTATGCACTTGGGCAGTGGAAACAAAAAGTATGATTATGTTCTAAACAGTCAATTACTTGGTAAATTTGGAGCTGAAAAGGACTTGGGGGTATTGGTGGA
Source organism: Engystomops pustulosus (assembly GCF_040894005.1). Classification (NCBI taxonomy): domain Eukaryota; kingdom Metazoa; phylum Chordata; class Amphibia; order Anura; family Leptodactylidae; genus Engystomops; species Engystomops pustulosus. The sequence continues at coordinate 264,241,325 of NC_092411.1, read as the reverse complement.
TGGTAAACCTAATTTTAGGGACCAGAGCCAGGCGGCTGCTGCTAAAGCAAATAAAATTATGGGATGTATTAAGAGAGGAATAGATTCTCATGATAAAGACATAGTTTTGCCCTTATACAAATCCCTGGTCAGACCACACATGGAATATTGTGTACAGTTTGGGGCACCAGAGTATAAAAAGGACATAGTAGAGCTGGAACGGGTGCAGAGGAGAGCAACCAGGATTATTAGGGGAATGGGGGGATTAGAATACAATGACAGATTCCAAAACTTGGGATTATTCGGTTTAGAAAAAAGACGACTGAGGGGAGACCTCATTACAATGTACAAATACCTGAACGGACAGTACAAGGATCTCTCCAAAGATCTTTTTATACCTCGGCCTGTGACCAGGACAAAGGGGCATCATCTGCGCCTAGAGGAGAGGCGGCTCTACCATCACCATAGACAGGGGGCATCCTCTACACCTAGAGGAGAGGCGGTTCTACCATCACCATAGACAGGGGGCATCCTTTACACCTAGAGGAGAGGTAGTTCTACCATCACCATAAACAGGGGGCATCCTCTACACCTAGAGGTGAGGAGGTTCTACCATCACCATAGACAAGGGGCATCCTCTACACCTAGAGGAGAGGCGGCTCTACCATCACCATAGACAGGGGGCATCCTCTACACCTAGAGGAGAGGCGGTTCTACCATCACCATAGACAGGGGGCATCCTCTACACCTAGAGGAGAGGCGGCTCTACCATCACCATAGACAGGGGGCATCCTCTACACCTAGAGGAGAGGCGGTTCTACCATCACCATAGACAGGGGGCATCCTCTACACCTAGAGGAGAGGAGGTTCTACCATCACCATAGACAGGGGGCATCCTCTACACCTAGAGGAGATGCGATTCTATCATCACCATAGACAGGGGGCATCCTCTACACCTAGAGGAGATGCGATTCTATCATCACCATAGACAAGGGGGCGTCCTCTACACCTAGAGGAGAGGCGATTTTACCATAACAATAGACAAAGGTTCTTTACTGTAAGAGCAGTGAGACTATGGAACTCTCTGCCGCAGGAGGTTGTTATGGCCGACTCTATGTACATGTTCAAGAGAGGCCTGGATGACTTTCTGGAGAGAAAAAATATCACGGGTTATATGGGGATAAAACATTTATTTAATTCTTAAAGGTTGGACATGATGGACTTGTGTCTTTTTCCGGCCTTATATACTATGATACTATGATACTAAAAGAAGAAGCCTTTTCCAGCACTCGCTCTTTAAATGAGAAAATCCATCTATTTAATATCATCTCTTTAAAAACAATGTACAATCCTGCAGGCTTGCATCACTTTCTTAGTCTCAGACCTACGCGTTTCGGACAAAACACATACATCTCAGTCATTAGTCATGGACTGAGATGTATGTATTCTGTCTGAAACGCGTAGATCCGAGACTAAGAAAGTTTTTTCTTATATGATGCAAGTTTGCAGGACTGTACACAGGTTTTAAAGAGATAATATTAAAGAGCTGGATTTTTTAATTTAAAGTGCTTGAAAAGACTTCACCTTTTGTTTAGTTTCCTTCAGAGTCAGCACGGCTTTCTCTTGGATTCCGCGCACCGTTCACATGGAGGTTGAACTACCGCTATGAAGGACTCGTGGGACGGTGATTACCATTTTTTGAACTTTGGTTCTGTTATTATTTGTTCCTATTTAGAGACTCTATTAGTATATAGTATATGTCCTAACCTGCAATATAATGGGGCTTATTATATGATGGGCTATATAATATCATATAGAGGGCTAATGGACCTTCGCAAAACATCTGTAGTTTTGCTGAGAATACAATACACACTGATGTTCTCTATTCATGACTTATAAAGGCAAGTGGACACACTGGAGCTTATTTACTTAGGTCCCGCGGCCGCACTTTCGTCGGGTTTTAAAATGTTTTTGGGATTTGCGCCGCTGGGACAGGTATTTAACTAGGGATTGTGTCGCACGCGCTGGCTTTCATGTAACAGAAATTGGGGGGCATGCCATCAGACGATACGACTGATTCGGACTGAGCGTGGGATTTAACTTTCAAATTGTGTTGCAAGCACAAGCACTTACATGCACCAGGAAGAAGATGGTGAATTCTGTCGGACCTGAGTGGGGGAGCGACACATGCAGGATATCGGGCGCACGATCTTAGTGAATCGTGGCAGAATGCATGATCATCGGACAACGCACTTTAGGTGAACTCCTTGGACAGCTAAGTAAATGTGCCCAAATGGGGTTTATTTGGGGGTATCAAAGTACATTACAGTTAAAACTATAATTAAAAAATTTGCAACGATTTGCAAAAAAATGTACCGTTTTCTTTACAGTTACACAAATAATCGAACAAACATTTAAGTTTGTGGCTGTAACATCTAACAATGATCACATGTTCAAAGGGTATGAATTATATATATAATTATATATATGTAAATATCTTATATAATTTTTTCATCTATGTAAATCTAGGAATTACCATTGTATAACTCTAGCAGGCTACATTCCTGGACACATGACTGGTACTGTGTGTGATTATAATAGCAGCGATGTTTAGCCTCAGTCCGGCCCTGACGCTGTGTCTCTATGGTTCAGTTGATTCGCAAGGTCAGGATTTCTTTTTATCACACTGCCATCATATATTTTGCCACTCTGCTGCACTTATCTCTTCCTGGAGGGTCAATGTTAGATGTAAATAGAACCATAATTAATTCCAATTCATTATAATGGAGCTGCAGTAAATGTAATTCATTTAAATGAATAATATCTATTTCAGGGACAAAGTCTTACTGAGCTACAAGTACATTGTAAGGTATATGTACAATTTACATGTTTTAGGCAGTTCTGGGCAGTGTGATGTAGATAAAATTCGTCTGGGCTCACACTTACAGAGTATACAGTTTCAACTTACATACAAATTCAACTTAAGAGCAAACCTACAAAACCGAACTTGTACGTAACCCGGGGACTGCCTGTAAATATATTTATCTTTTATTAAAATGTTTTGAAGGGAAAAGATGTGGAATGGAAAAAAACACAGATATTTAGTTTTTTTTTAAAGTAGTATGTCATTAAATTACTGTATGTTTTCATTTATCGTGTTGTTAATGTGTTGACCATTACTTTAGAATAAATACTGTATATTCATTGCTGTAGCACTGGCTACATCCATCACTGATTGTCAAGAAGGTAAGTTCTTTGTGAGCCGATTACGTTGGCCGGTTTGGCTTGCAGTGAGCTGGAACTTTTCTAGCATTTACGGCATTAAAAAGCTGCAATTTCTGGTGGACATAATTGAAATGGAAACATACATGGGGAGAGAAAAAGAACTGGACCGCACATCCACACATAACACAATGATCTACTGCCGCTAGGCTACATTATATAACAAACTCACCTGTTCACACATGGTGAGCCTTTTTTCCTGTTCACATGGTGCGGTATTGCATGGCGTCTGCCGCTTCTGTGGTGCGGTGCCGGTGGGGACCCGGGGCCCAGAACCATGGGGGCTATGCCTGCCAGTACGGGTACTGGGGGGCAACCGGGTCTTGGTCCCTGCCGGAGCTATGCTGCAGCGGTGGTGGACGCAATGTGATGCCGCACATAATAGCGTAGGGACCCACCATAAAGAGGTCACCGTGAAGAGGTTGTTGGGCTTATACAATTAACAAGAACAACACTCTGGTCACTGGTCTTGGTAAATTGTCAAAACTGCATATTATTTCATTATATTATGAGGTAGAATTGAGGGAATTGATTAGGACTAGAGATTTAAATGCCGGGCTTAAAATCCCCTCGTCGGAGCCTCTATTTACTGAGAGGTTATGGCCTTTAAGTAGATTGAGCACAAACTCCACCAGACCTAAGTCCAGATCTGAACTGCCAGAGTTTTTTAAAGTCTCTGGGGGTTTTCTTTTCACACCTATGCCCAAACCCGTCCAACCCGCTCTCCGCGCTGAAAAGAGAAATGAGATCTTTGTCCCTCATTATGGCAAAGACGCCATAATGAGTCTCCCCATTGTGTGGTTTGTTTTGTATGTTAATATAGAAAGGAATAGGTTGAAGAAGTAAGCAGCACATCTTCAGCAGAAAGTTTTGGTGTGGGGAAGTTGTAATGTTGGTCTGGGACACTTGGAGAAGTTCAAAAAGAAACTCAACATTGAATTAGTTGGTGGTTCCATTTTGGACACAACTCCCAAAATATCTTCACTAATCTTCAGGACAACCTGGGAACTGTAGTTTTATATTGTACAATTTCTCCTACTGTCCAAGAGTAAATGCTTATGATCCTTTTCACATGGTTTCGTTGTGTATTACAGTATATTTGAGGTCTATGAAATTCCTCATGCCCATAGTGAAGATGTTTATCACACTGAATTATCATGAGAAGATATATTCTTCAAAATAAGCGACTGGGTAAATAAATCAACTTTATTTGGGATTACTAAGCTCAGGAACGTGCCCCACCCCTCCCATTATTTAAGAAACCATACGCGAGTGGGGTTAGCGGTTTTGAACCTGCTGACAATCGCAGGTTTTATTATGTCACTGAATCCATCAATGGACAAATGAGCAGAACGTGGACGTCCGCTTGATGACAAGTTCAGATCAGATCAAAGCCCAGAAACGAACAAAAACACCCTGTCTGGAGCAACTATTCAGCGTCCACACGATACAAAGGAGCTTGACCAGACGTAACCTGATTAGATCAGTACTTGTGCGGTCTATTAATAGGGAGCTTAACTCCTAACCAGCTGTTGTGCTTTGTGTATGGCCGATATCCCTGCCGTGAATATGAGGCTTGATGTTTGCAGGTTATAAAACAAGAGAAATCCCCTGTAACTTGTCTTATGTAACAAATGATAGCTAATAAAATAAAGTAAAATAAGCTAAAAGTGAAGCTAGAGTTTGAGAAAACTCTACAGACCATATCGGTGGCTTACGTAATGAGTCATGCCCCAACATAATGGTATTATCCAATTCTCCCCCCTAAACAAGGTGGAGTGATCCAATAATAACCTAAGGGAGTGCAGTCAGGATAAGGGAGGGGGAAGAAAGTTGTCCTATTCTGAAATGCTGAAACCACTTTGCCCCATTGTGGTCAATGATAATATTTGTATTGATGCAATTGTTAAAATTGGAATATAAGGGCACAGCATCCAACCAAGGCAAACAAAGAGAAATGGAAGACACACAGTCCAGACACAGGACAAAACATGGATTTACACCAGTCCTGTTTTTGTGGTCTTCACAATGGGCAGGTTATATGAAAGCAGCCTCAAAGTGGACTTTCACCCTAAGCTTAAAATAAAAACATAGATATATAGATGGATAGATAGATAGATATATAGATGGATAGATAGATAGATATGAGATAGATAGATAGATAGATATGAGATAGATAGATAGATAGATAGATAGATAGATAGATAGATAGATAGATAGATAAATGTGCATAGAGAAGGTGTATAGACATGGACCAGCCAAGAATTTTGTTAACCGAAGAGAAGAGAGGGTTTTTTTCGGGTGAAGGAGGGTTTGACAGGTCACTAGGGTTTTTATATTCTACTTTTATATAAGGATTCTAAGATAATAGTACAAAAAGGACGGGTGGGTGGTATCATACCCCCAACCTTGCTACACCACAATAGTCAAGACCAAAGTACAATTGGTGAGTCTAAATAAATAAAACATAACTTTTAGTAAGCGAGTTATATAAAAATCTAAATATAAAACCAGCCAAAAAAAAAACAATATACTACTAGTGGATCCACCTACCGTGTAAACTATATTCTGTCCAGTGTTTGAGGTGAGAATCCAAGGGATTGGAGAGACAGGTATGTCCCGAAGGGTATGATTTCCACTAATGGGGAGACCGATAAAGTGTGGAAATAGGAGAAGGAAACAAGTAAAATAGGTAAAAGGGACAGGGTAGTCGGTTGTGGTATATGAGCACCAGTATCCAGAGGATAAACTAATGGGCAGAAACCTGATCTAGCCCTCTATAAATGATAGGGGGCTAAATAGCCCTAGTATCCTCACCTCGGAGCCGTAGCTCTCACCCGCTGCCACCCCAACTGGAAGCAGTCCCTATCACGGGCAACATTGTCGCTAAGCTGTTCAAGCAAAGACATGGCAACATGCCCATATGTAGGGAATAATAGTATGTAAGATCATGGTCAAAATATAGTGTAGGGCAGTGATGGAGAACCTTTAAGAGACCGAGTGCCCAAACTATAACCAAAATCCACTTATTTACCGCAAAGTGCCAACATTACATTTTAAGCAGTAACTTATTGCTACCTGTTCTTCAACATCTATCAATCGTATCGGCACCTTGAGGCCACCAATACAGTTGAAGGGAGGAGGGCACATTCAGACTATCATTGTAGCTTCTCACCAGGGTCTCTCTGTACAGTAAGAATGAAGGGTCCAGTAGGAGGACCTACAAAGATAATGCAGTTCTTTTTTTTTTTTGAAAATTTTTCTTTATTTAATTTTCCAATACAAAAAGATTAAAGACGAAACATACATAGAACCATTGTTCGACAATAACACAATACAATAACATACAATTACATTAAAAGAAAAACCAGGAAGGGCTTAACCCTTCTAACCTATTTACAAAAAGAAATCCCCACACTGTTTGCCCTGGTACTGCATCTTCTATAATCAATCTCCTGTCTATTATCCAACTTTCCAGCTATAATAATATCCACTATTAATCTTCACCTATTGTGAAGGATCTGAATGTTTCGGATTTCCTGGAGTCTAACCAAGCTTGCCATGTTTCATTGAATCTATCCCTTGTCCCTTTTACCAATGATGTTAACTCCTCCATACATCTAATATCGTCCACTTTTTGGAGCCACAAAGACACTGGTGGCTGTCTAGGTTGTTTCCACATAGTTGGAATACAAAGGCGCATAGCCAACATTAAATATCTTAACAAAGACTTCCTGTATTCATTTCTTGGTAAGTCACTGCACTGGAGGAGGACAAAAATTGGTTCAAAAGGGAAATTGATGTGAAGTTCTTGTTGGATCAGATTACGAATAGTTCCCCAGAATGGTACTATTAGGGGGCAGGACCAAAATATATGTAGGTATGAGCCCTCTGCTTGCATACACCTCCAGCACACTGAGCTAACCTCTGGATACATTCTATTAATTTTAGTAGGTACACGGTACCATCTGGAAATTAGTTTATAATTACTTTCTTGGAATCTCGAGTTGAGTAGAGAGGTATGTGAAAACTCAAAACTGCGTTCCCATTGCTCTTCTGAAATATTAATTTGTAGATCTTGTTCCCACCTCAAAGTAAAGGATGGCAATTCGAAATTATTAAATCTTAGGAGCAAACCATATATCCTAGAGAGGGGATGTCGCACTCGATCCGTCCCTAGACACATTTTTTCAAATTCCGTGTGGTTACTTTCAAACTCCCCTAGTCTTTGTAGTGAGTCTAAAAATACCTGAAGGAAAAAACTTTTCCATGGGGATAACACTGGAACCCCCCATTTTTCTGAAATTTCTAAAGGTTGCATCCAGCCTGTTTCTGTTCTAAAATGTAAAACCTTATTTATCCCTGCCCTGTTCCATTCCTTAAATACTGGATCAACCATCCCAGTAGGGAATCTCAAATTTCCCAGTATAGGGTACATTAAGGACGCTGTGGGAATAAGCTTACCTTTAATCTGATGGGTGTGGCGTACACGCAGTGTTGCTCCAATAGTTGGATGTATAAGTAACTGTTTTGTATATTTGTATTCCAACCAGGGGGTATTAGAAAGGGGGACCTGGATAGCCTCCTGTTCTATTGCTATCCATTTTTTGTTCTTATAATTTTTGCACCAATCTACGACCCTTACCATGTGTGTAGCTTTATAGTACATTCTGAGGTCCGGAACTGCCAGTCCTCCCCTATTTCTTGGTTTGCATAATATCTCTAGCCTTATACGTGGTTTTTTACCTCCCCATATGAATTTCTGTTCTATGGTTGTTATTAACTTAAAAAATTTCTCCGGTATACGGATCGGTAACGCTTGAAATAAGTATAGGATCCTTGGCAACACATTCATTTTAAAGATCGCAATACGTCCCAACCATGTGAACCTTCCCTTAATCCATCTTTCACAATCCTTTTTAATTGAATTTGCAAGTGTTATATAATTTGTTCTATACAGGTCCTTTAAGTCCCTCGTCAGTTTTACTCCCAGATATGTCATTCCCTCCCCTGGCCATCTAAAGGGGAAGGTCTCTTCCAGCGTTTTAATCTCTTCCGCGCACATTGACACCGCAGTTGCCTTGGACTTGGCATAGTTAATTTTAAAATTGGACAGGGAGTAATATTCCTTAAATTGTCTCAGAAGATTGGGGATGGAAATTCTAGGTTTAGAGACACAAAACAATAGGTCATCTGCGAATGCAGCCACCTTCACTTCTTCATTTTGAATTGCAATGCCTGAGATATTTTGGTCTGCCCTAATGTATCTCAGGACGGGTTCTAGGGTTAGTACAAAAATTAAGGGTGAAAGTGGGCATCCCTGCCTTACCCCGTTCTTTATAGGCAGGTCTTTAGAAAGAATCCCATTTACCCTGACTTTTGCTGTGGGATGGGTATAAAAGGCCAGGATCCACTGCATCATGTTGTGTTTAAGGCCAATTCCCCGCAGTGTCTCAGCCATGTATGTCCAATTCACCCTATCGAAGGCTTTCTCTGCGTCCGTTGACAACAGAGCGACTGCCTTTTTTTGTACCCGGGCCAGGTGCATCAAATTGATTGCTTTGGTTGTATTATCTCTGGCTTCCCTGCCGGGGAGAAAACCTGTTTGATCTAAATGTATAAGTTTACTTACTATTGGTGTCAATCTTTCTGCCAATATCTTGGCCAGAGTTTTAGAATCCACATTGAGAAGGGAAATTGGCCTATAGCTGAGACACTGCGAGGGGTCCTTACCCGCCTTCGGTAGGACCGTGATATATGCCCTCAGTGAATCGTATGGTGGAGCCCCGTTTTCCGTCAGGGAGTTGAAGGCCCCTACCAAGTGAGGCCCCAGCTCCCCTTGGAACAGTTTGTAATATTTTGTGGAGAACCCATCAGGTCCTGGTGCCTTGCCTGGGGGTAAGTTCCTAATTGCTTCCCTTACCTCTTCCTCCGAGAAGGGTCTTTCTAAGTCTTCTAGGTCTGCTTCTGATATTTTTGCCATCCCTGAGTCTCTTATATATTTTTGGATCCGAGACTTAAAATCTGGATTTGAGATGTTATGGTTCGTTTTGTCTACTGAATATAGGGAGGCATAATACTCTCTGAAAGTTTCTGCTATTTCCTCCGGCTTAGAGACCTTATTCCCTTGTGCATTTATAACCATGGGTACATATGTAGATGCACGTTGATCCCGTAATGCTCTTGCTAATCCCCGGCCGCATTTGTTACCTTGTTCGTAATAAAACCGTCGACCTTTAAGTAAAGTGTTTTGGGCTTTATACGTCAAAAGTGAGCGTAGGTCTTCTCTCGCTTGAGACAGTTCTATTTTAAGATCATTGTCTAGATTTCTTTTATGTTGTGTCTCTAGTCTTTTAATTTGGTCCAAGAGATCATTCAGGCGCCCCTCCCTTTCCCTTTTTCTTCTTGCTCCATGCTTTATAAGAATTCCCCTTGTTACTATTTTATGTGCTTCCCATCTCATATAAGAGTTAGTTATATTTTCTCGATTCGTCGAGAAGTGCTCTAACAAAGCCTCCTTAATTTCTGCTACTATTTGTGCGTCCTCTAGGAGTGACTCATTGAGTCTCCATTGCCATTGTTTCACCTTGGGGTTGCCCAGGTTCAAGGTCATATCTATTAGTGCGTGATCTGAAAAAGTTATATTATCTATGTTTGCCCGTTGGAGCAAGGCTAGGTCGTGATGTTTTATAAAAAACATGTCCAATCTTGAGTATATGTTGTGTGGGATTGAGTAAAATGTGTAGTCTTTCTCATTTGGGTGCAATAAGCGCCAAGAGTCAATATATCTGTGTCTATATAGGGTGCGCCTTATCTGTCTTAGGGCAGCCCCCGAATGTTGAGAGGCCCCAGATGAGATGTCCAGACTGGGATCGAGTGCGACATTAAAATCCCCTCCCAGGACCACAGTTCCCTCTTCAAAGTCAGCCAGACGTTCCAAGAAATTAGTCAGGGCTCTACCCTGTCCATTGTTTGGTAAATACACAGAGGTGAAAGTGTATGTCTGCGAGGCAATACTACCTTTTACAAATATCATCCTCCCTTCTTCATCTGTAGTCATATCCTTAAAGACCCAGGGGATAGTGTTAGATATTAATATACTAGTCCCTTTTGTTTTGGGGTCGGTGGTATAACTATGGTATGCATGTGGGTATGCAGTCGTTGACAGGCGATATGGTTTACGGAGAGACAGGTGTGTTTCTTGTAGGAAAACCACCTGTAACTTTTTCCTTCTCAAAAGATTCCACAGAATAGATCTTTTACCTGTGCTATGCAGGCCCTTTACATTCAATGATCCTATTAACATAGATATATGTGGCTCAGGGGGAGCCATTTCAGTGTTTTATCCCGATATGGATGCCCCCAGGGTCAACAAGGCGGGCAAGGAGAAAAAAGAAAAAAGAGAGAAGAGGAAAAAAAAAAGAAGGAAAAACAAAGAGAAAGAAGAAAGAGAGAAAGAACAAGAAAGAAGGGGGAGAGGAAGTGATTAAAGGAAGTACGACACCACACTACACGAAACACGTACAAAAGGAGACAAGAGTGGCCCACCCACTCAGTTTAATGGGTTTTGTAGGAAACTTCTCGTCCTACTTAATACTGGGGTGTCAAAAAAACAAAGTATGAGGCCTGCTCCATATATTCTCAGGGCCTTAAAATAAAAAATAAAGATCCGAAGGGTGAGAGGAGGGGGTTTCAATCCCCTCACCTCCTCCCAACTTCTATCACCAGACTTTACCTAGAGGTCTCCGTCCTTATCCCCACAGCAATACCGGTAACTAGATAGGGGTCCTTATTCCAGAGATCATTTCCCAGTGGGGTTGAAATTCTAAGGTAGGTAGTTGTAGGGATAGGGGGAGAGAGAAAAAAAAAGAAGAATGAAAAGACAAGCGGAAGGGGAAAGCGGCAAACCAATAAGACGTAACTTAGTCAATCCTATTTTACCCTATTAGTTGCCAATAGGTAATATCTAACTTTCTTTAAACATTGTTCCTATCCGTCTGGGACCTTCATCTCCAAACTTAAGCAGATGTATAATCTCGGGCGGGCAAACCAGGGGCTCTATTGGGGCACAGGGAGGAAAAAAAGAAAAAGAAAAAAAAAAAAAAAAAAAAAAACATCCCTTAAACCCTCTATCTTATTACCCCATCTAATTTCTTTGTGATTCAATTATATGTAACTAGTGTTAGGATATGATTCTTTTTCCACACTACTGTTCCTCTCCCAACAGCTTAATTATATAAAACACATAAACCTTAGAATAAGACAATTAAGCATCATTATAACGATTTTAAAGGCCAATTGGCCATGACACCAGTGTCTAGGGATTAACCCAAAAAAGACTTCCCGAGTTGAAAAATAACCCCTTTCAACCTATTGTGCATTTGTGTTTCACATTATTATTACCCCTATACCTTCCCCCCACCCAAACCCCACAAAAATTCTTCCCCTTTTTCTTCCCCCTCCCCCCCCCTCTTCTGGAGTGTGGTACCCCGCTGCTTAACCGGGGATAACCGAAATATACCTGTTTGCACAATTATGTTTCCCCTCATTATTATCCCCTTACCCTTTCTTCCCTCCCCCCCTCGTGCCCCCACAAAATTTCTCTTCTCCCTTTGTTCCCCCCTCCCCCCCCTCCTCCCCTTCCAAGGAGCCATACCTGTTACGCCATTCATTACCCTTAACCCAATAATTCAGTAACACTACATAGTCTATGTCTATTGTGTGGCCAGTGTTTTAACCTCCTTACATAGGTACATAGATAGAAATTTTTTTTTTTTTTTTTTTTTTTTAAAGTGATATCTGGATATGGTGCAGTTGTCATTAGCTACTCAAGTTATAGTATCATTCCATTAATAAACCTAATCCCTCTTTCGTTATAGTCTCCCCCTCCCCCCTTTTACTCAGACCGCGGACTAGAGGTCAGGCGTCCCCCAATCGTGGACCACGTGTTTGTTTGAGTTTTTTAGGCTTCTTGGGGCAATGACACTGAGAGGTCAGGAAAATCATCTGGGCCAAACTGTGCCCCAATATTTACAAGGGCTGGCTGTATTTGTTCTGTCTCTGCCCTCCTGTTCCTCTCTCTATGGCTTCCTGGGGGTCGCCTATGCTGTCTTGGACCCGATTCCACCCTCTGTTCCATAGGTTGAAGCCAATTTTCTACATGAAATGGGGGTACATTAAGGAGAGCAAACAATCCCCTCAGATCTCTGGGGTGGTGTACCACATACGTCTCATTGGCAAGTTTAACCAACAGGTGGAAGGGGTGTCCCCATTTATATGTTCCACCAGCCTCCTTGATTTTCACCAACACTGGTTGAAGAGTCCGTCGCATATAAAGTGTCTTTGCTGATACGTCAGGAAAAATTTTTATCTGGCTTCCTTCAAATGTAATGGATCCGCGCAGCCAGGCTGCTTGCACAATTTTTTCTCTGTCTTTAAAATAGTGCAACCTACATAGTACGTCTCTTGGGAATTCTCTTGAGACCCTTCCGTGTCTATGTACCCGGTGAACCCTGTCCACTTCATAGACGGTCTCTGCTGGGTTACCAGTAATCAAATTAAAGATAGTCCTAATTTTTCCTGTAAGATCCTCACGCGGCCCGTCTTCAGGGATCCCTTTAATCCGGACATTGCTCCTACGTCCTCTATTCTCATGGTCATCTATTTCAAGGGAGAGGGCCAGTATATGTTGCTGGGACTGTGCTAGATTTCTTTCCAAGTCCACCACCCTACTGGCTATGGCGTTAACAGTTTGTTCAGTTTCTGCTGTCTGTGTGGCTAAGTGTTCCACCTTTTGCCTCACAATGTCCAAAGCTTGGTTTTGGGACTGTTCCAGCCTTGTGACCATTGAGTCCAAGTATTCCTTATTGGGGAGAGTTTTTATCATCTCCATTAGTACTTGGAACTCGCTGGGTTGGTTGGCCAGGGTATCACAATAGGGTTCTAACCCCTGTCCTCTGTTCCTTACTGGGGGTTCGTTGACTGCAGATGCCCCATACTCAGCCCGTGGGCTTAATGTCCTGTTCCCCTCTGTACATGATGGGCTCCCATTAACTGAAGCGTATTGCAATCTGTTCTCAGGTGTGGTTACCCGTGTGGTCTCCCCACTAACCTGAGGGTTCAACCCGGGAGGGTTCCTCCCTTCTTCTCCCATCTGGGTTGTCTGCAGCGTATGTGCCCGAGTTCCCATCAGGCTGGTCTGCGGCTGGAACAGTTCTTCTCCAAAGCCCTCTTCTCCAGATGTCTCCTGTGTCACCGGTATGCGAGCCTCCGTAACAGGCGTCTGGGCTCTCCCTTCTCCAACCTCGATCCTAGAGCCCGGTGTAGATCCACACGCTGTTCCTGTATTAAGAGCCGGGTCGGCGGTATCGAGAGAGAGCCGCTCCATGCGGCCAGCTGGTGGCGGCGTTGCACATGCTGACGCCGCGTTCCCCGTACGGCCAGATGGGGATAGCAGCCTCCCTATATCCAGGGAGCGACGCGGACCGGCCGGACCAGTGGCCCGAGATTACCCACGGCTCCCTCGTCGAGCCGGCATGGTGTCGGGGCAGGATAACGGAGCCTTCTCGATCAAGCCCTGAGGAGCGGAGCACAGGTGAGCGTGTGTCTCACAGCCCCATACCTTGGCCACACCCCAGATAATGCAGTTCTATTAACACCTTCTCACTTTTCCCGTACTTCCAAACAGCCATTGAAGTGTCGCTTTGAAAATAGCTCTGATTGCAGCATCTCTTAAATTGCCTGGGACTGCAGGAAGATTCGGTGGATTTGGTCCTGTTTGGTGAGCTCTGTCTTGGGCCTGAGTCAATGGCCTGAGTGTCCACAGAAAGGGCTCTGAGTGCCACCTCTGGCACCCGTGCCATAGGTTCGCCACCACAGGTGTAGGGAATAATATGTAGGGTAAAATAGTATGTAAGATCATGGTCAAAATCTATATAGTTGACAAGGTAGGTTGATCCCCTAGTGGTATATTGGCGTGGCAATAGTTTGTCCGTGTTGCTTGTTTGTTTTGGCTGCTTTTATATTTAGATTATAATATGACTTGCTGATTAAAAGTTATGTTTTTTTAATTTAGACTCACCAATTGTTCTAAGGATTCTAAGATAGTCTTAGAAAACTGAGAACATCTTTCTCAGTTTTTATTTTATAAATTCTGTAATTGTAATTAATTTCTGCATCTGAAAAACATTGTAAAAGTAATTGAATCCAAAACCTAAAAACAAAAACTCTCTATGTCCATGATGATGATGTCATTGATCCCGCCATGTGATTATTGCGGACCACCCAAATCTCTTATAGTTTTGCGTTGCAAGATCTCCATGAGCAGTAAGAAGTACGTCTGCTCTAATGTTACCAAGCAAGGGTCATCTCTTGCCCACCAAAAGCCCTAATTTGACCCTGAGATATCATCTAACACCTTGGACTTTTAGCCGACTTTTTGCATGAATGGACATAATTGAGTTGTTGACAGATGAGCCGGTAGAAGGAAACAATATCACCGGACAGGAAGCAGCCCCCTCCCAACATCTGATCCTGTAATACTCTGAAAGCCCTACACAATGCACAGGTCAGCATGTAAGAGGATTGACTGTTGCCGTAACTCCTACATATGAACTCTGGACTAAGTCTTATTAATGGGTCTGTTGTGTTCATCAGGTTACCGATGTTCCTGATATGTATCATTTAATGTAGCTGATGTGTAGAAAGTTTCTATATATTATGTGGGATAAACTCATCAAAATTAAACTAAAGGGGTTGCGTGGAATGTAAAAGAAAACTATATTGGGTTTTCGTGGCTGTTAAAGCAATAAAAACATATTGTTCCTGCCTCATCCGGTGCTCCCGTTCACCCATGGAGCTGTTCTTCAATGCCACATTGTTTAGAGAGACCACTGGCGTGCGCCCAGCCGGGGGTGAATGGGAGTGCCAAAGGAGGTGAGTATAAGATGATTGTTGATTATTAGCCTTCCACAAGCCTTATATAGCTATTGTTTTTAATTCCAGACAACCCATTTACGTACACTAGACCCTTAAATGTATTAGCTGCAGAGCTGGGCTAATTGGGTTTGGATAAATGTGACCCTATGCATCGTCTTCAAATGGACCGGTTACAGCATATACAGTAATACAAGTGAACCGGTGTGCCATGTGGCAGTATTTGTCTGTAAGAGACTGTGCATTATGTGTGATGTGCAAGGTGTTTACCCTTATTGAGAGACTGTTCTGTAACCACCACCAGTCTCTTCTTAATTTTCCAAAAGTCAATAGCCTTTAGTAGACCATTAGTAACCATCATACCAGTTTCATCTTTGTGAGTAAATTCTGGCCAAGGAAACCTCTTAAAAACTATTTGTAGCTCTGATTAACCCTCATCTCGACTATTGTAACTCCCTACTAATCGGTCTTTAACTTACTAAACTCTCCTGTCTACAATCTATACTTTAGGCAGCAACTAGGCTTGTCTTCCAATACAGATGCTACATGGATGCCTCCGGTCTGTGCCAATCACTTTCAGAAGAAAATTTTAAGTACTTCCCATACTCCAAAAAGATCTGCACAACGCTGCACCACCCCACCTCTCTTGCCTCATCTCAGTCTACAGTATTGCCCAACCAGTGGCATAACTCGGAGAGACAGGGCCCCCTAGCAGGCTACTTCATGGGGCCCCCTTCCCACTTAAAAAATATACATATTAGTACACTAACACATGCAAGTTACAATCACATATAAATACACTCATGTGCATATACACACACATACAATGCCATAGGCAACATACTCACATACAGTATGCATACACCATATACACATCACAGTATATGTTATATACATATCATGCTGGACATGTGCAGTACAATATAGATATAATGGTGCACATCCTCCGTTCTTTATTGTGTCAGGTCGGATGACGGGGCCCCCTGACACTGCGGGCCCCATAACAGCTGCTATGGCTGCTACCACTGTAGTTACGCCCCTGTGCCAAACCCATGCACAGTGATCTCTCAGCGATCTAACATTATTCTCTTCTTTAAGAGAACCTTCTTCTTGTAATATCCCAGGTTTGGGGCCATTACTAAATCATGTGTTTGGTTAACTTGCTGGAGTGGACCCAGCAGGCCTGATCAACCTGTTGGGATCTGTAGCTTAGAGACTCTAATAGAGAGTATAACCCTATTTATGCTGCATATGTGTGTAACAGCAGCACCACCTATAGGGTATATTGTTTGCAATGTATTTAATTATGAATATGTTAATTACAGTGCCTACAAGTAGTATTCAACCCCCTGCAGATTTAGCAGGTTTGATAAGAAGCAAATAAGTTAGAGCCTTCAAACTTCAAACAAGAGCAGGATTTATTAACAGATGCATAAATCTTACAAACCAAAAAGTTATGTTGCTCAGTTATATTTTAATAAATTTTAAAAATAAAAGTGTGGGTCAATTATTATTCAACCCCTAGGTTTAATATTTTGTGGAATAACCCTTGTTTGCAATTACAGCTAATAATCGTCTTTTATAAGACCTGATCAGGCTGGCACAGGTCTCTGGAGTTATCTTGGCCCACTCCTCCATGCAGATCTTCTCCAAGTTATCTAGGTTCTTTGGGTGTCTCATGTGGACTTTAATCTTGAGCTCCTTCCACAAGTTTTCAATTGGGTTAAGGTCAGGAGACTGACTAGGCCACTGCAACACCTTGATTTTTTCCCTCTTGTACCAGGCCTTGGTTTTCTTGGCTGTGTGCTTTGGGTCGTTGTCTTGTTGGAAGATGAAATGACGACACATCTTAAGATCCTTGATGGAGGAGCGGAGGTTTTTGGCCAAAATCTCCAAGTAGGCAGTGCTATCCATCTTCCCATGGATGCGGACCAGGTGTCCAGGCCCCTTGGCTGAGAAGCAGCCCCACAGCATGATGCTGCCACCACCATGCTTGACTGTAGGGATGGTATTCTTGGGGTCGTATGCAGTGCCATCCAGTCTCCAAACGTTACGTGTGTGTTTGGCACCAAAGATCTCGATCTTGGTCTCAACAGACCAGAGAACCTTGAACCAGTCCTCAGAGTCCTCCAAGTGATCATGAGCAAACTGTAAACGAGCCTTGACATGACGCTTTGAAAGTAAAGGTAGTTTACGTGCTTGTCTGGAACGTAGACCATTGCGGTGGAGTACGTTACTTATGGTATTGACTGAAACCAATGTCCCCACTGCCATGAGATCTTCCTGGAGCTCCTTCCTTGTTGTCCTTGGGTTAGCCTTGACTCTTCGGACAAGCCTGGCCTCAGCGCGAGAGGAAACTTTCAAAGGCTGTCCAGGCCGTGGAAGGCTAGCAGTAGTTCCATAAGCCTTCCACTTCCGGATGATGCTCCCAACAGTGGAGACAGGTAGGCCCAACTCCTTGGAAAGGGTTTTGTACCCCTTGCCAGCCTTGTGGCCCTCCACGATCTTGTCTCTAATGGCCTTGGAATGTTCCTTTGTCTTTCCCATGTTGACCATGTATGAGTGCTGTTCACAAGTTTGGGGAGGGTCTTAAATAGTCAGAAAAGGCTGGAAAAACAGATAATTAATCCAAACATGTGAAGCTCTTTGTTCTTTGTGCCTGAACTACTTCTTAATACTTTAGGGGAACCAAACAGAATTCTGGTGGTTTGAGGGGTTGAATAATAATTGACCCACACTTTTATGTTTAAAATTTATTAAAATTTAACAGAGCAACATAACTCTTTGGTTTGTAAGATTTATGCATCTGTTAATAAATCCTGCTCTTGTTTGAAATTTGAAGGCTCTAACTTATTTGCTTCTTATCAAACCTGATAAATCTGCAGGGGGTTGAATACTACTTGTAGGCACTGTACATTATGTATCACATCGTGAGATGAAGGCTGTCCTATTGGTTGTTTCCCTGGAGCTTTCCTGCAGTGTAGAAATATAGGCACTGCATTGGTTCTTTTTTCTAGTCTGACTTTAAAGAAAGATGCTACTAATGTGTGCTGCTGATTGTCTTATTTTCTGGTATATTTATGAACATGGATGAACCTAAACTCTGTGCAGCCTGACACGAGTTATAGAACGATGCCCCCCTGGCCCCATCCAGTAGTGTCTCACACCCATGCTGACATCAGGTGTAAGCGGCAGGTACAGCTTTGTAGAAGATAAATGCACCCCTGATGCTGCCCCCCCCCCATCTTGCTGCAGTTGGTGGTGCTTGAGGCAAGAGGCTCAACTTGCCTCATGGCTGGTGCATTTATTAAGAAACTTATAATCAGTAAACCGGAACGCGGGGAAAAGATGCATACTAGGAGAGGGAGGTGACGTCACACGAGAGGCGTTAATTAATGATTCCCTCTCCAATGTTGGAGAGATAGGTGACATTACGCAGGGGGCATACATAATTAGCAACCCGGGTGCCAGAGTTCTAGTCCCCACTCTCAGGGCTGCTAATTTCTATTCAAGGTGATCCCCGTGTGTCAAGATTAGCGAAGGGCATCGCAAGGATCAACATCTAGAGGGCTGTAGGTGAGTATCTGTACATTTTTTTTACTTTTTTAGATTAGTAGATTTCCTCAAGCTCACTGGTAAGGTGGGGGATGAGGTGCAATGCACAACTATACAAGTAGTGAAGTGTGATCTCGACAGTATGGAGGAAACATGTGTCCAGACAGCAATTCTTCTAGCATCTAGAAGGGAGGGGGGCTGCTGGGATCAACTACTTGGGGCGGGGGGCACAATAAGATATGGAACTACTGAGGAGCACAATAGGAAGGAAAGCTGCTGGGGGAACAATAAAAAGGGGAGCTGTAGGGAGGGCACAATAAAGGGGGTAGCTACTGGGGGCACAATAAGAAGGGGAACTGCTGGGGGGCACAATAGGAGGGTGGAGCTGCAGGGCGGGCACAATAAGAGCAGGAGCTGTTGGAGGGGCACAATAAAATGGGGAGTAGTCAGAGGGCAAAATAAGAGGTAAAGAGGTAAAGCTGGGGGGTGGGCACAATAAGAGGGGGGGCTGCTCTGGGGACAAAATAAGAGGGGGAGATTCTGTGGAGGGCAAAATAAAAGGGGGTGCTGCTGGGAGGGCACAATAAGAGGGTATTTTAATATTAGGGGGAGCTGGGGGCACAATAAGAGGGGGAGCTACTGGGGTGGCACAATAAGAGGGGGGACTGCAGGGGGGAACAATAGGAGGGGTGTGCACGGGGAGCACAATAAGAGGAGGAGCTACTAGGGTGGCACAATAAGTGGGGGAACTGCTTAAGGGGGGCAATAAAAGGTGGATCTGCAGGGAGGGCACAATAGGAGCAGGAGCTGCTGGGTGGCACACTAATAGGTGGAGCTGCTGGGGGGCACAGTAAAATGGAGAGTTGTAAGAGGGCAAAATAAGAGGTAAAGCTGGAGGGTGGGCACAATAAGAGGCGGAGCTGCTCTGGGGACAAAATAAGAGGGGGAAATTCTGGGGAGGGCAAAATAAAAGGGGGTGGTGCTGGGAGGGCAGAATAAGAGGGTATTTTAATATTGGGGGGGCTGGGGGCATAATTTAAGAAGTTAGGAGTGGAGAAAAAGGCGTGGAGCAAAAGGCGTGGCTTAGGGCATAAAAATAGTGTGCCGCATATTTTCTCCATCGTTCCCCGTAATGAAAGTTGGCAGGTATGGATAATGGACTTAGTGCTTCCCAGGACGCATCCTGCACGCAATGGTACTCATTTTTTATACAAATAACTTTTTGCAAATCTTTTATTGCCATGAAGAAATGTTATTAACCTTATAATATCACGGCAACCCCTATTTATATTCCTGTTGGAAGGTGCATAAAAAAATGGAAAAAAATCTCGAAATCCAAGAAGCCTAATATTACGGAAGGGTTACATCTGAAGTGAAGGATGTCTGCTGACAATGCCAATCAGCCCTCACATGGGTAAGCTGGCATGCACTGCTCCATCTGGCAAGCTAATGGCTCGTGCATAGCTCCACATTTAGTGTTCAGTCTTCCAAGTGATCTGCAGCTGGCGGATCCGGGATCTCTTCTGTTCCACAAAAACCTGGCCAAGAGATATAGAATATACAGGGACATTGCAGGTTTATACCTTACCTTTACTGGTTTATACCATTGTATATGTATTACATGATCATCTTATCTCTTGACTTTTTTGCAAATCATGGATTTTATTATAACTTTTTTTTTGTCACTTCTGCCCCGCGTATGTGCATGTTGGTGGAGGGTTAATGTCAGATTCCTGTCTCTATCACAGAAGAGTCACTCAATCCAGAGCCAGTATCCTTTATATTACTCTGCACTCTTCTATACGTTAGCACTTTGATATTTTTATTTTCCCAATTGTACACATTGCTAGATTTGTAATCTCCCTGGTCTCATATGTATTTACCCCTTTAAAGGGGTTAGCCCGCAAAAGTAAGTTTGCATATTTTAACCTCTTCAATTTACAATTTTACTGAGTTTTATTGATGTCTAAGCTTAATTGATGTCAGTGTAAGATTCCAGATTGTGGGCGGGGATTCTCTAAGCAGACACATTATGATCCATCTACTGCTGGGAGATGCTGTGTGCTGACAATGTGCTTAGATTATCAGGGTACAGGGTTTATCTACACTTTCATGTTGCTTTTAAACATTCACTAGTATCTGACTCATAGAAAAAAAAAGAGAAGAGATCCATGAGAAGAATATAACACACAATGACACACTCCAGCTCTGCTACTTCTTGGCTATAACACACACAGTCAGCTCTGCTCCCCCTACTATATAGATCTATAGATCTTATCTTATCTGTAGTGTGTAGAGTAGGTCTTTACACACTCATCTTGTAATGGAGGAGGAGAGGCATAGAGCACACTGCATTGAGCAGACAGGAGAAGCTATACATAAGAAGAATCCATCCTGTCCAAGCATAGTCAGAAGATTTACCATGGAGACGCATAGAAGCTGTTAGCCTTCAGTTTCTAAATAAGAAGACAACAAGTTCAGATTGTGGTCTATGACTCTTATAAGATTGTGTTAATATTCTGCCGCAGATGCAGGAAGGAGACATGAGAACAATGGCTGCCAGGCCACAGTTAATAGGATGATAAAGGCAAAATCACATGATGGAGCTACCGTAGGCACCACGAGAAGCAAATTCCTCTATTTTCTGGAAGTCGTGCTGTTTACCTGAGTAATCCCATTCTTTCCACATTTGTCGATGTTGTGGGATACAGTGAATGACAACGCTGCTATTTTGTTGGCTGTATCCCACTGACAAATTAATCTGGGATTAACATTATCTGATGGCGATGAACACCTGGCTGCCATAGAAACTGATACAGCTCAAGATTCACAGGGATTTTGACACGGCTGCTTGTAAACAGGATTAGGGATGTCACATACACGGGGACAACTCCTCTTCATCACCATCTTCAATATGGCTGACAATTCCTTCTTTGGAATGAAGGGCCCGGGACCGTTTTCTTTCCTTAAACCCATGGAATTTCTTGGCCCGGATACAGAAACTATATCCATGCTACTTACACTAATGGTCCCCCATTATACCTTTATCCGCTATATACTGCAAATACAGTGATGTCAATAGCGCTGGATAGACATAGACCATGTGGTTCCATGACTTTTGGATATTGGATAGACCCTAACTTCATCATAACAACTCAAGAGGAAACACTGGGGCACATTTACTAACCCGGTCCTTGCGCGATCCCCGAGGTGCTTCGTCCGACGAGGATGAAGTCTACTGCGATTCAACAAGATCGAGCGCCCGACATCCTGCATGTGTCACTTCCCCGCTGAGGTCCGCCGGAGTTCACCTTCTTCTTCCCAGTGTATGTGAGTGCATTGTCTTGCGGCACATTTTGAATTGTTAAATCCTGTGCGTAGTCCGAATCCGTCGGATTGTCCATTGGACCGCCCCCTGATTTGTGTCTCGTGAAAGCCGGCGCAATTGCGACACAAAACGATCACATGCGACACAATCCCCCACGGCACCCCTAAAAATTCGGGAAACCCGGCAAAAATGTGGTAGTAAATAAGCCCGATAGTGTATGGTGGAAATACAAAACACTTTATCGTATGGTGTCAAATAGGCCAAATATGGTGTCTCTGGTTCATCACTCCCGCCTCCTCCTCCGCCTCCTTCATCACTCTGAAGCCTCCTCCTCTGTGATTGACATCTTGCATCAGACTTCAGGAGATTTGAATGAAGTC
Organism: Engystomops pustulosus; assembly: GCF_040894005.1. Lineage (NCBI taxonomy): Eukaryota > Metazoa > Chordata > Amphibia > Anura > Leptodactylidae > Engystomops > Engystomops pustulosus. Next base: position 264,218,867 of record NC_092411.1, on the reverse strand, counting down.
AATGAAGTCTCTTGCTGCAGGACCATCAATTACAATGAGGGGGTTCCAAGGAAGAGAGAGCTTGACTTCAGTGGTAAAATCTCCACCTCCTTGACTTTATACAACTATTTTTACTCCTGTGCTTCACCACCATGACTTCTTACATCATGCTGTACTAGGACATCCACTTGAAGTACATTGGGGGACATTTATTATGCCTTCTCTGCCAGTTTTCCTGCAGGAAAGAATGAAAAGCTCTCCATCACTGCCAGCTACCAGAAATCTCTTTGTTGTCTAAGCAGGTCCAACCTGGCAGAGATTGGGCCCTAATCTAATTGGTCGAAGCCTAGTAGCTCATCCAGGATGCTAGGGAGAATTGTAAGACTGGTGTTTAAACAGTCTTAAAAAATTCTCCCCAGTAAGTGCAGGGAAAAACATCTCAAAATCACCTGCATATACTAAAGTGTTCCAAATTTATAAATACACATCAGATTCTATAAATAGGACTGGGTCAGAAAGGTTAAAGTGGGTAAGGGTTACATTTCTGGATTACCGTATATACTCGAGTATAAGCCGACCCGAGTATAAGCCAAGACCCCTAATTTTACCACAAAACCTGGTCAAATCTATTGACTCGTGTATAAGCCGAGGGTGGGAAATGCATTGGTCACAGCCCCTTCCCCCAAGTATATAGCCAGCAAGCCCCCAGAAGTATATAGCCAGCAGCCCCCCAGTATATAGCCAGCCAGCCCCTGCCCCCCAGTATATACCCTGCCAGCCCCTGTGCCCCAGTATACAGCCTGCCAGCCCCTGTGCCCCAGTATACAGCCTGCCAGCCCCTGTGCCCTTGGAAATATAGCCTGCCAGCCCCTGTGCCCTGGGAAATATAGCCTGCCAGCCCCTGTGCCCTGGGAAATATAGCCTGCCAGCCCCTGGGCCCCGGGAAATGTAGCCTGCCAGCCCCTGGGCCCTGGGAAATATAGCCTGCAAGCCCCTGTGCCCCGGGAAATATAGCCTGCCAGCCCCTGTGCCCCGTTATTGAGCCGAACCCCCGCCACATTGATGTAAAAAAAAAAATAATCAAAACTCACCCTTTCCGTGGCCCTGTCGGGTCTTCTATGCTGCCGGCACACACAATACTATTGCAGCGGCGGCGGCTGATGTCAGTGCCTGTGACATCGCACGGACCTGCCGCTGACCGACGGATCACACAGAAGACCAGAGGGGGCCGCCGGAAAGGTTAGTTTTGATTTTTTTTTTGTGTCGATTTTTGTTTGACTCGAGTATAAGCCGAGTTTGTGTTTTTCAGCACATTTTTTGTGCTGAAAAACTCGGCTTATACTCGAGTATATACGGTACAAATAAAAAACATACTCAAAAACATTAAAATAAAATTATATCACAGTACAGGGATAATAGACAGTGATGTCACAGGACAGGGATAATACACACAGTGATGTCACAGTACAGAGATAATACACACAGTGATGTCATGGTACAGGGATAATACACACAGTGATGTCACAGTACAGGGATAATACACACATGAATGTTACAGTACAAGGATGATGCACACAGTGATGTCACAGTACAGGGTAATATACAGAGTGTTACAGAAGCTGTAGCACGAGAGACTTAGTAATTACAGCCTGTGAATACTGCCTGGAAAGGCAACAGTTAACTATGTGTAATTAATTAACCAATGAGTTGGCTGTATTGTAAACTGGAATGTGATTGGAGAGGTGCTACCACCTGACAAGAGGGAGTATAAAACCCCTGTGCAGGGGGAATCATGGTCCAGTCTGCAGGGTCTTATCTGGTCTGCCTGACCTCATGGTCTTTGTCTGTCAGCAGTCTAGAACCCATGGTCTGAGTGAAGAGAGAGTCAGTGCACAGCACACCTTCAGTACTGACCCAGAAACCAATCCCACGATCTGAGTGTGGAGACTCAGAGCTGCAGCTTCCACAGTTTGGACACAGCTCCATCTCAATTATCCAAGCCTGCATCTTATACCAGGCTGGTGCCTTATCCTGCGGACCCCTCTCCACAACCACTCCAGTACCAGAATCTGAATATGCTGTTTGACCATTTTGGCCCGTTGCCTTTTACTTGTTTTTCAATAAAGAACAACAGGTTCTTGCCTCCATCTGATCCCTGGATATGGCCGTCTACCACCACGGGCTTCCCCATCCATTATCCAGGGACGTATCTTACAGACACCTCAGGGGTTGCCCCAGGGAAAAACCATTGCATCAGCCTCTCCCTCCATATTTCTTGCACACACCCCCTGCTGGAGACCTGCCAGGCTGTAGGACAGCGCCCGGTCCAATACCAAGCACCGTGACCGGGGCGCAACTGCCAGTCTCTTCGGTATTCTGGGCCCCGGCTGCCTCCAGGCCCCAAGAAAAGGCTAGGCCCCGGTGGGGGATGTTGCACAGACAACGACGTCACAGTACATTTTCTGACTGGGACTCAGCTTGTGCTTCTCTTTTTTAAATACAGTCTCAATTCTAATGGCAAAAAACTGCTTAAAAATCCTGAACATGTCCTAACCCTAATGTCTCTTCCTTTGTGTGACCCTTAGTGGTGCGGTCGGTTCTCGTTAGTACGTGATGGTTGTATCTGGACATTTCTGTGTTTTGTGCTATAAATATTACAGATGATTTTCTTCTCTGTGGCGTTGGTTTATGAGAATCCTGAATGCCGGTGCGGCTCTGCTCGTATCCTCTATATTTATCTGAGGGTTATGAATAATTAACCTGGAAGCAGAGGAGTTTATTTACAGCGGCTGGCGGAGCATTTATCTAATATTAATGTGAGATGAGGGAGTCTTCTGTGCCATCTCCCTGCTCCTCACTGGTTAAATAGCATTTCATGATGCGGCTACTGCTCAGCAGGACCGGATCTGACTCAATGGGGCTCATTTACTTTCCTGGTCCATTCGCGATCCCGCGGCGCGTTGTCCGACTTTGATTCAGGTCTGCCGGGATTCACTAAGGTCGTGCGCCCGATGTCCACTAGGTGTCGCTGCTGCAATGAAATCCGCCGGAGTTCACCTTCGTCTTCCTGGTGCATTTAAGTGCTGATCTTGTGACACAATTTTTTTTTTTTAATTCTGCGTTTTTTCCGAATCCGTCGGGTTTTCCGATGGCCAGGCCCCCCCGATTTCTGTCGCGTGAAAGCTGACGCCAATGCGCCACAATCCGATCGCGTGTGCCAAAATCCTGTGGCAATTCGGCGCAAATCGGAAATATTTGCGAAACCCGGCGGAAATGCGCGATTCGGACCCTTAGTAAATGAGCCCCAATGTGGAAGTCCTTGAACGGGACAGACTTAGGGAGGTAGATGGTTGGATAAACTGGGCAATTATGAAGGAAACTAATCCGTAGGGTCTTCTGCTTCAACACTAGGTGGCGTCATTGTTCTCATATTTTATATACCTATAGATATGTTTTTTACATGTGTCTGGGTGGAGGGGGAGGACACAAGTCCTTAGTTTTCTAAGACCGGTAGAGGGATAGGAATACTGACTTGTCAGGGAATTGACTGTTGCGGGTAAAAATTTTGTTAAACCTTTATTTTTGCCATTGGCGATACTTTGTCTAAAACTGCCACTAGATAAGACATGAGGGTGGGAAAACTTCCATAATAAAGCATCCAATGCGTCCAGTAGCATTGCCTAGAATGTGCTCACCCACATCTGTCCCCGTGAAATGCAGTGTTAAGGAATTAAATCCATTTTCCATAATGTCCCATTTGCAAGAAGCATACTATAGAGCATGAGGAGCTGAGCAGATTGTTCCAGCTGCAGGTGGCAAGTTATAGAGCAGCAGGATCTAAACTGAATGTACAAAGCGTTATAGAGCAGGAGAAGCGGTACAAATTATACACAGTGCTGTATCTGCGGGCAGCATGTTACAGAGCAGGAGGAGCTGAGCAGATGGAATTCAGTGTCCTAACTTCATTCTGCTAGTTATAGAGCAGCAGGAGCTAAACTGCAAGTACAAAGTGTTATAGAGCAGGAATATCTGAATTATAGTGTCCTAAATGCATGAAGCACGTTATAAATCAGGAGGAGCTGAGCAGATTATACACAGTGTGCTATCAGCATGTACAGGCAGCGTGTTATAGAGCAGGTTATAGAGCCCTGTAAAATCTGCTCAGAGCCCGAGTCATTGCTATAGAACAGGCTTATACATAAATTACAAGTCGTACTGAAATATTTCCCATAAAACTATATGTATGAATCCGTTCAGGTCCTCCTACTATATAATATGCTACCTGCAGGAGACTATTTACAATCTGCACAGCTCCTTATGAGTTTACAGACCAGGTGTTACTAAAGCAATTGCGGCTGATATGGGGCCCGCAATGTCAGGGGGCCCCAGCATCCGACTCGACACACTAAAGAATATTTACATATTATGCTGCACATTGTACGCATGATATGTTAACAACACTGCACATCTTCTCCAGTACACAGCTGAGTTGGCAGTTCAGATAAGAAATATTGGGTGCAGGGGATGGGGATGACAGGGCCCCATGTGGTCAGCAACCTCCCTGCGATAAGAAGACTGCCTAGGAGTGAGTATATCCAAATTTGTGTAGAAGTTTATAAAGGTATGGAAGTTGGTACTCAGAAGTCTACTATGGGGCCCAGCCTCTATTAGTTACACCCCTGCTGCAGCAGCACCTACCTCAATAATTTGCCCCAGCTTGATTTTGAAACCTGAGTATGGGGCTGGGGACTGCTGAGTATGGTTTAAATATAAGCCTTATCACGAAATAAGCCATAATCACAAACGGCTATATTTTCTGTTCCATATCACCTAGAAACTCTGTTTTGGTGTGGTTATAAAGAGGAGAAACTCACCTTTAATATAACACAAGGATGATTTAGTCTGGAGTGTGATTTTTACATACAGCTCCCACTCCCTACTGTTCTGTGGAACTTTGAAACACAATCCTTAAGCAATATTAAGGAGGAGATTCTCCACTTTAAATTGACAACAAAATTTACAATACAGAAGTTGTAGCCGTTTGAAGCGTTGCCGTCCTACAACCTGTCAGCTATGGAGGAGGAGGAGGAGGAGGGAGCAGGCAGATGCAATATCCTACAAGCAGCTTCATTCATAGAAATTGGGCCCAGTGATTCTAAAGGTCAAGAAATTCACAATGGAATACAGGTTTTGGAGAGTCATGATTATATTGGTATCAATATAGATTTTTTTTTTTTAATAAATGTGGATTTTTGTTCATTGAAAAAATAAGACATCCCCTAAAAATAACCCCTAACGCACTCTTGGACCAAAAACTTATATAAGACCCTGACTTATTTTTGGGAAAAAACACTATATAAATGAAACAGAAATGATTTCATTTGACAAAGCCCTGCTGGGCTCCAGTTGCCAAAGACTTTTATTCGCTACTGAAGTCTTGCAGCAGCACCGAGCTGATGCTCACCAGGTTTTTTTATGGTTTGTACATGGTTTGCAGTCGAGATGGCCTTTTGTGGTTACCCTTGGGTCCATTCTCCGCTCTTTTAGGTTTTCTGTTGTGTTTGTGGACTGATCATAATAACATGATTACCCCTAAATTCCTCCACATTGTCACACTTGAGGAGGGAAAGTGTGTGTCTGTGGACCCTCTGGACCACCGCGGGAGGTGGTATGAGACCCGCCGTGGCAGCCAAGGTAGTACAGCAGGAAACACGGAGGAATACTGGTAATGCTGGCACACAGAGGAACACTGGTGATGTTGGCACCGACAGTAGATTCCGCTAGACTGGAACCCAGGAAAGCACAGCAGGACAGGAACCCTGGAAGGCACAGCAGGTCACAGCAATGGTAGCAACACAGAGGATCGCTGGTAACACTGGAACACAGTGGAACACAGGAAACTCAGGAGGGCTTTCACTTAGCAGGAATGATGCTGAAGATCCGGCAGGAGGTGCATAGTGAAGTGAAGGGAGGTGCCGGATTATAAGGGCGAGCCGGATTAGCATGAGCCAATGAGGAGGACGCTGGCCCTTTAAGTATTAAATAGCCGGCGCGCGCGCCCTAGCAGTGGGAGCGCGCGGCCAAGCAGGAGTACAGCCAGGAGCGTGGAGAGGTGAGTCCAGGCCGGAGAGTGGGACAGCGGCAGCGGGGACCGCAACACATAGAGGGGCACGGGTGTGCATATGTGACACACATGTATATTCTAACAATGGTGAATTGTTTAGCGCAAGGACTTTATCAGTGTTTTTTTTTAATCTCCATTCAACTTCAAAAGAAATATGATGGGGCACATTTACTTCAAAAAATCACCACAAATTCTACTTGAATCTCCTTAAAAGAAACATCTTATGCTAATTAGCTTTTTCAGAAGTTCTTAAAGGAAATGCAACACCCCTGCCGATGCAAGGCAGAGTGGTTGTTGCGAATACGTCCCAATATGTACCTCGCAACCTGTGTGGAGTCTGATCAACCCCACAACAGGTCACTACACAACACGGGGAACACTGCAGCGGTAGATTCTGCCTGGGGAGGCAGGAGTTAATTGTTTAATGTGATGTCTTTCCATCAGCCAATCACATCTGTTCTAATATTGTATTGTAAGCTGGGATGCAATTGGAGGAGTAACCACCACCTGACCAATGGGAGTAATAAAACGTCTGGTCAGGAAAGTTCTAGAGGGTAGAAGGAGAGTGAAGTCAGAGAGTGCAGAGAGACAGTGAGGAAAGGGGTATCATCCTACCTTCAAGGGAGATATCTGAAGTAACCCAGGGCAAGCTGAAGCTTCCTATTAGGACACAGCTACCTCCCAGCCTGCCCTCTGCATCCAGGCTGGCGATCAATCCCTGTGGTTCCCTCTTCAAGTGCATCCCCAGCCTGCTACCATTGTCAAGATTCCACTGTTCCTGTTTGTTACAATAAAGACCCCCAGGGAGAACTACTACATCAGCCTCTCCCTCATCATTTCTTGCCAACACCACCTGCTGGAGACCTGCCAGGCTGCAGGACCGCCCTCCAGTCCCCATACCAAGCACCGTGACACTAGCGTGCCTAGGCCGCAACCGCCAGCCACTCCGGTATTCCGGGCCCCAGCTGTCTCCGGGCCCCAAGACAAGGCTAGGCCCCGGTGGGGGATGTTGCAGAAATCTACCATCAAAACCGTAATGAGCCAGAAAGGCTCCTGGTGTTGTTCCTTTAACATTAAATTGATCTTCTTGCACGAAGGATGTTCCTCAAAACTTTATTAGACTTCTATATAGTTGTACAGCATGTGCCCAAGATCCCAGGACACCCATCTATTTCAGAAAGAAAGAGAAAATGACATATCCAATACCCCAGCAAGTAATGAGTGAGGAAGCTATCCTACAGCCCAGCGGTCTCCAACCAACAGGCCATGGCCAAAGTCCAGGCTGTGGAACACCTGTTCCCAGGCCGCGGCAAAAAACTTAAACTTGGAAAAGAAAAAATATAGGTATACCTCCGGTGCTCTTTTTCCCATACGGCTCTGACTTCATCTCTCCTCAGGTTCTGGGAAGTGCGGGCAGAGGTACATCCATGCCCGCTGCCAACGTGCACGCACTATAATGTAATCAGTCAGTGGCACAGTCGTTTCATAGCCGGTGCGCGGGCAGAGAGCAATGACGTGCTACTGCCCACACTGCCCAGAATCTGAAGAGATCAAGCCAGAGGTAAGTGCTGTCTTTATTATTTTTATAGGGTTCCGCTGTGGACATTTCATTGGGGGGGGGGGGGCACTGCTGGGGGCACTTATTAGGGGTGGGGAGTACTGCTGGGGGCATTTATTAGGGGTGGGGAGTACTGCCGGGGAAATTACACTGCTGGCGGCATTTTATTGGGCTCTGCTGTGGACATTTCATGGGGGAGCATTGCTGGGGGCATTTCATAAATGGGGGGAGCACTGCTAGGGACAATTTATGGGTTGGGAGCACTGCTGGGGACATTTATGGTTTGGGAGCACTGCTGGGGACATTTTATGGGGCGGGAGCACTGCTGGGGACATTTTATGGTGTGGGGAGCACTGCTAGGGACATTTTATGGAGTGGGAGTACTGCTGGGGACATTTTATTGTGTGGAAAGCACTGCTGGGGACATTTTGTAGGGTGGGAGCACTACTGGGGACATTTTATGGGTTGGGAGCACTGCTGGGGACATTTATGGTTTGGGGGCACTGCTGGGGACATTTTATGGTTTGGGAGCACTACTGGGGACATTTTATGGGGTGTGGAACACTGCTGGGGACATTTATGGTTTGGGAGCACTGCTGGGGACATTTTATGGGGTGTGGAACACTGCTGGGGACATTTTATGGGGCGGGAGTACTGCTGGGGACATTTTATTGTGTGGAAAGCACTGCTGGGGACATTTTGTAGGGTGGGAGCACTACTGGGGACATTTTATGGGTTGGGAGCACTGCTGGGGACATTTATGGTTTGGGGGCACTGCTGGGGACATTTTATGGTTTGGGAGCACTACTGGGGACATTTTATGGGGTGTGGAACACTGCTGGGGACATTTATGGTTTGGGAGCACTGCTGGGGACATTTTATGGGGTGTGGAACACTGCTGGGGACATTTTATGGGGCGGGAGTACTGCTGGGGACATTTTATGGGGTGTGGAACACTGCTGGGTACATTTTATGGGGTGGGGAGCACCGCTGGGGACATATATATACGGTTTGGGAGCACTGCTGGGGACATTTTATGGGGTGTGGAACACTGCTGGGGACATTTTACGAGGTGGGGACACTGCTGGAGACATTTTATGGGGTGCGGAGCACTGCTAGGGACATTTCAGTGAAAAGCCCAAAAAACAAGGGGACATTATAGGTGTGTGGGGATTGCTATATAAAAAGTGGTATTATAATGTCCCCTTTTCTGTAGCCCTTTATCAAAACATTAAAAAAAAAGGGCTACAGAAAAAGGGGACTATAGAGGGGGGGCTGCAGAAAAGGGAGCATTTTAGACCAGGGGCTGCAGGAAATGGGACATTATATGGGTTGGGAACTCCTTCAAGACTGTTGGAAGACCATTTCAGGTGACTACCTCTTGAAGCTCATCACGAGAATGCCAAGAGTGTGCAATGCAATCATGAAAGAAAAAGGTGGCTACTTTGAAGAACCTAAAATATAAGACATATCTTCAGTTGTGTCCCACTTTTTTGTTATGTGTATAATTCCACATGTGTTAATTCATAGTTTTGATGCCTTCAGTGTGAATCTAGAATTTTTATAGTCAGGAAAATACAGAAAACTCTGTGAATGAGAAGGTGTGTCCAAACTTTTGGTCTATGCTGTGTGTGGCACCTCTCAAGATGGCGGCCATGTTCCAGACATATCCTCCAATACAGTCCCCCTCACTAAAGATGAGCGGACTCGAACCTGGCCAATCACACCGAGTTGCTAGGGGCGTAAAGCTGCCTTATTGTTTGCTCTATCAACCAACATGTCCGGGTTAGGCAGAGCTTCCGAAGCTAAAGTTCAGGTCCATTAATCCCTAACCTTTATCAATTACTTGCTGGGGTATCATCTGTTCCTGCAATCATTACACATGTACATAATAGCCATTTCAGGACCTTTAAAGGTCTAAAGGTCCCGAAACTACAGACAGATTGAAATCAGGCAGAAGGGACACATCCTCCATTCCCCAAGAAGCTGATTCTAGTACCAGATGTAGGAAGCGATCCCAGACTTGTAGGGGCAATAATATTCATACAGCCCAGGACCCATGGCAGTCTTATTCCGCCCCTGCCTGACTGCTTAAATTACTACTTTGAATTATTTTATATTAGGAAACAACTTGAAGATACATAATCCAGGGGTGGATTAAGACTACCATGGGCTATATGAATATTAAGGATGTGTTCCTTTTGCCTGCTTTCAATCTTCAAGACCTTTGGAGGACCTTAAAAGGTCCTAAAATGTCTCTTGTGTACATGTGTATTAAGGATTGTGAGGATTTCATGGGTCATGGGTGAAGGTCCCTTTCAGTAAAAAAAATTGGTGGATGGGTTGGGTGGCCATGGGCCCCTTACAAGGCTTGGGCCCTGGGCTACTGCCCAAACTGCCTTTATTATAATCCACTACTGACATACTCATTGTAAAAGAGCTAAGTAAATACAGCCCCAGTAATAGGTCAAATATAACAACATATCACAGACTCCATCTTGACTTATCTCTTTGCTTTTAGGTTTTGCATTTTCTTTCCTTTTTTATCCTCAAGCACCAATTATCAAAGAATCATAATTCACTGCAACGAATGTAAATTTTTATGTACAATTTTAGTCCATCATTTACATTGGAATCATCACCATCTTATCTCCATCGATCGTGATACGCACTTTTCTTCATGACTTTCCACCTGCTGTCTATTAGAAAGTCGGGTGGAAGTGACTGAAGATTGAAGTTTATCCGTCATTTAGTTCTTTCTTCTTCATTTCTCTTAATTACAAGCTGAATTTGTATCGTAAGTGGTTAATGTCGCCTCCGCCGGTTACAGAACATGGAACACAAACGAATGAAAAACACAACAGATCGTCCAACATATTCATCGCTGTGGATTATAAATTGACTGACATATGGTAGAAAATAAAGATTAAAGGATTAGCTAATTAAATCGCATGAGTCAGATCTCCGCACCCCCCCCCACTCCCCCCCACATACAGCAGAGTATCTATCCCAGGATACGTGTAGTAGTGTCTTGTTTAGACACGACGAATGCTAAGTTCTCACAGTAATATCCAGGAATATCCAGAAAGATTCTCCATGGAGACGGCATATGTAATAGTGTATATATTTTTATGAAGTCTATAGAATCATGCAGGTAGCTGGATTATGGTTTCATAATGTACACATTTAGAGATGTACAGAATCTAAATTCAACAAAGTATCTTTTATGATTTTTGAAAAAGACACTGGGGCACATTTACTTACCCGGTCCAGTCGCGATCCAGCGGCGGGTTCTCCGACGCTGATTCGGGTTCTGCCGGGATTCACTAAGGTCCGTGCGCCGATATTCACCAGGTGTCGCTGCTGCGCCGAGGTCCGCTGGAGTTCACCTGCTTTTTTCTGATGTATGTGAGTGCTTGATCTTGCGACACAAATGGCTTTTTAAATTCTGCGGTTTTTCCGAATCCTTCGGGTTGTCCGGTGGCCACGCCCCCGATTTCTGTCGCGCGAAAGTCGGCGCGATTGCGTCAAAAATCGATTGCGTGCGCCACAATCCCGTGAACTACAGCGCAAAGAGGAAATATTCGGGAAAAACCCGACGGATCCTTAGTAAATGTGCCCCACTATGTACAATCTGCTCAGCTACTCCTGCTCTATAACATGCTGTGGCAGATAGGACACTATGTACAATCTGCTCAGAATCTCCTGCTCTGTAATATGCTGCCTGCAGATAGGACTCTATACACAATGGGACAGATTTATCAAGCTGTCTGAAAGTCAGAATATTTCCAGTTGCCCATGGCAACCAATCACAGCTCCCCTTGAAAATATTCATGAGCACTGGTGAAATGAAAGCTGTGCTGTGATTAGTTGCCATAGGCAACTAGAAATATTCTGACTTTCAGACAGCTTGATAAATCTGCCCCAATGTGCTCAGATCCCACTGCTCTATAACATGATGCCTGGAGGTAGGACACTATGTACAATCTGCTCAGCTCCTCCTGCTCTATAACATGTTATCTGCAGATTGGACACAGTGTGCAATCTGCTCAGTTCCTACTGCTCTACACCGTGCTTCCAGCGGGCTTCCACTATGTTCAATGTGTTATGTTTCTTCTGCTCTATAACAAGTCCCTGAATTAAGTACTAAATTAAATTCTGCAATTTTTCCAAAGTTTTATTAACAGTAACTTGTCACCAGGAATGTCATTTTTAGCTGGTGATAGGTTTCAATAGCCTCTACAATCATGAGTACCTTTGCTTCAATTGTTTCAGTACTTTATAAAAGTGTATCCTATATCCTCCTCTCTCATCCCCCTCTCTCCATCTTTCCCATGCTCAGTCCCTCTTGTTTTGTCAGCTAGAGACATCAGAGAAGGGGACTCGGATTGCTAGAGTTGTTAAGAGATTCATATTAAGCAATTGTTGGATAAATCAATGCAGAAAATATTTCTAGGCATAATTATAAGATCCATATAAAAATAAATAAAAAATACATACACACACACTCACTGGCCACTTTATTAGGTACACCATGCTAGTAACGGGTTGGACCCCCTTTTGCCTTCAGAACTGCCTCAGTTCTTCGTGGCATAGATTCAACAAGGTGCTGGAAGCTCCTCAGAGATTTTGGTCCATATTGACATGATGGCATCACACATTTGCCGCAGATTTGTCGGCTGCACATCCATGATGCGAATCTCCCGTTCCACCACATCCCAAAGATGTTCTATTGGATTGAGATCTGGTGACTGTGGAGGCCATTTGAGTCCAGTGACCTCATTGTCATGTTCAAGAAACCAGTCTGAGATGATTCCAGCTTTATGACATGGCGCATTATCCTGCTGAAAGTAGCCATCAGATGTTACAGGGTACATTGTGCTCATAAAGGGATGGACATGGTCAGCAACAATACTCAGGTAGGCTGTGGCGTTGCAACGATGCTCAATTGGTACCAAGGGGCGCAAAGACTGCCAAGAAAATATTCCCCACACCATGACACCACCACCACCAGCCTGAACCGTTGATACAAGGCAGGATGGATCCATGCTTTCATGTTGTTGACGCCAGATTCTGACCCTACCATCCGAATGTCGCAGCATAAATCGAGACTCATCAGACCAGACAACGTTTTTCCAATCTTCTACTGTCCAATTTCGATGAGCTTGTGCAAATTGTAGCCTCAGTTTCCTGTTCTTAGCTGAAAGGAGTGCCACCCGGTGTGTGGTCTTCTGCTGCTGTAGCCCATCTGCCTCAAATTTCGACGTACTGTGCGTTCAGAGATGCTCTTCTGCCTACCTTGGTTGTAACGGGTGGCGATTTGAGTCACTGTTGCCTTTCTATCAGCTCGAACCAGTCTGCCCATTCTCCTCTGACCTCTGGCATCAACAAGGCATTTCTGCCCACAGAACTGCCGCTCACTGGATGTTTTTTCTTTTTCGGACCATTCTCTGTAAACCCTAGAGATGGTTGTGCGCGAAAATCCCAGTAGATCAGCAGTTTCTGAAATACTCAGACCAGCCCTTCTGGCACCGACAACCATGCCACATTCAAAGGCATCAAATCACCTTTCTTCCCCATACTGATGCTCGGTTTGAACTGCAGGAGATTGTCTTGACCATGTCTACATGCCTAAATGCACTGAGTTGCCGCCATGTGATTGGCTGATTAGAAATTAAGTGTTAACAAGCAGTTGGACAGGTGTACCTAATAAAGTGGCCGGTGAGTGTATATGAGTGAATTCAACTGAATGTCAATGCCCAAATTTTTCTTCGCACCTCGGCATTTGTATTCTGCCATTTCCCCTGGTACATCTCTTGGCCAACATTCATTCAACCTTTATCTTTTTTTGCCCCTTTCCTAATATGCATCCAGGTATTTATCTCACAACAGGTGACAATCCTGAACCAGTGTGGTTTATTTCTTAACTTGCAGACAAGACATTTTCCTCAGGACCAGATCACACAGTCTGCACTCCTCCGGGCAGTTTGTGCAGAGCTGAAAACTAGTCCTCATGTGCTTCTGAGTTCCCTTCAAAAATGGACCACCCACGAATGACACCCGTGTGACACTCATGTATGGTCCGTTCTTTTTGCGTTTCCATAGGCTTCTATGGGAAGGTCCAAGCTGGAAACCCTGAATTTTGAGCCATCATTCAACAACTTGTTCATAGATCAAAGGGAATGAACCATTGAAGCACCACATAGAACACGTCCCCCAAAAACGTTCTTGTGCTTGAGCAGGACCATGATAACCTTACACATGACAGCCATGACACATCATTCTTTATCTGCCTGTTCACACTACATTCTGCGAGCAGAACACAATGACAATCACAAGACATGAAGTATGTGAATAGATTTGGCTCCCATAATATGATATACAGGCAGTCCCCGGGTTACGTACAAATAGGTTCTGTAGGTTTGTTCTTAAGTTAAATTTGTATGTAAGTCGGAACTGTATATTTTATAATTGTAACCCCAGCCAAATTTTTTTTGGTCTCTGCGACAATATGATTTTAAAAATGTTGGATTGTCATAAGAACCAGGATTACCAATAAAGCTTCATTACAGACACCTTTAATAAGTGTTATAGCTGTTTATTGTAAATTACCAAGATCCAGAGGTCCATTTGTAACTAGGGGTCATCTGTAAGTCGGGTGTTCTTAAGTAGGGGACCGCCTGTATATGTTCATCTGAACAAGGACACGTGGTCACAATCCACAAAAGTTAGCATTAAACATTAAGAATAAAGGTTTAGAAAAAGTTGACACGTGAGGACTTGATACTATGGTGTAAATTCTTAAACCCAATTCTTAAATTCCGTTTTTTTTAATGATGTGACATCAAAGAACGACAATCAGAAATCTCTAGCCGTGAGCAGGTCCCATCGAATAAAAGCCCCTTTAGATGTTCCTCTTGGCCTTAAAACAGGTTTCTGCTATTGACCTACTTTCCAGAGAATTGTCAAAGGACCCTTGAAAAAAAATTTTTTAAATCCTCTAATTAATCCTCAAATTAATTCCACGAGCTTGAACTCCTTCACATGAAACATATCTTTTTTATATGAATGACATTTGGGCTATGTATTACATATACAACCTTAAAAAAAAACACTTTAGGAAAAATTCATATAGAGGAAGAGACGTTTAATATTCCAGCTTTGACCTTCTATGAATTCACAGTATACATGTGACTCCAGGCAGGGTGTGGACGTGACTTATTCTATTTTTGGCCCGTTGTGGACTTAGTGCCCGGGTGCCCCGGTTTTCCCAGGACGTGCTCTATTTTACAGCTAAATATATTGATCTGATAATGAAGCATTATTTCTCACATTACCAACCGAAAAAAACATTCTGAACAGTCATAGCAATGGGGCAAGATCATGAATATTAACATGAATATTTCCATTCACAGTAGCAAGCAGAGATCTTGAAATTGAAAGTATCAAAAAGTCACAGAACTTCCATCATCCAGCCCCATGTGAGGCTATGGGACTTCCCTTGGATGTATAACAAGTTATCATTTACATTAGAGGAGCATCGTACTACTGTATGTGATTTAGAACCAGTTTATTTAAGAAGATACATCCTGGAAGTCACTCTTCACCCCCAGATTACTCGGCATTCTCCGCTTTTAGAAATCAGTTTCTATGGTTTCATAAAACATCTCCGTTCCATGGAGAAGAATGTGGAAAGCCAGGAATCGGAGCGCGTTCCTATCCCAATACTCAAATGAACAAAAACCAAACATTCTATGTTCATCCTGTAATATTTGTGAATGGTCATTATAAGTTATTATATGAGAGATGATGAATGGGAGGTAAGTGAGCGGTGGTAGGTAACAGATGACCAGGCAGTTGTTGGGATCAATGTATCTTACAGTCAAGTGTTCCCACGGGATCTATGATTTACACTATTATGTACTCCCTTGGGATCGATACATTATACCACTATAAAGGCAATGTATGTATTATACTATTATATACAGTGGTATGTGCCAGCAGGTTATTGGGGTACACTACAGTGATAAATCAGGTCATATATATAATAAATATAATATATGTAATGCTCTCCCATGAGATCTTCATAATAAACCGTTAAATAGCCACATGGGATCTAGATATTATGCGGAGTTTTATCAGAATTGTTTGAGAGCAAAACTGTTCTAGTTCCTCGTGGCAACCAATCAGAGATCAGTTTGAATTTTATAAGCTGCTGTGTGAAAATGAAAGCTGAGCTCTGATTGGTTTCCATGGGCAACTAAAAGAGTTTTACCTCAGAAACTTGATGATAAATCTCCCCCTGTACATCTGTATTTCCTGTGACCAGTATGATTAACCTTTGCAGTGCTGCATAGTGTATACCAATGATGAGAGTATTCTCTCAGATTACATAACTACAACAATCGCCATCTGATACTCACGTACGGTTGGATCTTATTGAGGACAGACATAGATAGCGCACTTATAGGCACTTACCTTGAGGGAATGCATTGGGCTGTACAATATACAGGAATCCTTGTACTAAGTGAAACAACAGCCCTATAGGTCCTGGCTCATGGTAGGCGTTGGTGTCGTAGCTTCCAGTGGGTACATATCCAAAATCCAATGGTTCGCTGTGGTAAGGAAGGGGTTTTTCAGAAAGAGTACTTCCACAGAGCAGCAGCAAAAGTATATAAAGATTAAGAGCCATTGGTGTCACAACGGCATCGGCCTTGGAGGTGTTGGGTTTAGATTGTAGTAGGTTGTGGAGAGCGGCCGATGTCCTCAGTCCTGCGTCTGGTCTGAGCGTCTGATCACTTGGAGGTAGGAAGGGATTTAGCAGATAGGATCTTACAGGTCACTGCTGGGAAGAAGACGAACACAACGTATTAACATCTATAGATTAACGTAGGAGCTGCCTTCCAGGATAATACAGCCAAGAAAATACTGACATACGAAGGTTGTTTCTTGTATTACATGGAGATTATCTATAATTTCCTATAGTTTACCCTGTCACCAGATAAGCAGCACCTAATATTGTGCCATGTTAACTATTACACATTCAAGTGTATTCATTGAATATTGTGAATATTGCAATTTCAATATTGGCCAGCAGGTGTCAGCAAAAAAAAAAAATAGATAAATAACAGTATTACTTTACAGCTTGCTGCAAACCAGACTAAGTGTGCTGTCACATGGTGCATTCTTGGTCTGTTTTTTGGTGCATTTTTTAAACGAACTGAAAACGCATGGGTGTTTGCATTTTTACCATGCGTTTGGCCCGTTTGAATCAGTTTTTCTTCTTTTCTGGAAGTGTAAGCAGCTGTGAAGATGTTAATACAGCTGCTTACACTTACAGAAATGAAGAAAAACAGATTCAAACCTGCCAAATGCATAGTAACATGCCAAAACACAGGCACAAATTTAAAAATGCACCAAGAACGAACCAGCAACGCACCGCCTGACTGCACCATAAGGGTAGTTTCATGACTTGTTTACATTGTAAGGATACTTCGTGTGGATTCCCCATGTGTCCTCACAACTGATGGCTAGGACATATCTCACCGTATGCTCATACTGTCTTACACATCATCCTGTTCCTCCCCCCTGAAAGCGAGAGGAGTGAACATTGGCAGCAGCCAGTGATTGAGGTAACTGTCCTTATATGGTTAGTTATATCACTTGGGACCCCCCAGTGGATACGCTCAGTGGAGGCCTGGGGTGGATGCAATACAATTGCATCCGTCACCTGTAGGTTATCATGCCCTCCGCTGAGCTGTTACTTGGCAGAAGGATGGAAAAACGGTGCTTGCTGCGTTTTTCCATCCATTGCCTCCTATTGGTTGTGATATATACTGGTTTGACGGAGAGTCCTGGGTTCAAGTCCCATCCAGGTCAACAACTGCAAAGAGTTTGCATGTTCTCTCCGTGTTTGCGTGGGTTTCCTGAAAAAGTGAATGTAAAACAAAACTTTACTGATGTTTTAAGCAATTATACGTATTGTAAAAAATAATAATGAAATTAGTGAAATAATGAAAGTGGTGAAAGTAGACCTAAAGTAGTGGAGTAGTAGACCAAAGCAACAAATCAGACTGCACACCCCTTGGAGTAAGGGGGATGGTTCTGATGGGCAACTGCTCTGTTTTTCAGTCTTGAAAGAAGACTGCGCAGGGAAAAGGCACTTTCTACATTTATAGTATGGTATAGGGTGCAGATACTACCAGAAGGGGGCTCCACACCAGTTCTATGCCTGGTAATGAAATTCCAATAATTTACTTTGTGTCAGAACTTAAAGCTTGAGGGTTCCAGAGCAAAATCTGTAAAGCGCCTCCTATATCTGTAAAGTCAATTTGTTTTGGTATAAAAACCTGAAAAAATGGTAAAACTCACAGATTCATGAACAGAAGGTTTATGTCTGCAGCCGCATCCTGATGTTACATAGGCCATATAGATAAATCTGAATCTTTCATATAAGAACTGTCTCTGCACTGATAAATTTAACCCTCTTATTAATTAAAAATCCACAAGAAATAGTTAAACGGGACATTTCACTTCGGAGGCTCCAGAGGTCAGCTGTGAAATAGGATAAGAGATGAAAGGTTGGGAAGCCGACTCTGTCGACATGAGATTATCCTGTCCCTGGAGACTGAAGTCGCTTTTTCTGGAACCGTTTATAATATAGTATTATATGGAAAGATATATTGAGGTTATCAGTCCAGCTTCCAGAACGCCATCATATACCAAATGGGCAATGTGCCAAAATGGGGCATGTGAACGACGGATTAGAACGACAGATCCATTTATGAGAAGTTTCATATTTGGGAATTATACTACTACTTGAATCCTGTAGGCAGGAGCTAAACAGTAAATTACAGGCTTCAGCTTGGGCAGTTTATAGAATTTCCTTCAAATATAGGTGGAATGTTCACCCATTGTTCTTAATTTTAACCTTCATCAACTCCTTTTTGGCATCCTTTAACCAACCCCAATCCACCGATTCCGGCACAGTTTGGCTATGTGCACACGAACATGGGCCAGAAACTGGGGGAAGCTTGTGGCCCATTGCAGATGGGAGGGGTGAGCACTCATGTCAATGCAATTCCGTGTATAATGCAAGTCAATGGTTGCCATGAGCTGCAGTTTGAGCAGCCAGTTCACAGCCACCAGAAATGATCGTTTACATGAGACCTACCACTATTCCTCATCAATCACCATCATTTGTTCCCGGACTAATATGCTAATCGAGCTCATCTTGACCACCCACTTGACAGTAAGGGGCCAATTAGCTTGAACGGTTTGCTCAGAAATAATGTTAGAACAGTGCCAAAATCAGTGGAGCAGCCCCATACAACATAAAAAAAGATGTTGAAGGTAGTGGAAGATTCTTTATTAGATCATACATTCCAGGGATGTGACTGTAGAGGCACGCCAAAAGGGTCCCTTACGAACCCTTATACTTCAGGTATTCTTAAAGATGAAGGTAAAGAGCTTCTTCTATACCAGACTGCATCTAACCAGCTACCTCAGACATTGGCAGATAGGACCACTACCCCAGCCTGTTAACATTGCTGCATTGAAGTATTGGAATAAGAGACTAAGTTTGATGCTCTTTGTTTTGTCTCCACGTGTGATCCCTGGCTGCCCCTTACATCATGGGACTCCCCTCTACCATCCAACGGGAGTGCCCCAGGATGAAACCTTCCATCATATTGCGGCCTCCTCCTCCTGTTGTAATCCACTTACTGGAACTGCCGTGTGTGGACGTGGCCTGTTTCACCTGGACCGAGAGACCATGACAAGTCTAGTGCTAGGCTGCACTAAAGCCAGTCACTCAGGTATCGGGGGAATCCAGCTGCCCCCAAGCCATTAGGTCAGCCCCCGGTCTGGTGATGTTGTATATCTCCTTGGCATCACTGAGAGCGGATTTAACCATTGATGATCTGTGTTTTTCCTACTTCTATTACACCTGCGGATGGTCCTCCATGATCACATCTGATATTCTAGCCACGTGCGCTCTGGATTGGCACAGTCCTTCTGATATCTCGCTGACACCCACACAACGCGAGCTGTAAGACATTCTGGTGGGCTGCGCACACAATATATTCCTCTAAAAGCGTCTTCAAAGTGAAGATTACAGACAGGAATCCTCTCAGCCGTCTCCCACACGATGCACATTATGAAGACCTCCTGTCACATTCACCTCAGCCAACGCCTGACATTCCCAAGTCTTCATACCTTGGCGGGAAAAATGCTGAGTTGATGGCACAAGGGTTAATCACTTTGTTACCAGCCGCTGATCGTTAGCAATCACTGATTTTAATTACAGACATTAATTGTTAATGAATTTGAATAAGCGGAGAGCGAGGAATGGAGGTAAAGAGCTGACACAGGCAAGAAAACTGCAGGAGATGCTTAGACGTCTTCACGATTGTGGCCCACAACATCGATCCATTGGCAAGATCTACAGTGCAAGTGCTACAAAAGCCCTTAAAGGGGATGTGACAACGTTACTCCCTTACGAAACGGATAGGATATAACAATCTGATTTATAGGGTCCCACTCCTGATGAAAATGTGGGGTCCCTTTTAGAGATGAGCCAAGCTGGGACATCACACAGGTGGATGCTTAGCACAGTGCAGCTGTGATGTCTCCTGGGTCTCAGCAGGTGGAACTTACCTCAGTACCTCAGCCTCTCGTCATATGCTTCAGCCCCCACAGAGCTATTTGTAGACTGAGCTAATGAGGAGGAGGGTAGAGACTGGTAGCTCTGCACTCATATACTGTATAATATATACTGTACTAGGAGAGCAGGACTGTATGTCAGAGTCATTGCTGTGGAACAGATGTATACATGAATATTTAACATAAAACAATATATATATATATATATGTGTATAAAAAATCTACTCAGCTCCTCCTGCTCTGTAACATGCTGCCTGCAGATAGGACACTATGTACAATCTGTTCAGTTCATCCTGCTCTATTACGTGCTGCCTGCAGAAAAGACACAATGTACAATCTGGTAATCTGCTCAGTTCCTCCTGCTCTATAACATGCTGCCTGCAGATAGTACACTATATACACTATGCTCAGCCCCTCCTGCTCTATAACATGCTGCCTGCAGATAGGACACTATGTACAATCTGCTCAGCTCCTCCTGCTCTATAACATGCTGCCTGCAGATAGGACACTATGTACAATCTGCTCAGCTCCTCCTGCTCTATAACATGCTGCCTGCAGATAGGACACTATGTACAATGTGCTCAGCTCCTCCGGCTCTATAACATGCTGCCTGCAGATAGGACACTATGTACAATGTGCTAAGATCCTCCTGCTCTATAACATGCTGCCTGCAGATAGGACACTATGTACAATGTGCTCAGCTCCTCCTGCTCTATAACATGCTGCCTGCAGATAGGACACTATGTACAATCTGCTCAGCTCCTCCCGCTCTATAACATGCTGCCTGCAGATAGGACACTATGTACAACCTGCTCAGCTCCTCCTGCTCTATAACATGCTGCCTGCAGATAGGACACTATGTACACAATCTGCTCAACTCCTCCTGCTCTATAACATGCTGCCTGCAGATAGTACACTATATACACTATGCTCAGCCCCTCCTGCTCTATAACATGCTGCCTGCAGATAGGAAACTATATACAATCTGCTCAGCTCCTCCTGCTCCATAACATTCTGCCTGTACATAAGACATTGGGGCACATTTAACTAAGCTCCATGCACCAGTTTTCTGTTGCACGTTCTTTCTAGTGTAAACTACTTGCACAGGTATGTAAGAAGTGTCCGGGACACAACTGTGTCGTACACGATCCTTTTGTGTCGTTGCTGCACTATTCTTCATGCGACACAAATTTCTGCTCTAAGGGGGATGTTCGGGTGCTCATTTGGACCGTGCGCCACATTTATCATGCAAAGTATATGTCGCATACCCCTTGTAAAAGGTACACCAAAAAAAAAAGTGGGCACTCTTTCGAAACAGTTCATTGGGCGCCAGGTTCATGAAGAACTTGCACCAGAAATCCTGAATCTGCACACCACACAGGACACTGCACATAGTACACACTGCACTGTTCAATCTGTTCAGCTCCTCCTGGTATATAACATGCTGACAGCAGATAGGACACTTTAAAAAACAATTCAGGGGGAATTCAGGAGGCTTGATCCGATCACAATATGTTGAAAACGCAACCAAAGCGCAACGTGTGAACGCACCCTGAAAGTTGTGACTTTGATGAAAAAGTTAAGGGAAACTGCTTCCCAGCAAAACACAAAGTGATACACATCACATCACAAAACACAACACAATTTTAATTTTAAAAACACAAAATAAAAGCAAAAACGCAACACAGAGACAGAAGAGCTGAAAAGACTGGCACGCAAATGGAAGAGGAATAGGAGCATCTTTTCCAATGTGTCAAGAACGCAACAACAAAAACGCAGCGTGTGAACGTGGCCTCAAGGTTGGTTATCAACACATCTCCAGGAATTGCACATACCGTACATTCATTTATTACATGTAAAAAGCACAAAGTCAATAACTGCATCACAAACCCACAGCAAAACCGTGGGAGGTGTTCAATTTAGTTTTTGGATGAGATTATCAAGGGCATCTTTTTATGTGTAGATGTTTTTTGATACAGGTTTTATCCTCACCTCATCTGCTATCTTTTACATAAGTTGGACACAAGAGAGAGGTAGGTGTCATT
Source organism: Engystomops pustulosus (assembly GCF_040894005.1). Classification (NCBI taxonomy): domain Eukaryota; kingdom Metazoa; phylum Chordata; class Amphibia; order Anura; family Leptodactylidae; genus Engystomops; species Engystomops pustulosus. The sequence goes on along the minus strand of NC_092411.1, from coordinate 264,196,498 downwards.
TTTACCTTATACTTTTGGATCCATTGCATCTATGAACAAAGCCTTATAAGATTAGGAAAATGGGTCTAAAATTGGATTATTAGGACAAGTATGGTTTGCAGTTCTTGTAAACCAGCGTCGCTATACACAGCCCCCTCAATATTCCTCTGGGATCCACAGTGCACAGCAGGGGGTAGATGGGCAATTTTGGATCTGCAATTTGTTTCTTAATTGAACGGCTGTGAAGTGTGTAGCTCCTGGCACAGCAAGAGTTAATCACAGGGATAAAGGGAGGACAACTCATCCAGGTGTTCCCTACAGAGGTCCTCATACAGGTCCATAGGCTGAACTCTCCACTACAACTCCCAGCAGATGCCTTGTTCCCAGGCATGTAAGGTTGTGATCAAAGAGCGGGAACAGTAAATTATTCCTACCCCTCTGTCTCCCATCCCAAAGTCACATCCAAAGCTGAGTGAGAAATGATATGAAAGAGAACAAAAGCAAATCTACAACAGGTGGATAAAAGGCATCTGCTGGGGGGAGTAGTTCTGAGCGTCGCTGCAGAATCTCCGGGTCATGAAGTGGTTAATCCTCCCTAAATTGCAGCAGTGGAAGCAATGAACTGGTTACAATGTGATACTAAGTAGCACAGGTGTCAATCAGCGCTCCAGCCATCCGGAATAATTCACCTGTCCTCCAGCAAGGACATCACTCCTTGTGTGACACATAGAAGCTACAAGTCATACGGCACACTGTGAGGACAGGTAGGTATTGGACTTACCTGGAAGAGCTGGACCCCCCAGAGGCAAGGTATAGCGTGCGTCTCCTTCAGCTCCATGCAGAACAGAAGTGTCTCTATGCGGTGGAATGTGCTCTATGGCATTGAGGAGATGCCCCCTGGGGTCAGTAATGACTTGCCGGATCTATGGCTCGCCTGCCTCTCCTGCAGTCTATCTGCTGCATCCTCATTCAGCACTCGCTGGAAGCCACAGTCATTCCGCTTCAATCCAATGACAATCTTCAGTCGTGAGCTAAGACCACCCAACTATGAATTATTCATCCCCCTAGTTCTCAGGGGCTCCACATCCAAAGCTTAGTCAAACCTCAGACAGAAAGCTCTTCGCCGCTGCAGCAAGGTGGATATTTTCATCTCCCTCTCTGATGCAGGAACATGTTAAGAGAACTGTCAGGGCCTGGAGGGGGTCTCCTATAGGAGGGGGACGTGACAAGGTTATGCAACCTGTAGCCTCAACATGGTACAAAGTTTATACACTTCACTGGGAAATGATGCAATGATTGTGATGTTCAGGGTGTGTTGTATGTGCCCTCATCTTAGGGCACGTTCAGGGTGCATCCACATATGGCGTTTTGGATGCGTCAGAACGCATGCGTATAAACTGCACACTTCCGGAGTAGCCAAACGCATTGTAACATTACAAAACGCATGCATTCTGGCGCACGTGTCCTGACGTGTGCATTCTGACACACGTGTTTTGACGCATCCAAAACGCCACCTGTGAATGCACCATCACACTTGGCGGTGACTTCCTACTGCATTGGATTAAGAAGAGCAAATTGCAGGATTGTCTGGATTGGGTTGTCCAATGTTATATATAAGTTTTATTCCCATTACACGGCATGGGGACTAATATGCTGAATGGGGAAGATCTGAGCACTGGGGTCCTCAATCAATAATTAGAAATGGGGTCACATTCCCCTGAATGAACAATGTAGGGGGTTGAGCACGTTCCTGTCACCCCATTCATTGAGAAAGCTCTTGCCTATCCAGGGTGGTGGCACACGCAGCGTTTTTAAGCAGTCCGTTAAACGCATGTGTTTTAAAAAACGGATGTGTTTTTGAAAACGCATGCATTTTTTAACGGGCTGCTTAAAAACTGCTCAAAACCGGGTTCAACCACCACCCTTATTTGCAAAGCCAAACACTGCAGGACTGCCAGCATCATGTTATAGAGACCCTGCCAGCCCATAAATTACTATGTTCACTATGGGACAGTAGTTTCTTAGAAAGGCGCAAGACAAGGACTCCTAGTATAGGTGACTATGTGACTGGTCCCTGCACAGTATTCGGTCCTTCAAATATGGCTGCTGTACAGTCACGTCACTTTGTAACGTTGTTTTTTTGCTGATGAAATCGTGGCGACCTACAAAATAAAGATTACGCTACGAGTGGATACGAGGACAGATTTGCTGCCGTTTATTTTTCATGAAGGTGTGATGTACTTTTTTTTTTATACAAGGAAACTGGATATTACCAAAGTTGCCACGGACTGGCTGCAAAAACTGTTGAGACTGGCGTTGCTAAACTGTATAAGTGCAGCAATGAAGCAAAGCTGTGGTAGTGTTTTCTCGCTTGATAGTAACGAAGCGATATGGCTGGAGATGCAGGCCTGTGGGTTTTCAAAAGTTAATTCCTGTGGTTTTTGCATGTACTGTCCATGATTCTTACATGTCTGTAGACTTTAGTTGCAGTCACTGGTGTGAAAGGCATGTCTGGCAAAGCCCACTTGCTGGCTTGCTGCAGGGTTGCAAAATTGGATCTAATTTGTGTATTTTTCTGCTTTCCACATATTTTAGCAGTTTGAGGGTTCCTGGTGACTGATTATTATTATTTTTTTATCTACAGAAGCATATGCTGCTTTGCCTGGTTCACTCGAAACTACATGTGTCTTACAAAAATCCAGATTATTACAGAAATTCAGGTCACTAAAACTGCTGCGCTGAAAGAATATCCCTTCCATCATATCCTTATTTCTGTGCTCCTATATACCCAGGTACTTATGGGACCAAAATCTCATTACAAGGTGGTGGAAGGGGCGGATGATATAAGGGAAGTGGTCTTTCAGGTGTAAATATATGTCTGGGGTCTCTAACACACAATGGAAGAGCAGGCCTTGTAAAATATTAGGCTCACAATTAGAGATGAGCGGACCCGGTCCAGGAAGTAGAAGTATCTGAGGCAAGCTGCCCCGACACCTTGGCCTACAGGAGACCAGAGCTCCACCACAAGGACTCTGCTCCAGCCCACCCTGAGGCTATTTACCAGGCTGCGTGCTACACTTTCTTGAGGACCTGAGATCCAACCAGCGACCTCCCTCCAGCTGAAGTTTTGCTGCTTTTTTCCTGTTCACATGGTGCGGTATTGCATGGCGTCCGCCGCTTATGTGGTGCGGTGCCGGTGGGGACCCAGGGTCTGGAGCCATGGGGGCTATGCCTGCCAGTACGGGTGCTGGGAGGCAACCGGGTCTTGGTCCCTGCCATGCTGTGCCTCAGCGGTGGTGGACGCCATGTGATGCCGCACACAATAGCGTAGGGACCCACTACAATGAGGTCACCGTGACGTGGTTATTGGTTTATACAATTTGATCAAAATGTAACTAAGAATCTCAAGTTCGTTATATAATGTAGCCTAGCGGCAGTAGATCGTAGTGTGATGTGTGGATGTGCGGTCCAGTTCTTTTTCTCTCCCCTTGTTTGTCTGTTCCAATAAAGAGCTGTAAGTTATGGTTCATCAATGTGCCTCTGAGTGATCCCTGGATTGGGCTGTATACCATCTACGGCGCCCCATCCTTCCACACCAGGTCTCCTTTTCTCCTCAGGGAGAAACCAACTCTGTCAGCCTCTCCCTCCATTTTCTTGCACACACCACCTACTGGAGACCCGCCAGGCTGTGGCCGGGGCCTCCGCTCCTGATACCAAGCCCCATACCTCCCAACCGTCCTGTTCTTGACGGGACAGTCACGTTTTTTGGGCTCTGTACCCGCGTCACGGGCGGCTGGGAGAATGTCGCGGCTTCCCCCCTCTTCCCCGGTTTGTCCCGCCTCCTGCTTGGCGACAGGAGGAGGCTGCTGGGGGACAGGACACGGCTAAAGGCTGCTGGGGGACAGGTGAAGGCTGCTGGGGGACAGGTGAAGGCTGCTGGGGGACAGGAGGAGGCTGCTGGGGGACAGGAGGCTGCTGGGGGACAGGTGAAGGCTGCTGGGGGACAGGTGAAGGCTGCTGGGTGACAGGAGGAGGCTGCTGGGGGACAGGAGGCTACTGGGGGACAGGTGAAGGCTGCTGGGGGGCAGGAGGCTGGAGGCTGCTGGGGAACAGGTGAAGGCTGCTGGGGAATAGGAGGCTGCTGGGGGACACAGGAGGAGGCTGCTGGGGGACGCAGGAGGAGGCTGCTGGGGGTTACAGGAGGAGGAGGCTTGGGACAGGAGGCAGGAGGCTGCTGGGGGACACAGGAGGAGGCTGCTTGGGGGACAGGAGGCTGGAGGCTGCTGGGGGACAGGAGGCAGGAGGATGCTGGGGGACACAGGAGGAGGCTGCTTGGGGGACAGGAGGCTGGAGGCTGCTGGGGGACAGGAGGCTGCTGGGAGGCTAGAGGCTGCTGGGGGACACAGGAGAAGGCTGCAGGAGGACATGAGCTACAGAAGGAGGATGGAGAACAGGGGGATACAGGAGGAGGATGGAGTGCAGGAGCTACAAGAGGAGGCAGCAGGACAGGAGGCCACAGGAGGAGGATGGAGGACAGGAGACTACAGGAGGAGGATGGAGAACAGGAGCTACCGAAGGAGGATGGAGGACAGAAGGCCACAGGAGGAGGATGGTGGACAGGGGGGCGCAGGAGGAGGTCAGGAGGCCACAGGAGGAGGATGGTGGATAGGAGGAGGATGGATAACAGGAGGCCACATGAGAAGGCTGGAGGACAGGAGGCCACAGAATGAGGAGGATAGAGAACTGGGACCACACCATGTGAGGAGGGGTGGGGTAGGAGTACAGATTGGATTATGCATAAATTTGGGGAGATTAAATAAAAGTGGAAAACCAAATGTAAAGGGAGGATCAAAGATGGGTTTTATATGTGGCAGAGTTGCATTAGGTGTAATTATACGGGCCCATGCAAATATGGATAATCGTGGGTGTTTCTCAGGTATGTGTGTGGTACAGACCACATTGTCCAACAAATAAGGATGCAAATGATAGGCGGGCCTTGAGGAGGAGTAGAAACATACCTGGTGGATCATCGGCTGCAAGGGCAAAGGGGACAGGCCCAATTTGGAAAATATGCCGATAGATTGCTGTGATGTGGGCACAGGTGTGACAATCCCATAGAAAACCTGGAGCACTTGTGGTTGTCTGTAGGACATCTGCCCCGCCCTCATTGCACTTGCAGGCTGATTAAAGGCCCCTACACTGCTAGGGAGGGATTATGGACATGCCACAATCCCTTTAATAAAAGTAAATGTGTTAATAGCACAGTATCTGATGGAAAGCCATGTACATAGCATTACGTTATATCATATTACACAGCGACAGACTATTCACATCCAGTGATTTTAGTGGTAAATGACCGGGCGGCCCCAGGCAGGGAGGGCGTTTATAGGGGATTGTGGGACGTTGGGTCCAGCGCTGCACTCGACAGTCTCTACTTTACATCATTGTCTATAATTGAATGAACACAAAGGATCTGAACGGTGCCGCACAGAGACAATGATATCTGAGCACAGGCTGCAGGAAAGTGCTGGCATCATGTGTCCTGCCATCAGCTCTGTGTCTGCAGATATTATAGAGCTTGTAGGGCCTGTCCTTAGTGTTAGTGTTCACTAACGGGCTCGGGACCCCCATCTGTAAGCAGAATAAGGGGCCACACTGATTTATCCCCTATTCTACAATACAAAGTATACAGTATATGTCTGGAGAAATGCTAGTGCCTGGATAACATTGAAAGGGTTGAGATGATAACTTAAAGGGACTTTTGCTTTTAATCCACTGAATCCCCCCTCCCCCTCCCCCTAGATATGGTATGAAACATTCTTTCTATAATTCCTTCTTTTGTGTTATAACTTGCCTTTTACTTATAAAAAAAAATATCCTCAAGTCATGTGAAAATGAGCTGAGAAGAGTCACTTTTTGCCAGAGATGAGTCAAGTTTAGAGTCTGCAGGGGAGTGCACTTCAGACACCTCTATCTACAATTCTATAGTACCTATAAACATGCTTCTGGTGTAACATTGAAGGACATCTACCACCAATATGAAAGATGTTATGCAATTGAGCCCGAGGGGCTCCAGGCTCCATTAACACCTATGGAGCCTGCAGCCCTTTAGGCTCATTTGCATACAGTCCTTCATCCTGGTAGATGCTCTTAAAAGCTGAGAATTGTCTCTTTTAGGCTTGTGGTTCCGTGAACTACAGAACTAGTGATAGATGGGAACTGGATCTTTATCTGCAGCTTGCATTCCCAACAATGGGGGACATTTACTATGGTGTTTCCGCCAGTTTTGTGGCGCTCTCACCACATGTTCTGCTCTCCTACCTATTTATTAGCTGGCGGCGCCAGAAAAAATGCCTTTTTCCGTCTGCTCCGACTCTTCTCCGAAAAGGGGCGTGGCTTTGGCGGAGTGGAAACTCAGACACAATTAATATGTGTCGCAGCCCTTTTTGGGCGCTGAAAACTGGCGGAAAGTAGACCAAAAGAAAACTGGTCTAGCAGGGACTGTTGGACACATTTCTGGTGCTCGGGACAGATTTTGGTCCCAGGGACAGAAAATGGTCTCGGCGCCAGAAACGTCTCTGCACAGCTCCACAATATTAAATGTGTATCTTCTTTCCGAGAGCAGGTCGGTAACAAAGCCAATGCAGACACCGACACTTTATGTAAATGTCCCCCAATGTCTTTAATTGTCTGTATCTCCAGTTGTGTAGGTCACAGAACCACAAGCCTGATCTGATGAGATACTTTTCTTAAATATGATACCAAAAGCACGTTTCTATGTACTATAGAGGAGTGACATCCTCCTCCAGCCTCTAACATTGACTCTTCTAGAAAGGTTATTTTCATACCCTAAAGGAGGGGACTAGTAGTTAAAAGCAGATACATTTGGTGACAGATTTAATTCCAGAATTGGTGAAGAACACATCGGTTAAACCCTCAAGAATCCCACATTATTTAATATTCTATGGATAGCCCAGTAATATGTATTCTCAAAAAAAACCTTTATGTCTTTTAGGGAAGTAATCCCTAATTACAGGGATTCACAGGTCCTAGTCTGGTGAAGATTGTGCCTGGTATTTACTAAGAGGTGGGGAAAAAATGGACCACATACGGATGTCATACTTGAGGTGTGCCGCCCGTTTTTTTTTTTTTGGCAGTTACGTTAACTTCTATGGAGGTCTGTATGTGAGAAAAAAATACGTAATTTTCTCTTCACTGTCTGCACATCTGTGCAAAAAGTTGATGTGTGAACAGACCTATAGGAATCAATGGGTCAGTATTAGAGATGAGCGAGCACTAAAATGCTCGGGTACTCGTTATTCGAGACGAACTTTTCCCGATGCTCGAGTGCTCGTTTCGAGTAACGAGCCCCATTGAAGTCAATGGGAGACTCCAGCATTTTTCAAGGGGACCAAGGCTCTGCACAGGGAAGCTTGGCCAAACACCTGGGAACCTCAGAAAAGGATGGAAACACCACGGAAATGGACAGGAAACAGCAGGGGCAGCATGCATGGATGCCTCTGAGGCTGCTTAATCGCACCATTATGCCAAAATTATGGGCAACAGCATGGCCATGACAGAGTGACAGAATGAAGCTAGATAGCATCTAAAACATCCAATAATTGACCCTGACACTATAGGGGACGGCATGCAGAGGCAGCGGCAGCAGGCTAGAGAGTGTCATGGCGACATACCCTAAATGGACTCAGGCTTCAAACCAATGGGTGGCAGAGAGGAACCAAAGGAGGTGAGCAAGAAGCGCTCAAATAATATCGGTACATGATAAAAGTTTGCCAGTATATTTTGTGGATTACACAGCAGGGTGGCGACAAAGTTAACATGGAAGCCATGAAAACAATCCAAAATTCTGCCTGACACAGCTCGTTTGATAAGGGGACCATGTATGGAGGCAGTGAACTAGTAGTAGATTAAAGGTGCTGCAGTTAAAACTATGTTAGTTGGTTCTTGGCATGGAGCTGGCGCTCCGCTGCCAGGCGAGCTTTCGCCAATCCAAGCCCCTGTCTATAGGCTACTCCCCAAACAGCACTTCTAAGAACCTTTTGTATAAGATCAAGTGTAGTAGCGTTCTTATAAGTTTGGGATATGGCGGGTGAGGGGAATGTAAACAGATGCGCAAGAAGCGCTGAAATAATATCCGTAAATGGTAAAAGTTTGCCAGTATATTTTGTGGATAACACAGCAGGGTGGCGACAAAGTTAACAACTTTGATGTGGAATCCATGAAAACAACCCAAATTTCGGCCTGACAAACCTCGTTTGATAAAGGGACGATGTATGGAGGCAGCTATATGGACGACTTTTGGAGGTAGCAATGGAGACAACGTGTGGAGGCTGCTATGGAGACAATTCAATTTGGATAGTGCCTGTATGTGGCAGTCCAAAAAAGTTTTTAAACCAGAGGAGCAGGTAGGTGGCCCTCCAGAAAAATGGAATAGATTGAGTGCCTGTATGTGGCAGTCCAAAAAAGTTTTTAAACCAGAGGAGCAGGTAGGTGGCCCTCCAGAAAAATGGAATAGATTGAGTGCCTGTATGTGGCAGTCCAAAAAAGTTTTTAAACCAGAGGAGCAGGTAGGTGGCCCTCCAGAAAAATGGAATAGATTGAGTGCCTGTATGTGGCAGTCCAAAAAAGTTTTTAAACCAGAGGAGCAGGTAGGTGGCCCTCCAGAAAAATGGAATAGATTGAGTGCCTGTATGTGGCAGTCCAAAAAATTTTTCAAACCAGAGGAGCAGGTAGGTGGAGCTCCAGAAAAATTGAATAGATTGAGTGCCTGTATGTGGCACTCCCAAAAATTGTTTAAAACAGAGGACCGGGTCGGTGGCCCTCCAGAAAAATTAAATGCATAAAGTACTATAGCTAGAGCCAGTGGGCCCTGTCAAAAAATAGACAGTTTCCTCTGCTTTACTGTACAAAGAGCAGGAGAAGGAGGAAAATGAGGAGGAGGAGGAGGAGTGGATAAATTATTCAGGTTGAGCTTCCTTCACCTGCTGGAGATTGGAAATTAGGAGAAATCCATGCTTTATTCATCTTGATAAGCGTCAGCCTGTCAGCGCTGTCAGTCGACAGGCGTGTACGCTTATCGGTGATGATGCCACCAGCTGCACTGAAAACCCGCTCGGACAAGACGCTAGCGGCAGGGCAGGCATCTTTCTGTAAAGATCAGCCCTACTCTGCCGAGACTGGGGACAGGTGACAGTGTCTTGCTGGGGTGACATAAAGCTGGCAAAAGCCTTGTAAAGCGTACCCTTGCCAGTGCTGGACAAGCTGCCTGCTCGCCTACTCTCCCTCGCTACTTGTCCCGCAGAACTACGCACTCTGCCGCTAGCGCTGTCAGAAGGGAAATACTGTTTCAGCTTGTGCACCAGGGCCTGCTGGTATTCATGCATTCTCACACTCCTTTCCTCTCCAGGGATGAGAGTGGAAAGATTTTGCTTGTACCGTGGGTCCAGGAGAGTGAACACCCAGTAATCGGTGCTGGAATAAATTCTTTGAACGCGAGGGTCACGGGATAGGCAGCCTAGCATGAAATCTGCCATATGCGCCAGAGTACCAACGCGTAAGAATTTGCTCCCCTCACTGGCCTGACTGTCCATTTCCTCCTCCTCCTCCAACTCCTCCAATTCCTCTTCTTCTGCCCATACACGCTCAACAGTGAAGGACTCAACAATGGTACCCTCTTGTGTCTCGCCAACATTCTCCTCCTCTTCCTCCTCCACCTCCACCTCCTCCGATATGCGCTGAGAAACAGACCTAAGGGTGCTTTGGCTATCAACAAGGGAATCTTCTTCCCCCGTCTCTTGTGAGGAGCGCAAAGCTTCCGACTTCATGCTGACCAGAGAGTTTTTCAACAGGCCAAGCAGCGGGATGGTGAGGCTGATGATGGCGGCATTGCCACTGACCATCTGTGTTGACTCCTCAAAGTTACTCAGCACCTGACAGATATCAGACATCCACGTCCACTCCTCATTGTAGACTTGAGGAAGCTGACTGACCTGACTACCAGTTCTGGTGGAAGTTGACATCTGGCAGTCTACAATCGCTCGGCGCTGCTGGTAAACTCTGGATAACATGGTCAGTGTTGAATTCCACCTCGTGGGCACGTCGCACAACAGTCGGTGAGCGGGCAGTTGGAGGCGGCGCTGCGCTGCCCTGAGAGTGGCAGCATCTGTGCTGGACTTCCTGAAATGCGCACAGATGCGGCGCACCTTCGTGAGCAAATCAGACAGATTGGGGTATGTCTTGAGGAAACGCTGAACTATCAGATTTAACACATGGGCCAGGCATGGCACATGTGTCAGTCTGCCGAGTCGCAGAGCCGCCACCAGGTTACGGCCGTTGTCACACACAACCATGCCTGGCTTCAGGTTCAGCGGTGCCAGCCACAGATCAGTCTGCGCCGTGATGCCCTGTAATAGTTCTTGGGCGGTGTGCCTTTTATCGCCTAGGCTCAGCAGTTTGAGCACCGCCTGCTGTCGCTTAGCGACGGCACTGCTGCTGTGCCTAGAGCTACCGACTGATGGCGCCATGCCCACGGATGGTCGTTCGGAGGAGAAGGTGGAGGAGGGGTGGGAGGAGGAGGAGGCATAGTAGGCCTCAAACACCTGGACCGAGGTAGGCCCCGCAATCCTCGGCGTCGGCAGTATATGACCAGCCGCAGGGTCACACTCGGTCCCAGCCTCCACCAAGTTAACCCAATGTGCCGTCAGAGATATATAGTGGCCCTGCCCGGCAGCACTCGTCCACGTGTCCGTGGTCAGGTGGACCTTGTCAGAAACGGCGTTGGTCAGGGCACGGATTATGTTGTCTGACACGTGCTGGTGCAGGGCTGGGACGGCACATCGGGAAAAGTAGTGGCGGCTGGGGACCGAATACCGAGGGGCGGCCGCCGCCATGAGGCTGCGAAAGGCCTCGGTCTCTACTAGCCTATAGGGCAGCATCTCCAGGCTTAGCAATCTGGAGATGTGCACATTAAGGGCTTGGGCGTGCGGGTGGGTTGCACTATATTTGCGTTTCCGCTCCAGCTGGTGGATGCTGTGGAGGATTGTGGAGGCGACGATGGGGTTTTTGTGGCAGGGTCCTGGGCAGGGGGCTGACTATCAGCTGACACAGGGGAAGGAGCAGTGGTGTGCACGGCCGGAGGTGAACGCGCTTGTTGCCACTGAGTGGGGTGTTTAGCATTCATATGCCTGCGCATACTGGTGGTAGTTAAGCTATTAGTGGTGGAACCCCTGCTGATCCTGGTTTGGCAAATGTGGCACACCACAGTCCGTCGGTCATCCGGTGTTTCCTTAAAGAACCTCCAGACTTCTGAAAATCTAGCCCTCGCCGCAGGAGCCCTCGCCACGGGATCTTCACTAGTTGACACATTTGGCGCTGATGCACCAGCTCTGGCCCTGCCTCTCCGTCTGGCCCCACCACTGCCTCTTCCAACCTGTTCTGGTCGAGGACTCTCCTCCGTCTCAGAAGCACTGTGTTCACCCGGCCTCTCAACCCAGCTTGGGTCTGTCACCTCATCATCCTCCGATCCCTCAGTCTGCTCCTCCCTCGGACTTCCTGCCCTGACAACAACTTCCCCACTGTCTGACAACCGTGTCTCCTCATCGTCGGACACCTCTTTACACACTTCTTCCAGTACGTCAACAAGGTCATCATCACCCACAGACTGCGACTGGTGGAAAACCTGGGCATCGGAAAATTGCTCATCAGCAACCGGACAAGTGGTTTGTGACTGTGGGAAGGGTCCAGAAAACAGTTCCTCAGAGTATGCCGGTTCAAATGGCAAATTTTGCTGGGAGGGGGCAGACTGGGGGGGAGGAGGCTGAGGTGCAGGAGCTGGAGGAGTGCCAATTTCGGTGACATGGGTGGACTGCGTGGAAGACTGACTGGTGGACAAATTGCTCGAAGCATTGTCGGCAATCCACGACATCACCTGTTCGCACTGTTCTGGCCTCAACAGTGCTCTACCACGAGTCCCAGTAACTTCAGACATGAACCTAGGGAGTGTAGCTCTGCGGCGTTCCCCTGCTCCCTCATAAGCAGGTGGTGTCTCACCCCGCCCAGGACCACGGCCTCTGACCCCTGCAGTAGTTGGACGCCCACGTCCCCGCCCTCGTCCTCTACCCCTAGCCCTCGGGTTAAACATTTTGAAAATGAGAGTTATAACTTGAATTTTTTTTTTAACTTTTTTTTTTTTTTTTGTGTTTTTTAGTTTTTAAAACCAAACGATGCTATCCTATTGCTATGGCTATTTTCTAGCCAAGTATGAAAGCACACTGCTATGCCAGATGAGATGACGCTGAGTTATGAAAAAAATAAACGTAAAATAAAAAAGGAAATGGCAGACTGTGCCTAATTGAAATACAACCCCGGGCCCTAATAAATTTTCCCACTTCGGTCTTTGCGATGGATATGTGCGTCACTAAAACACAGTGGTCGCAAGTCTCCCTCCAAATTGCTCACAATTTACTAGTAGATGCACTGCAACAACTACAGCCACCAGCAGATCAACCAGAAATCAAATATATATAACGCTACTGTAGGCGTAAGTAAGCCGTTTGTATTCTCCTATGGCTATTTTCTAGCCAAGTATTACAGCACACTACTATGCCAGATGAGATGACACTGAGTTATTAAAACAATAAACGTAAAATAAAAAGAAACTGGCAGACTGTGCCTAATTCTACTCAAACCCCTAATAAATTTTCCCACTTTGGTGTTTGAGGTGGATATGTGTGTCACTAAGAGCTAAACACAACGGTAGCAAGTCCCCCTGCAAATTCCTCACAATATGGTACTAGCTGCAAATAAAAAAAAAAAAAAATTATAACGTTATTGTAGCCCTAAGAAGGGCTGTTGGGTTCTTTGAGAATCACTCCTGCCTAACAGTAAGCTAATAGAACACCCTAACGCTCTCCCTGACCAGCAGCAGCTCTCTCCCTAGCGGCATCCAGACACAGAATGATCCGAGCAGCGCGGGCAGCGGCTAGTCTATCCCAGGGTCACCTGATCTGGCCAGCCAACCACTGCTATCTACGTGTAAGGGTACCACGTCATGCTGGGTGGAGTGCAGAGTCTCCTGGCTTGTGATTGGCTCTGTTTCTGGCCGCCAAAAAGCAAAACGGCGGGAGCTGCCATTTTCTCGAGCGGGCGAAATACTCGTCCGAGCAACGAGCAGTTACGAGTACGCTAATGCTCGATCGAGCATCAAGCTCGGACGAGTATGTTCGCTCATCTCTAGTCAGTATGTCACCCCCAATAAAAATGGAGACCTCAAAAATGCCTGAATGAGCACTTAAAGGAACACTCCAGATTTGGCTACCTCTTGCTAGTCCCCAAGTATACTACCCCAGCCACTTAAAGGGAACCTGTCACCAGGAGGCCCATTTTTAGCACTCCCCCAGTCCCCACAGAGCATAGTACATACACTGCCAAAGTGTTTTTGTATAAAAAAAAAAAAAAAAAAATAGGTTTTACAGAAAAAAATATATGTTATATTGTACCTTTCATTACCATCTGCTGTGTGACTAGGCAGACCTTTTCAAATATATGAATAACTCCCCTCACTCGGGATTGGCTGTAGAGGAGCAGGGGGCGTCGCTAAGCCAAGTGATGGGTGTTTTCATATATTTGAAAAGGTCACATGGAGGAGCTGTTCCCCAATATAACATATCTTTTTTTCTGTAAAACCTATTTTTAATACAAAAACACTTTGGCAGTGTATGTACTATGCTCTGTGGGGATTGGGGGAGTGCTAAAAATGGCTCTCCTGGTGACAGGTTCCCTTATTCCAGTCCCTGTCATGCCAGCCTCCCCCCACCCCGTATGCGTCTGACCTTTACTTTCATTAAATAATCCCTGGTGCAGGGGCTGAAGGGAGGAGCAGGACTCATTCTCATTGTATTCCTAGAGCCTGGAGTCCCCTTCCTCGCTTCAGGCCCTGCACAAGGTACAGTCCAATGAATCATGTGTTACTGGAGTGTTCCTTTAATAAATTTTCCCCCATAGACAATCAGGAGACTATTATACAAAGCACCAGACAAACAGGGTTCACGCTAGGGGTTATACACATACTGATGACCTATGTATAGTACAGGTAATCAGTATCCGATCAGTGGGGGCTCAATACTTGGGACGTGATGCGCTTCTTCTACCCTTCTGCCGCAGTTCTGTGCAGAGATAATAGAAGTTGAGAATGTTCTGCAGGAAGATTCCGTTCTAATATCCGGACAATTTTCCCATAGTTCCATGTAATGATAGGTTTTGGTTGTTTTGACCATAAGTGACCTCTACTGGTCTGGAGCGCCATTCCCGGCTAATTTACCGCTGTAGAGCCGCCGCTGAGTTTTATTACCATCTGCTCTTTTCCTGAAAATCACTCACTTATCCGAGCTGCGGGGAACACAGGCACAAAGCACCGAACAACGCACCAATGAGATTTAGGAGCCATATGCAAACTCTCCAAAGTCATATGGACATTTCTTACTGTTACTGATGGCGGCTCCAAATTAACGGAGCATGAAAACGGTAGTTAGTGAAATACGCGAAATTGGAGTCCTTGAAAAAAAAAAAAAAAAAAGATACTTACACGCCATATGTTTAGGGATCGTTCTCACACTGAGATCTAGTTTTTTTTTTTTTCTTAAATAAAAGTTTTAGTAGAGCTTTGTTTGCTTGAACTTCTGCTCATTCTAGGCTTAGGAGTCCAGTGGGCGGTCCTTATTAGTGACAAATCTATATGCACTGCTACACCAGGAAGGAGATCTTTCTATCCATGTTGTATGTACGTTTAACTCCTACTGATGTAGAAAAATACACATTCAGTGTCAGAGATTTATTTTAAAATGTATAGGATACGCCCCATTGTCCATAACATACAATTCGTAATGGAGTCCTTTATGATGTAAGCTTCAATAACGTGTAACTTTGCCTCTCACATTAGTGCACACTAGAGATTTGTATTACTGTAGTCCTTTACTTTCTCCCTGCAAATTATTTTACAGAGAAGTTTTGTTATTTTTTTTTTGATCTAAAGAAAGAAAGACTGATATTCGTGAATACAACTCTGGGATATTTGAGGTTGTATTCCGGCAGATGGAGGAGGCCGTGCGATCATAACTGTCTGCACGGCCTCCTCCGTCCCCCAGAAGATAACAGAACACAGGATATTAGAGAAAGTCCCAAATCCTCCTGCCCGTGGGGCACATTATCCGGGTGAGTATAATACAGGTCACCCTATGCTTACTTTCTTAAATTTTTCTACAAGCAGCCAACCCCTTTAACTAATGATAACTACATGATACACTAGTACTATATAGTACACTATATGGATGCCACCTACACATTTTACTTACAAGAGCCTTTACGACGTCCCATTCTCAATCCACAGGAATGAACAAGGTGAGTTGGTCCCTGTTTACAGGAGAAGCCCCGGAGACCTGCAAACAGCTGCTCAGCCATGGAAACCTCCAGTGTTTGTGCCGAGGAAGTTTTCATCTCTGCACTTGGTAATTCAACAGAGCCTTGGTAACTTATGCACTATACGTCTCAGCACTGCTCTGCTATTTGTGTGGACTGCCCCATTGCATCAGTTTTCTGTGGTTTTCAACTATTATCCTGGGGTTAAAGAAATTTCAGCCTTGATAATAAAAAAAAAAAAAAAGTGGCATGCTATCTCAGTACCACATCTGAATTCAATGGGGGAATGTATTAAATGTGTTGGCCACTTTTCAATAAATCTCTTCCACTAGACAGGTCTATGTACATGTACCCGTGTCTCAACTTCCTTTTAAGAGCTTCATCCTTTCCCTGTACTTACCATGCTGCCCTATGCATACATTTTATGTAAAGATTCCTCTCTCTCTCACTGCTCGAGGCTGTCCTCATGGTGTCTCCCACTGTGTCTCATTGACAGACACAGGAAAAGGAAGGGGGTGGGGTGGGGATGAGTCAAAATTTCCTGCTGCAGCTTCTCACAATTATCAGAGCTCACACATGTAAACAAAGAATCACAGAGAGTCTGCAGCCATCATTAAAGTAAGTAGTGGGAATGCTGAATCACTTTCTGGAATTATTAATAAGGCAGCAGAGGCACATGGGCAACTTATGTAAAAGGGCCAACCCCTTTAAAACTGGCACGTCAAATCGCTGTGCCGACACTCAAGAAGACACAATTACTAAGAGGTTCCAGCCTCTTAATACTTGTGTTGCCAAAATCAAATCAAATCCTGTTGGGCCATAACTTCAGCTAGTACCCTGGTGCTAGCTGTAGTAAATTCAGCAGGCCAGAAAAGGGCTGTCCCTGCCCCATCACACACAAAAAAAAAGTGTCTAGAGGGGTAAAAGTTGCAACTGAGGAATTGTGACTTTTCCCAGGTCATGGACAACTCAAGTAGAAAAGGGGACCTTAACTGGCAAAGTCTCCCTAAGGAGAACTCTTCCTTCCCGACCCTAATAAAAAGCCTCTCCCTCAACCAGTTCCCTACACTGTACTGACAAGATGCAAAGACATCAAAACAGCGCTGTCTACAGTTTGGGAATCTGTTCCTTTTGGAATAGATTCACTGGTTTGCCGTTAATCCTGTATCATGCCATTAGGCTTCCTGAAAGTCATGCTTGATATTAAGAGAGCTGCCTTAAAGTATAGTTTAGATGCATTGTTTTCCTTGCAGAATCCCCCAGTGGAGCATCAATGGCTGTAAGTCTCCATACACCTGCAAGGAGGCCTTAATTAGCCAAGTCTCCGTAAAAACTCTTTTTTCCCAACTCAAGTAGAAGACATAAATGCCCCCAACGAGCTCTTTAGGAGCAATTCTGCCACATGTAGGAAAAGGGTCAAATTAAACAGCTGAATGATTTCAGTGATGTACAAGATTGAAATCACTGTAGATACATGGATATGAAACTACATTAGATAACTCCAGAATGTATTGGGGTGTATGGGATCATACAGTATGTATAGTATATTCTAAAAGAGACACAAGCAGTAAGTCTACAGAAGTGAAGGCATATTAGGTAACAGTATATCACAGTGTGAACAATGGGTCAAAGTCTAAAAGAATGGGGAGCAACATGTGGTAATATCTGTTAACACTGACCTACTTACTTAAAAATGAGCTAATCATTACATACTTAGGCTTAGATACAAACATAATTCGTAATGCTTGTAATCCAAATCGCTTGTGTATCAAAGCAAGTTTTCCCATAGGAAATCACTGAAACGTAGACAATTCGTTCAAGACCTCAACATATTTAGTCATGTGTAGTCCAACATCTAGCCCTTGCATTTCTTCTAGTTCTTCAGTATTGTTACACAGTGTTGTGTTATACAAGTTTGTGAGGGGGAGATTGTTTGTAAACCAAGTTACAACTGCAATGTTCAGTGTCTGTAATGAAGCTTTATTGATAATCCTTGTTCACATGACAGCACTAAATTTTGAAAATCCAATTGTCACAGGGACAAAAAAAACATTGTTATCTGGATCTACAATTATAAAATATACAGTTCTGACTTCCATACAAATTCAACTTAAGAACAAACCTATGGAACCTATCTTGTATGTAACCCAGGGACTGTCTGTATTACTAACCCAATGTTCCACTGTACACTCACTGTCCACTTTATTAGGTACACCATGCTAGTAACGGGTTGGACCCCCTTTTGCCTTCAGAACTGCTTCAATTCTTCGTGGCATAGATTCAACAAGGTGCTGGAAGCTCCTCAGAGATTTTGGTCCATATTGACATGATGGCATCACACAGTTGCCGCAGATTTGTCGGCTGCACATCCATGATGCGAATCTCCCGTTCCACCACATCCCAAAGATGCTCTATTGGATTGAGATCTGGTGACTGTGGAGGCCATTTGAGTACAGTGAACTCATTGTCATGTTCAAGAAACCAGTCTGAGATGATTCCAGCTTTATGACATGGCGCATTATCCTGCTGAAAGTAGCCATCAGATGTTACAGGGTACATTGTGCTCATAAAGGGATGGACATGGTCAGCAACAATACTCAGGTAGGCTGTGGCGTTGCAACGATGCTCAATTGGTACCAAGGGGCGCAAAGACTGCCAAGAAAATATTCCCCACACCATGACACCACCACCACCAGCCTGAACCGTTGATACAAGGCAGGATGGATCCATGCTTTCATGTTGTTGACGCCAAATTCTGACCCTACCATCCGAATGTCGCAGCAGATATCGAGACTCATCAGACCAGGCAACGTTTTTCCAATCTTCTACTGTCCAATTTCGATGAGCTTGTGCAAATTGTAGCCTCAGTTTCCTGTTCTTAGCTGAAAGGAGTGCCACCCGGTGTGTGGTCTTCTGCTGCTGTAGCCCATCTGCCTCAAAGTTCGACGTACTGTGCGTTCAGAGATGCTCTTCTGCCTACCTTGGTTGTAACGGGTGGCGATTTGAGTCACTGTTGCCTTTCTATCAGCTCGAACCAGTCTGCCCATTCTCCTCTGACCACTGGCATCAACAAGGCATTTCCGCCCATAGAACTGCCGCTCACTGGATGTTTTTTCTTTTTCGGACCATTCTCTGTAAACCCTAGAGATGGTTGTGCGTGAAAATCCCAGTAGATCAGCAGTTTCTGAAATACTCAGACCAGCCCTTCTGGCACCAACAACCATGCCACGTTCAAAGGCCTCAAATCACCTTTCTTCCCCATACTGATGCTCGGTTTGAACTGCAGGAGATTGTCTTGACCATGTCTACATGCCTAAATGCACTGAGATGCCGCCATGTGATTGGCTGATTAGAAATTAAGTGTTAACGAGCAGTTGGACAGGTGTACCTAATAAAGTGGCCGGTGAATGTATATGTAAAGTAATTCTAAAAAAACTAAAAAAAAAATATTGGAAACCCATCTGACAACAGATAATCCATGCAAATCATCGCCCTCAGTGGACGCATAATGTGGCTGCAGGTTTAAGGGCAGCAGTGTGTAGCCCATTACACGGGGGCCACAAGGTGCTCTCATGCTACAGCTAATAATGTGGATTCCTCCGCACTGCAGCTGTGACGAGTCGTCCCCTGGGATTTGAGGGATCACTTCCACTTAGAGACGCAGCGCAAGATGAGACCTGACAGGAAAGGGACTATCTCCTTGTAACCGTTGTATCAATCATTCATGTACTTTGGGTCACTGAAGAACAATTTCCCGTCCTCGACTATATCAACGAGTAATAATCCTGTTACATACAGGCCGTAAGTGAGTATTTTATTATCCCGTTGTGGAGACTCATGAAGGCGAGAGAGTCTTATAATACAAGTCAAATTATACAATATAAGAAACTGATCATGGGATCGGCGCTGAACTGGCAGCAAGTGCTTTGTTTCTCTACAGCGCCACCTCAGGAGAAAATAATGGTTGTCCTATCTCACTGGGAATTTACAAAGGGGTTTCCCATAAAACAAGTTGGGCCCCATCCTGTTGACGGGGCCTAACTTGCTGATAGGTGGTGGTTTCAATAATGAGACCCCCGCAGATCATGATAACGGGGGTCTGACGTTCCCCAGTCGGACCCCTTGTCGCTCTCTGTCATGAGCGGAGCATCCAGTTGCACATGTTCATCTTAATGGAGCTGACGGGGATTGGTGTGTACAGCAATCAGCAATCTCAGCTCCAGAGACGAACAGTGAAGCCCGGCCAAGGGGTCCAACTGATTCGGATGTACAGCTTATGCCATGTAAGAAGTCATGGAAGCAAGCAGTGCTACAAGCTCCTCATGACAACATCTGTCCCCCAACCCCCTTTCTCGTGATCTCTGGTGGTCTCATCACTGATCACCCACCGATCAGCAAGTTAGGCCCTATCCTGTGAATAGGTCCCAACTTGTCTTGTCGAAAACCATATTCACCATTCTTCACCCTGATCAGCAGGATATAGGGGCTTGTACACCTTTATAGCAACCACTTTATTTACACCAGCCATGAAATAGTAGCGTCTATTAGCCACTGTGGCTAGTAATCTGCTCTCCTCCAAAAGGATGAAAAATGGGTCCCTCTAGTGCCACCTATAGGTAGTTTTATTAGGAGCTGGACATTGGGCCTTACATAAATAGGCGACACTCAAGAGTTTTCTTCAAAGTACTGTTGATTTAGCTTTTTTATTTCCCAATGGAGCATTGCTATCCTCACAAAATCTCCAGAAATAAAGTGCGAGTGTGTGGTAATGACATAAAATTTCTGTGGGTAATACAAGGGGTTCTCTACAATATTCTGGACAATATTCTGTTAGAAGAATCTCCTGGGAAGAAAAAAAAAAAAAAAAAAAAAGCTGATTTCATGGTGTTGAGTGATCAGCTGTGATCATGGGTATTCGCACAGCCCACGTTTCATTACCCCGCAGTGCCCCCACAGGTGAAATGAAGCATTACATGGAGCCTATTGAAATTGTCTATAACTTTAACGGCAGATCCTCCAAAGAGCCCCCTCCCCCACATTTCAGACCACCACCTGCACCGGTAGCATGCTTCTATAATAAATCCCCAGAGATGAAAATGACAATTCTCACAGAGATTATAAAAGATTACAAAATTTATTTTTGCAGAGTTTTACAAGGTGCACTTATAAAACTTGTACACAATATGATTTCCAACAGAAGAAAAAAAAATAAAATTTCCTTTCCTTCATAAATAAGCAGAATATCACCTCCGAGCACTCTGGACAAAATCAATTCACGGGAGGGGGAGGGGGGTGGGTTCTACGTTTATTTGCACTTCCTGATTTCGCCTGCACCAATCGTATGTTTTTTATTGTTTTGTTTTGATAATTAAGCCGATTTTTTCAGATTATTTAAACAGATAAAATCCCGGTCTCATATGATTCTCCATTGTTGAGGGGTGCTTATATTAGCACGATTATGCTGCGAGCATAACACTCTTCTATAAGAGAACTACACATAACCCAACACTTCTTCGGGTAAAAAAAACAACTCAGTTTCATTGAGTTAAAGCACTAAATATTCTTGAATTTCTATCAAAAAGTCCATCACACACAGCTGATTCGGATGTACGGCTTATGCCATGTAAGAAGTCATGGAAGCAAGCAGTGCTACAAGCTCCTCATGACAACACTTCCTGCCGTTTGCTCCGGTTTTGTTCTGTCTTAAAAGGGCTTTCTAGGAAACGTATACTGAAGATTGATATTTATATCAGCTCGATGGGGGTCCCCACTGATCAGCTGTTTACGGCATTGGAATCAACAGACTGGAGACAGAAGTCCAGCTTCCTCCTCTATTTAGTGAGCTTATTCATCTGAATTGCAGTAACACAGTTTGGCCACTACACAAAGAATGGAGCTGTATTTCGGCTGCTTTCTCCATGTTCAGACACCCAAAGTCCAACCCAGATGATCTAACCTATGGTTAGGTCATCAATATCATAAAGTTGGAAACCCCCTTTGGGGAAATTGTGTAGGTTCAGATGACCTTTACACCTCTGGAGCATGGCAGTGTGGTCTGTGATGTGGGTATAATGACCCTGCCAGGGTACAGAACAGAGAAGGTGTTGTCATGGAAGAACCAACACAGGAAAACAGCGCCAATCTTCTGCACAGGTCTCGGCTGGCATTACAGTTCAGCATTATACAATTAAATTGAGCCAAGTTGCAATATCAAAACACAATTCAGGGGCAGGGGCGGCGCTGTCTCCAAATATTAACTTTATATTGAAAACACATTCACTGATATTTAATTGTTTACCAGGCAGATGTAATATAGAATACAATTTGGATAACTCCGATGACTCCACTTGCCCCCTACACGAGCAAGGTGCAACCCATTTATCAACTCCACCTCCAACCTGCTAATGCCATAAACTTCTCCAATATCAGAGAACCCATCAATACAACTTACTGAAGCCAATACATGTGATTCTACGCATTTCATTGTGTTCAGGTTACAACTTCCTCGATCGCTGAGGATCAAGGATAAAAGGTACCGGTAAATGCATAGATTTAAAAAGAGCTAATGTCAGCCACCAGTAGAGGGAGCTACCTACACAAGTGTAGACAGTATGCAGTATACTCATCAGCTCCCTCTGGTGGCAGAGATTGTCAGCCAGGGATCTAGCTTTGCTCCATCAGCCACATCTCTAGGGGTATTTAATATCCATGTGGAGAACAGGTTTCATTGACTTTACAAGAGTCGGACTTGATTGGGTGACAAACTGAATCATATGTATATCCAAAGGGTTTCTGTATTCGATTTCTAGAAAAATACTTTGGGTCTGACAGGTCTGGGGTCTAAAAGATCTAGACCATCCCCCCCCCCCCCCCCAAACGAGGCTGAATTACTGCAGAACGACTATGGAGAGAGTCTGACCTCCATGTAATCAAGTCTGTACTTTACCATCACTGTCGGTGGCCCACTGTGGTCCGTCATTCATAAAATGTCTCGTCAACGGGGCTCCCTGCACTTGGGACCACAGCAATTAGTCAACGTCATGGGTTGTTAGTTGGAAGACCCCTCTAATTACTGCAAAACACTATGTACCAAATCATTTGCATTACCAACCAAGACCATGCAGAGCGCCCCCTACTGTAATATCCTATTGGGCGCATTTCCAATTGCAAACCATTTGACCGCGACCAGGAATGATCAATTTACCTTAAAGACCAATCTGAATTCTGGGCTAGCGGTCTGTAGAAACAGCGCCACTCCTGCCCATGGGCTGTGCCTGAAGCTCAAATGACTAATAAGATGCAATACCAGACACAGCCTGTAGACAAGAGTTGCGCCATTTCCTACAGAGAAAATAACAATCAGTTTTAGACAACGTCAATGTCTTTATATACCCCAATGCCGATCCTATGGACAGTGAGTTCTTCTGAAGGATTGGGACAGGAGAGAGTATGGCACATACAGATGAGCGAGTAATCCACTGTGTCATAACCACAGAATCCACAGCTGTATACTCATGTATACTCACACACGGGTCACATGGGAAGCCCTACAACATACGGACCTATAAATAGGATATTAAGGACCAGCCGGGACAGCGACTCCCAACACCATTTTCTATATGGAGGGGGCACATGACTACACTCCCCTCACAGAGCCCTTCAGACTCATTAGCATCATTTTAAAAGTTGATTTTAGAAGGGAGATGGCAACGGATAACAAATATAAGATTATCAGTGTCCCTGTGTTTGGTTCTATGAGTGAGTATCCCTGGTTTACCACAACGGATTTTGATGGTAGATTTGCCCTAAAAATAAAGTCCAACGTTACAACCGATTCTCCAAGGAAAATGTTAACTGAAGAAACTTTACAAAACTACTTGTAATTTTGTGTCTAGAACTCCTAGTCAAATCCAGGGGTCTCTCTGGTAACAGACTACAAATAAACTCTGCGTAGTCTGACTCCTCCTCCAAGACTTGTACTTAACATCCATTTCCAAACCTGAAACCTGACTACTTCGGTCTATTTGTAGTCTGTTACCATGGATGCATGGGTCTCTGCACAGGAGAGTTTTGGAAAGTTGCTTCACTTCTATGT
Organism: Engystomops pustulosus; assembly: GCF_040894005.1. NCBI lineage: Eukaryota > Metazoa > Chordata > Amphibia > Anura > Leptodactylidae > Engystomops > Engystomops pustulosus. The sequence goes on along the minus strand of NC_092411.1, from coordinate 264,172,992 downwards.
GCATTTTTAAAAGGGTATCTACCACCAAAATGAAGGACTGTATGCAAATGAGCCTGAAGGGCTCCAGGCTCCATAGGTGTTAATAAAGACTGGAGCTCCTCAGGCTCATCTGCATATAGTCTTTCATCCTGGTGGTAGATGTTCTTTAAAAACACTAAAGTAAGATGGACCTCTGATGTAACCCTGTCTTCTGAAATCATACGTGATCAATACATAGTATGAGGAAATTGCCAATTCAGCACTATTAATGGAAATAAAGTGTCTCCTTTAAACCTCAACTTCTACACGGCCGCCACATGTCCCAGCGACCGGACGACTTATTAACCCTTTATTGCATGTAAATTCAGTGCACTGATCCCCGCTGCTCCACCTCCGTGGGTTAACATTTTGCAGCCCTTTGTCCGCAGTGGGATTCACCTTAGCAACGTTATGCACAGAGCGTTGCCACGGTCATCTGTTTTGCACTTCAGATGGCGAGTAACGGTTTGCATGCAGCACGATACAGGACAATCATAGCGAACAGGGCACCATTCACTTACCTGGCGTATGAAAAGGAAAAATAAAAACGTAAAGAAAATAAATGGAAGAGTCACGTGACCACCTCCCTTTCCATCACAGCTTGTCGGCGCCCCCTTTAGGCCGCCTACGAGAGATGCATCTCGGCGAGTGAGATTTGTTGTTGGCTAGTACCTGTTAAAATACATTATTTTTCTTTCTTTTTTTTGTTTTTTTTTCTTTCTTTTTACACTCTGGAAAATAACTATTTATACCTATGTACAAAAAAAAAAAGAACGCTTCCATGTTAAGGCTTCTAAACATTATGGACGTACACGTAGGCAGGTCTGAGGATCTAAGTGACCTTATGACACAGAGGTGAAGGAATTTGTCTCCACCTGCGATTTTCCTTGGTTTCTGTTTATACGAAAAATTTTAAGGCATCTGATCTTGGCCTCGAGGAACGAACCTGTATTACGATAAGTGGCAACGACCGATGAGGATGTCCGACTAAATGCCAGGATCACGTACAAAGCTCAGCTCTGCAAAGCAAGAGTCCTCCCGAAATCTAGTCTGTAGTAACAATCCGTGTCACCTCCTTGATCCAGGCCGGGGGGGGGGGGGGGGGGCAGTGATGGGGATAGACTTTGCCTGTGGAAATAATTTAAAGGAAAATAAATATTTAAGTGCCGAGTTCCCTCCTCTTCTAGTCAATTCTGTTGCCACAGATGGTGAAGCGGTCAATCTCCAGCAGATCCTTGTTAGCCGATCGGGGTTGGAGATCGGGGTTGTCCTGTGTAATGTCCTTCTCCTCTCCGTCTGGGGTGGTCAGGAACTGGTCGGAGGTGCTCTGTACAAGGAGCGGAGCTGTGGAGTTCTGGCGGGTGGGCTGGCTGGTGACTGAAGCGCTGACGTGGTCATCTGTAGTAGATCCTGGGATTAGGAGACAGTGGTGTTACTTCATGCTATTCCTTGTCTACTTTAGATGCTACGACGATGTTAAAGTGTAACTGCAACATTTATCTTTAGTTTTTCTATAGCTGCAAACTAACTTTTTTTTTACAATATACATTCATTACCTGCTAATGCTCTGCTGGCTGCCTCAGCGCCTCTCCCTTCAGCAGTGAAGCAAGGGATGAAGGCTACAAACTCCAGGGTGAGCAGGTGGTGAAGGGGTGGCGCTATGCAGTGTGCTTGTTCCTGTCTCTGTTCAGTAATTTACCAGAAACAGCTCCCTTATGTCTTCTCTGTCCTGTCTACAGTCTTCCCTCACACAACAGATGCTCAGTTTAAAAAAAAAAAAAAATCTAGTTTGCACAAGAAATTATCCCGGAGGCTGCTCTACACACAACCCCAATCTCTCTAGGGTTTGGGAAGTCTACAGTTGGGTCAGTGAGAAGAAGGGAGGGTCAGCACAGTAATCTGATTAAAAGGATGAAGACTTTTTACTTCTGTGTGTACTGTGTCTCCTCCATCCTCCTGCATGTCAACTGCTGCTTTTTTATAGTTCTAGGTACTCCCTCTCCCCCATGGTCCGGGGAAGAGGTGAGAGCATCTACTTACACATCCATCTTAGTTGGTAGGGTGTATTGCATCATAAAGATGTATTAGATTATAGGTCTATCTATATCAATCTCTCTCCTATCTATATGTGTGTGTAATCTGTGAGTATAGGTCACTGTAATGCAGGTTAGTATGGATGTAAGGATGTAAAACTAATATTTAATTAGTCTGTCAGATTGGGGTCACGTTACACCATTAAGGCCAAATGCACATGACTATGTGCAAAAACGGGCCACAATCCGCTGCTCATCCCCTAACTGCATAGGAATCGGAGACTCCATTCTGCAAAAATGGGCAGCAACAAGATCTACTTGCGTTGCAGCGGCACGGCTCAGTCATGGTGCGTGGTTTGCTCACCGCACTGTACACAACAGACCTCTCTGGTCCGCTCACGGCCACCATATAGGATTGTGTGCATGAGGCCTTACGCTGAAGAGAGGCTTCAGCTTGAGAATCTGTGTCATGATTGGCTTGGCTGCTTGTGCTATAGCACGAGAAAGCACTAAAGTGAGGGAAACTTATCTGGTCTCTGATGTCCCAACAAGGAAGTGCCTGCCCACTTCAGGAGGCTAAAGATAATTATATATATCAGGCTAGATCTCAGGCTAGGAAGAAGCCAGCAGCATGATGGACGTATTCTTAGAATTGTCATCAAAGGCTTTCTCCAGGTAACTGCAGAGTTTTGCCTTAATTCCAATACAGTATAAGGCTCTGTTCACACTCATGCTCAGCATATGCAATGCCAAGTGTCTGCCATTGAGTCCATAGCCCCCCCCCATGTCTAATCCTGAATGATTGCTAAAGTATACATGGATGAAATATACCTCTGTCTGCAGTATACAGCAGGGAACACTCCCAGTGTATACAGAGGCATATAACAAGATGTGGGACAAAGACTTCAGACATAGCTGGGTTACTAAAATGCAGCAGTTGCCATGTAAATGACTGTACGCCATAGTGTCTCCATGCCAAGTGTTAAAGGGATTTATCAATCATCTCGACCATCGCATCCATCACCCACCTTGATTTGCTTTGCTTTTGCTGGAGGCTTTCTTCGGCGTTTTCCCTGGAGTACTCGTAGGCGGTGGCTGAAACAACTTCTCCTCCATCTTAGCATCTTTGACGTACTGACAAGACTTCCCAAGCAGAATAATGCTGTTCAGTACTTTCAGTGTTATCAGCCTGGAAGCGGAAAAATGCATGAATAGCAATTGCAGATAACACAACTATTGGAATATCTTTGGTAATGATCTACAAGGTGGTCTGGGATCTTCAGACTGTTCTCCACTTTATATGCCCTGGCATTCAGCTGTAGCTCTGCGGGCACCACCCATAATTGTTTTATGGATCGCCATAAAATTACATTTATAATCTTATAATCTTGTATCTAGGGATATGTATAGCGAGTCAGATTGGGCGTGGCCTCCTTGGGATGAATCCAGTAGCACCTCCCTATGCCTCCTCAGCATTCAGCAAGTACTGTCTTGTGACCAGGATGACATCGTCTAAGGTCACATGAAATCAAAGCACGAATCTCATGAAGGATGGAGTGGAGTAGAAGTCCCTGGAGGCCTGCTGTGATTTCATGTAATCAGATGTATGCATGGTGTACAGTTTGCTAATGTTACGGGGCTAAAGCACCTTAGATAATGTCATCCTGGTCACCTGAAATTACTAGCTGAATGCTGAGAAGCCACGTGAAGGAGCTGTTGGATTCTGTGGATTCAGCTCAAGGGGGCCACAATTATAAATTTTGTTTTATGGGGATCCAAGGGAAACAATTGTTAGCTAAAAGAAGCGTATCGGTTCGGTTCCCATAGAGCCCTATTAACGGCCACTAGTTGTATTTGTGAAAAAAGTGATGTAAGGTTCCCTTTAAAAACTAAAACCAACCTGCCACTTCCTGCTCTGCAGAGATCACTGTTCAGTCTGTGCTTTGTGAAATAGGGGCAGGGTCAGTTGTCTTCTTATTACTATTTCAGAGCTTATTAATATGCAAGATAACATCTTCATATAAAGCTGGAGGCAGGTATCACAGCAATCCATCTTGATGATCGGTGTTGAGTGCAGCTCCGGCTCCCTCCTCCCCCTCAGACTATGCCCACAACATAGAAGTCAGTTTTCCTCTATTCAGATTGAATGCTAGCATTACACTGTTATGATGAAAGTACATCAGCCTGGAGGTGTATAATAACCATTCCTATCACTTCTCAGCCCTCCTTGTGTGTGTGCGCCCCGGTGGTACTACCCCAGCAGACGTCTGGCTGCACGCTCTATCCTCCCGCATTATATCACGTGTCAGATCCTCAGGCCTGTGGCATCACTAAGGTGGATGAGGAAAGCGCTGTCTAATATTCTATGTTCATCTCTAGAAATCTGCAGCTGCCGGACCCCCCTGCTGTGATAAGCTGATGAATTAACACATTCCTGGATTCTCCACTACAAAGAAGAAGATTTTACTTCCAGCGACAGTCACCCGCGGGGTCGGGCAAAAAAACCAAACACAGATTTGATGGCAGATGTAATGACTGCTGAAGACACAGTGTTACTTCTCCTTGTAGACGCTTAGAACGCCATTGTCGGTGACAGCGGGATTATGGACGTCTCTAATGGGTCAATATGGAATCATTGTATTTCTGGAGTATGCGCAATTCTGTTTACAGTTCAGCGCTGAGGGGAAGCAGGGACTTTCATCATATATATCACCGATGCTTGGATTCACATTCCCAGAGCAGCGTTCAGTCTGAAATCCAGTCACCACATAGTTGGGGATTCACAGACTCAGCACAATCTGGTTTTTTTTTGGGCTAAGCTGATGAATCAAAACAACAGAGAACACGGCTCAGAGCAAAACTTTAGGGGGGGAAAAAAAAACGTACCCAAAGTAGAAGAGCACGACACAGGAGTAGGCCAAGACCCCCTGGACTTTTACTGAACTGGTCACCACTCTGATCAGCTGTAAGGAGAACACAAGGGGTTAAACGCTGTCCCCATAATCTGTGTAGGGTAAAAGCGAACAGAAAAGCACTAAAAATGATCATATATGGAGCACTGCACACTAGATTTCTCCACAAATGTGATAATGGAAGATTGAGATGGCCCTAAAGAGATCAGAAGACAGAACATAGTCACAGTATATAAATGTTCATAGCCATAAATTATCAGGAAGGGGGGGGCATAAACTAAATAATTTACATCGATCATAAAAGTAATTGATTAGGAAAGGAACAACTGTATGTTCCCTCCCCATGTGGGGCCTGTGATCCCTCTGCTCACTACATTGCCAGCAGTGATACCCGGGCATGAGCCTGGCAGTGCCCCATCCACTCATTATCTCCCTCTAGAGATAAATACAACCAATGTTAATGACATTAATGAACATTTACACTTACAAGCACGGCAAGCGGGAGAGGAATGAATCCCATCCGCCGCGACACAGAGTCGCTGTAGTCAGTGTAAGCCTGGAACAAAAGAAAGATGGTGAAACCTCAATGTGTACAAGAGACTCATTAATTGGGGTAATAACATCTAATAAAGTACTCGCCTATCACCAGAGTATGCCATCACCTTACACTCACTGGCACTCTGACTTCAAAAGTTACCACAGCAATGGTCTAGTGATCCCCCCCAAACATCAGCATTAGTATAGAGACCCCCTGCCCCCAAACATCAGGATGCTGCAAGTCCAACTGAATGGACCAGTACAAGACCCCTTTATTCTCAGGGCTGGTGGAGGTCTCAGCTTGGACCCCCATACTGTAATGGCAGGTCAGAACGATTTCCCACCACAAGATTGGAGGCTTTTTCAGTACGTACATTTTTTTGTCGGCTGCTCACGAGTTCAAAGGCAAGACTGGCTCTGTATTCACTGTACACCTTCCAGGGAGAGACAACATACAGCAATATTATACAATTAGCGAGAGACTAGATATAGAGATCATCATAGAAATATATCATATTACTTCACATTCCCAGTAACTGTCCCTTCTATTGGTGCCGCTATGCTGGCCCTGTATATATCATTGCAGGCTAGATACGAGTTGCTCTGCTTTGTGCAATTGGCCTTAAAGGGATATTTTGCAATGACAATGTTAAAGGGAACCTGACACCACACTTCTCACAAATACAGCTAGTGGCAGGTTCCTATAGACCCTTAGTAACCATCTGTGACCCTTCTTTTAGCTAAAAATGGTTCCCCTCAGATGCCCACTTGCCAATCTATGCATCTTTAGAGCAAGTCAAGGCCTAACGGGTAACATCACAGGTCTTTTAGCCTCTTAACATTAGCAAACACACATCTGACCATGTAAAAAAAAAAAAATCACAGAATGCCTGCAAGGATTTCTACTCCTCTCCACGCAGGCTGCTGTGATTTCATGAGATATGTGCTTGGTGTACCGTATTCTAATGTTAGAAGGCTAAAGGACCTGCGATGATGTCACCCTGGTCACATGACTGCTGCATGCAGAGATGGCAAGGGGAGGAGCTGATGGATTCAGCTTCAGGAGCCACGTCTACCTCGACTCGCTATAGTAATGCTTAGACACAAGGTAAAATTAGAAAGTTGAATATATGGGAATCTGAGGGGAACAATTTTTAGCTAAAAGAAGGCTGTCAGTTAGTTACTAGGGCTCTATGGGAACCTGCCACTAGCTGTATTTGTGAATGTGGTGACAGGTCCCCTTTAAAGAAATTGTCCAGATTTTGCAGATAATTGAGGTTTGTGTAATGAAGTTCTATACAATTTTCCAATATACTTTCACACAGGTGCACGGCTCGTTATATCCCTGGTCATGTGATGCCACAGGTGCACGGCTCGTTATATCCCTGGTCATGTGATGTCCCACAGGTGTACGGCTCGTTATATCCCTGGTCATGTGATGTCCCACAGGTGTACGGCTCGTTATATCCCTGGTCATGTGATGTCCCACAGGTGTACGGCTCGTTATATCCCTGGTCATGTGATGTCACACAGGTGCACGACTCGTTATATCCCTGGTCATGTGATGTCACACAGGTTCACGGCTCGTTATACACATGGTCATGTGATGTCACACAGGTGCACGGCTCGTTATATCCCTGGTCATGTGATGTCACACAGGTTCACGGCTCGTTATACACATGGTCATGTGATGTCACACAGGTGCACAGCTTGTTTTATCCCGGAAATCCCCTTTAAGGTTGTGTTGCAATTCCCACCGATTACTTTCTATGATGAATCCCGTACAGTAGTTTTATTGTGGGAGGGAGGAGACCCATACAAAAAAACAAAAAAAAAAAAAAACACTACTACAGCCCCCAACAGGCTGCAATAGTGCCATTTACACATCTTAGCGTCTCAGATCTGGTACAACATGACAGGGGGCAAAGAGGAGGTATAAACGGCTACTTACATCCGCAGTGATGTCATTGAATTTGGTAATAAAGGCGTGCTTCACCACGTCCACCGCTATCTCGGACGCGATGACCATGCACACGTCAGGGAATAACACCCAGAGGTGATCTGATGAGAGAGAGAAGATAAGAGGTTACAGCCCTGACTTGGGCCCTATTCACACGACCTTATGGGGGCTTGCGATACAGGGCACAATTTGCAACCAGACCAAGCCCCCATAGTAGTCTATGACACCCGATCATGGTGTAATGACATGTGTCCTATACTTTTCTGTATTCGCAGTGTAGCCACTCGGCTTTCAATGTAGAGGGAAGAGGCGAGGAGCACTCACTCCCCTCCCTTCTTCACCCAACCACGTGCTACGCTGGGGGTCCGGTCCAGGCGAGCACACGGCCACGTGATTATAACACATACACAAGGGATAACATACTGACCTGGGTTCCAGGAGAACTGCTCCATGTTCCTCAAGCACACGATCAGTAGTAACACATAATTTGTGAATCTCTCTTTGATATCTGCAAAAAGAAATGAAACGTTTGGGAAATCATTTTTACGCCCCTTCGGTCTTCAAGTCTTTCTGTACAGTCACAGCACCAACGCAACATCCCTGATCCTAGAGTCAGCAACATGATGACCTAGGACAAGTGAACGGGAGCCAATTGCAGTACCCCAGTATGGCCACTGCACAGTGTATGGAGCCGTATGATTCTCAGTATCCCACTTGAGATGCCATAATAATACGTTGGGTCTTCAATGTCCTAATCCTGGAGTCTAGGATCCTATCCCTACTTCGATCTCATAATGTCCTAATAGACCAGCCCCTTTAAAAGAGGATCTCTGCAGAAACGGAGAATCCAGTTTGGATCACTGGGTTAACCCCTCGATGGAGAGCTCATGTATAATGCAAAAGTAATACAAAAAATTCAAATCCATTCCAAGAACCACAACATTTCGTAAAAAGGGAAACCAATAAATAAGCCTGGGACACGCACCGCTGTTGGACATTTGGAAGAGATTGTTCTTCTCAAACTTCTTGAAGACGCTCCCTTTTATTTCAACAAACTGGAAAACAAAGAGAGAGGGGGGTGTTAAGGTTACCTACATCTAAGACCGCCCCACAATGATGTAAGACGTATACACCTGTCTATATACATGAGATAATACTATGAATATTCCAGAAGCAGATCCCTAGATACCCCTACACAATACACAAGTATCAATGGAGAACAAGTGAGAAGGCAAGTGTCAATTTGCGAATCACACATTGTAATAAAGGGTTAAAACGAGACAGCCTTGGGTTTTCGAAAGACCCAAGGCTGTCGTCCTGACCAATCGCCGCCCCTGATGACATCATGGGGAGCGACGATATTCACCAAGGTTATTATTAAGGTAATTATTATTATAATTATTAAGGCTTGCCAGCAGCGATCGGCGAGCGTTACCAGTAAGTGTTTGCTGCAATATGCAGTAAGGATTTACCGGCTACCCATGAGCCCTCTCCGTGGTCACATGTCGGTAAGGGGTTAAAGGAAATCTGTCCTCAAAATCCATCGTGATAAACCAGGGACACTTACCGATAATCTGATCTAGTGATCTTCTTATATGTGTTATCAGTGGCCTCCTTCCTTTTAAAATAAACATTTTAAATTATGCTAATGAGTCTGAAGGGCTAAAGGGTGTTATTAGAGACCCCAAGTGCTGCAAATTCACAGGCTGTTACAATGAGCAGAACATGTTTCACATCACCCCTGTCCTCGCTCTTCTCTATCTGCCATACTTAGCAGCTAAAAATGCAGGGGGGAGGGACTATTCTGCTCATTGTAGCAGCCTGTGAAGCTACAGCACTGAAGGGCTCTGGAAATACGCACCAGAGGCCTTCTGGCTCATTAGAATAGTGATAAAGTTGACTTTAGAAGGAAGGAGGCCCTGGATAAGAAATAAAAAGATTACCACAGTCAAGGTGCCTCGATCCATGAGTAATGTCCCTGGTTTATCATAATGGATTTTGATAACAGCTCCACTTGTTACGCCAATAGCCCTTCCCCTGTCAGTATCCTGCACAGCGCAGATATTAGCTCGGCCCACGTTCTTTCATTCATTCTGATAGAGGTGACCTGAGATAAGTGTCCTGGAGGCAGAAATCCTGTAGTGGGAATAATCCCAGGTACAGGGAGGGTATTGGCTGCTCTCATCTTGCATATGGACGCCCACCCATCTTATTTCAAATCACATTCAAGAGGTTTTTTTTAGTTTTCAAATGAGACTAAATAACCCAAAGAAGGTAAAAAAAAACCCCCATAAACATTTTTCAGAGAGAAAACCTGGTAATAAAATTGTAAAAATGACAACAAACATTAAAAGTAACATGGGGACTGACGCCCTGACATGACAACGTAGACAACATACAGCACTCACGTTATTAGACATCATGATGGTGAGGAGCGACTTGTTGTGGGAGTTGAAGGCAACATTCAGGGTGGTCGCTTGCACTAATATAAGGATGGCGTGTAAGACTGGGGGCGGCACCCATCAGGAAAATAACCAAAGTATGCAAAGACTAAGCAGAAAGGTGGTAAAAGACTAGAGTGACTTTGTATACACGACCGAAACTGGGTGTTAGGACCCATAATCCCTTGTTCTGACACTTGGCTGCAGGACGCTACAGCTATATAACACCACAATATATGGGGTATATGTAAAGGATACAGACATATAGGACAGCCATGAAGAAGTGCGGGATGACGCCCAGGTGGGCTCTTTTCCTCTCCTTGGGTTCTGTGGCCGTCCAGTACAAAGCATCCAAAATGTCTTGTCCGAAGGAGGAAAACAGGCGGTCGGCGACCTGGAGATAACATAAAAGACGGGTTATAGCCAAGAATGAAAATCACCCCAAATATATCCTCCTCACCCAGAACCTCTAGGGCCACGTGCAAGTAAATGTTCAATCTATAGAAACGCCCTGGAACCTTGGTCTGCACTGCATCTCTTATGTATCAGTGTCTATTAGAGGCTCCTTATCCAATTCACATAGGATTTTAGGATAGTTTGAGTACCAGATTATTGGGCGTAAAACACCTGGACAGAAATCAGCTGTTTCGGGCTGTTGTATATGTGTTGTGCCTGGTTCTACAGCTCTGCTTCCATTGAAGTGAACAGGATCAGTACAGAATTTTCGGCTGCTACTGCTATACAACGGATGGATCCTTCTGCTTCCGACTAATTCACTGGGGGACCGCCACAAGGTCAGATCATTGTGTGGTCCCATTGTACAGATCAGTGATTTAAAGGGGTTTTCCCACGAAAGGCCTAACTCACTGATCAGTGGGGGTCTCAGCGCTGAGACCCCAGCAGATCGCAGAAACGAGGGGTCTGCTCATCAGACTAATGGAGCAGACGGTCGGGCATGACCGTTCTACTCCATTAATCTCTATGGTGCAGTGCTTGGCAATTTCAGTCAGCTCCATAGAGCTTAATGGAGCAGAACAGTCATACGCGACTGTCTGCTCCATTAGTCTGAGGAGCGGCGTAGTGTTGGTCGCGCCCCTTGTTCTCGCGATCTGTAGAGGTCTCCGCATTGATACACCCACTGATTTCCTTTGTGGAAAAAAACCCTTTACCCCTACTGTAGGAGAGCTAATTTGCATACCATTTCCCTCAGCATTATAGGGAGTGGAGCTGCAGTTCCCTATTCCGGCCACTAAGCATAGAATAGTGCAATTCTTTCAAGTGCATAGTGTACGTGTATTATTCATATCTCAAAAAGACATCCAACATGTTACACTTTGAAACAACTTGATGAAGATTCCAGCGCTCTGAACAGGTGAAAAAATGGTTAAATATTACACATTTACCCAAAGATAATTAAAACTACAAAATTATAAGAAACAAGCACAATGGCAAAAAAAAAATAAATATAAGTGCAACATCTGACGCTTCGGACCAAGTATGTTGGCTCATACCTAATGTGAGATACTGGTAAGAGTAAGGCTTCACCTGTTACAAAAATCCCTGGACAAAAGCAGGTGCAACAGGTGAAGCGTTTTTGACCAGTATCGTACATTCGGTATAAGCCAACATACTTCGTCCGAAACGCGTCTGCTGTTGCACTTTTTGCTTTTGTCCATGTCTTACAAATTTTAGTTTTAATAATTTTTTTTAATAAATATGTGGGGTTCTTTTAGCCTTTTTTCACCTGCATGGAGCGCAGGAATCTGCACCTAGTTATATCATAGTGTCCGCTTCTCCCTCACCACCAGTTCACTGCGAGCGCTAAACCACCGTCCCCACAAAAACGAAATAGGCGGTGACCTGAAAATCTATAATTTTTTATTCCTGCACCATGTTACACTGCATGTGGCCGTCTTGCGCCTGATCATTACCTCCAGCATGTTATAAATAATGTAAAGCTTGATGACGGACTGTCCCCGGATCAGGTGATACATCATGGAATAGTCCACATAGTGCATCATGAAGTAGCAGATCACTAGTATCACCCCCTTCATGATGTCACAGACCTGCGCCGGCTGGAGGACACGACCACCGCTGGAGAAAACAGAAGAAAAAAGTGTCAGAGGTCAATACTGCCATCTAGTGTCATACTTTAGTAATACACACAAAATAAAATCTAGCTATTGAGGATTTTATGTTTCTGAGCTGCAGTCATCATGTGATCACTAAAGCTTTGAATATAAGAAGGGGTAGAGGTGCAGACCCCACACCCCAGTATAGACAACCTGTGACCCTGTATGATTCCTTAATACGTAGCAGATGTCACTACTAGACAGGGGTGCAGTCCCATGCAGTCACACACTCATGAGCCTATGATTTGTAAAGTGCTAAGGAACATGATGGCGCTATATAAAGATGATTATTATTTATTATTATGAGCAAAAAGCTACAGAGTGGACACTGCAGCTCTATCCCTGGTCCTATCCGGCAGCACTATGTATATATGATCGGCATACCAAGGGCACATACACATAGTACACAGTCTGCCTTACTATATACATCACGTCCGCTCCATGAGAACTGTTATTACAGCGCTGGCCCCGTCTCCTGTAACACAAGCGCTAAATAAACTCAGCATCCAGAACAATACATGAGCGGGGCACATCCATCCCAGCGGGGGCAGGGACTCAATGGAGGGATTAGGGTCACAATACACAACACCCCTATGATGGATCACAGTCATATACAACCCTCAGCACAAAGAGTCACGTCACGTTAAACTTTGGTAAATAATAAAATTTTTTCCATGAAAAAACTATCCATAAAGCGGCTATGCAAACTGCATAATAGGAAAAGTAACCTAAACGTAGGATATGATATGATAGAGGGAGTGAAGCCGGGGAAGCTCTACTAATATATAGATTTATACGGTAGAAAGCAGAATACATTCAGGACTCCTAAGAGATAGCGAGAGTCCCGATTACCAGCCCACACACAGTGATTGACAGTGAGGGTCCTTATTACCCCGCCCACACACAGTGATTGACAGCGAGGGTCCTTATTAACCCGCCCACACACAGTGATTGACAGCGAGGGTCCCAATCACTCCTCCCATACACAGTGATTGAAAGTGAGAGTTCTGATTACCCCGCCCACACACAGTGATTGACAGTGAGGGTCCCAATTACTCCTCCCACACACAGTGATTGACAGTGAGGGTCCTTATTACCCCGCCCACACACAGTGATTGACAGCGAGGGTCCTTATTAACCCGCCCACACACAGTGATTGACAGCAAGGGTCCCAATTACTCCTCCCACACACGGTGATTGACAGTGAGGGTCCTTATTACCCCGCCCACACAGAGTGATTGACAGTGAGGGTTCTTATTACCCCGCCCACACACAGCGATTGACAGTGAGGGTCCCAATCACTCCTCCCACACACATCTTACCGTAGCCCACAGCATGGAAGAGTAATGAACCTGATGAAGGCCAGCAGGACCCTAAGGGGTAGTAGTGTGAACACATATAGGAAGGCGTCCAGGCACAGGAAAAACCCAAAGAACATCAGCTGCAAAACAAAGCAAGAAGAGAGTTACTCCAGTAATCCTATAATCTGTTAAAATCTGATAATCTGCCACAACATAATACACACAAATGGTACAAACAATAACAATACACCGTACGCAACAAGCCATATGATAGTAGTATCCGGCAGGTGCATGTATAATAATAGGTCCCGCTCCCTGTATATCACTCACATCCAGAGGTCCCAGGAATAACAGGGAGACTGCACAGTAATGACGCATTGTGCATTGTGGGACTGAAAAATATGCACATTTTAGCTGCGGGGGTTCACATATATCCCTTCATCTGATTATCTGAGGTTACAGCTACTAGGAAAGTATTGATGGTACGAGATATTGCACCAAAGTCTCTATGGGACTTGCAATACCAAACATAGCCAAAGGACAGGGGTGGCGCTATTTTAGAAAGAGCAGCCAATTTTTCCCCTCAAACTGTGTAGGGCACATTATAAGCATTTAGTTACCAAATGACCTGTAATTCTAGAGAAAATCCCATCATTTCTTTATGCGAATTAGTATCCAGGTACATTGGAGGTGTGGCCAGGCCTGAGCGCTCCCGTTTTCTTTTTTAATCTTATTTATATGAGCAGTGCAGTGATTAGCATGACACAGAGTGAAACAGGTGCACCAGCAGGCAAAGCCCCGCCCCCAGTGCACCAAGGAGCTCATTTACATACACAAGAAAACTGGGGAGTTTTCTATGAAATGCTGAATCACTTAGAAACGGGTAAATTATATCTGGAAATTTTTTAGACGTGGCCTACACGATGCGACAAACTTATTGCTTGCCTTGTGATCCAGAGGTACATGCACCCCTGGCTCCATCACTGCTCTGTACCCAGATATACAGCAGAGGCTGCAGTTGTCCGCAGTGAGGACCTAGACGCGTGGTCATCACATCTCCTCCTGGCGAGGTGCTGGGAATATTTTACGGCCACATTTATCCGCCTGTCTTCCCTGCCAACATCAGCGCCATCTGATATTACACTATAAAGGTCTATAACCCCTGGCAGGACCCCTGGCGATCTGCAGTATTATCAGCACAACTCTTGGCTTGTGACGCCACTTTTTGGGGGGTCGGGGGGGTCTATGCAGTTTTTTACAACTTGATTCTTACTGAATGCACATCCTAATCTCCCAGCAGCTACTATAGATAATAATCCTTCACATACGATGGATGTTACACAGAGCTGCCTCAGAGGATGCTGCAGAGGAAGGAAGATGCGGATGTGCGGAGGGAGTCTCTGACCACACACGTGGCGCCGTGCCAGGTAACGTTACACAGGGCGCACCAGACGCCTCATTACAAGTAACCTGGCTCCGTCCTCATCCCCTGGTGCCGTGTTGTCTGTGTGTTAAATCAGATCTACGACTCAACAGGGATTTTTAGGAAGAAAGACAGCTACATGCACCCCGGCAGCCGACAATGGGGGAGGGTGGAGGGCATAAGGGAGAGTTCACCCAGGAAGCCAAAAAAAAGGGAGGAGAGGGCGAGTGCAACCTGGCAGCCAACAGAATAAGGGGGGGGGGGGAATTCGAGTGCACCTAGGCAGCCACTGATGTGGGGGGGTCAGGGCTGGGTTGGGAAGTGGGGGCTGGGGAGTGCACCTAGGCAGCCAACAATGGGGGTGAGTGCATCCCGGCATCTAGGCGAAAATGGCAGGAGGGGGGGGGACTGAGTGCACATAGGCAGGGGAAAACGGGGGGAGGGGACCCCAATAACCAACAATAGGGTGTGGGGGAGGGCAAGTGCACCCAGGCAGCCGACAATGGGTTGGTGGTGGTGGGGCAGACCAGTTCTCCTAGGCGCTTTCGCAGTAGACATTGGGAGCAGGTGCCTACTATACCTACCAGGCAGGTGCTACCTGTTGCACTGATTGTGTGCAGTGTATGTATACATATACCCAGTGATATTTGATTCCTTCCAACATCTATGGCGCCGTGCGGCCACTATAATCCTATACAAACAGCGTATGTCTCCTGTGTGTAAACAATGAAGGTTCCTATTGAGCGCCTATTTAAGCAGTAGATTTCTTTTAGTTTTTTTTTCATCATGTAAAGGAAAACTTTGTACAATATACATTCTATAAACATTGATGTGAATCCATGAATGTGGGGACAAGGCCTTGCGGGAAGCAGATATCAGACTCTACCATATGCTGCGGTGAGATAGTGAGCGCCTGCACGCAGCAGAGATCCTCCTAGTTTTCGGCTGCCTGTGACGTCCCTCATCTCTGTGGTAACAGTGTCAGGATGTCACTCCTGTCCCCGCAGTGTGGGACACTGCACATTGTGTACACAAAATTACTTCTCAAAATTACATTATGGAACAGAAAACTTTTGAGAAGTTTGGAACTGTGTCAAGGCTATGGATATGGCTATAGATTTTTGCATATGTTAGTGGTCGAAACGAAGTTTCGAAACATGTTCTTTATTCCAGTTTTTATTTTTAGACCCTTAATATGCAGTTCTGGTCCCTGCAGTAATACATGCTGTGGATCCAGGAGGCTGATGCCTTCGCTAGCTCTTTCCTGGAACAATTCCTCCATCTAAAGCACATTAACTTGCTTTTTCTATTCACGTTAAGCAGTGTACGATCACCCCTCCCTCCCCCTGCAGACTACGCCATCAGTGCCCTCCAGTAGGTCACCCCAACCAGTATTCAGTATAATCCATGTTTGGACTATCACCCTACCCAATTGCAACTATATCGGAGAGGAGTGAGGGGGGAAAAGCAGAAAGATCCAACACAGCGCAAAGCTCAGCAGGACAGCCGGCTGTGTGAAGGAGATGATATCATCTACAGCAACTAAATGGACATTCTTATTAAATAAATGAAGAATAAACCTTTCTGCAATATCCCTTTAAAAGACACCTACCATGAGGAATCAGACGTAGATCTGATGGTAGATCCCTCCTTCCTGCCTCGGCCATAATCCAATTTAATAATCCTGGAACCTAACTTGTTAAAAACTATTTTAGTGATATGTAAATTAACTGCAGAGGCTACTGGGGCGTGGAGTAGCCTAAGCTCCCAGTGCCCGGACAGGCTAGTACACGCCCCAGTAGCCTCTGCAGTTAATTTACATGTTACTAAAATAACGTTTTTAACGAGTTAGGATCCAAGATTATTAAATCACAGATTAGGGCAGAGGCAGGAGGAATCTACCATCACAGGAGGAATCCTCACGGTAGGTTTCCTTTATGTGTATGCCAAGGTAAACTGCATGTATAGGTCCACAAGTTCAGCATTAGAAAGACTGGGCAATGCTAGCACATTGGCACAGTTAAGCCACCGCTACCTTCCTTTGTGGTGTTAGGACATAAGCCAAGTGTAGACGGAAAATTTCATGTTCGCAGATCCCCTGAGTGGTGGATATTATGTAATCTTGTATGTAAATGTTAAAGTGCAGGTGAGGATTCTGGAGGAAAGGGAAGTTTTCATTTTTGGGTGAAAAAGTGCTCAATTCTCTCCACAAGTCACCTATAAGTGATCCCCCATTATATTCTTGGATCGATATGTTCTCGCAAGGGAACGCTTTGTCTGTTCTGTTGGAAATTCATATAATGATGTAGCGATTTTTTTTTTTTAGCCAAAATTAAAACCATTTGATTTCACAAAAATGTAACGATGTAACACTACTAAAGTGGACCCGTCACCAGCGAGACCCATTTTAGATGTCTTCATACATGTTCAACTGCTGCCTATCCATGAGGATAACTATTGTCTCTTTATGGATATCCTCGGTTCTAGTTATAGTGGTGGGGTGTTGCAGTATACAGTCAAGCTACCCCCACCACCTCACTGACACTGAAGGGAACTCCTTAAAGAGGGGTGAGGAGCAAGGTTGATTTTTTTTTCACGTAGCCAACGTCACTCTCACCCCCTACTTATTGAGGGTAAGGTTAATGATGTAGCAGAGCTGAGCAACACAACGGCACTGTCTCTTTCGCTCTCCTCCCTCTGTACACCGACACACAGCCTGTAATACTCTGTTTTCTTTTCAGATTTGTAAATCCTTTATTATAATAATTCCTTTATAAAGTGCACACAAATTACACAGAGCTTGTCATACCTGTTCCTGTCCCCAACGGGGCTCACAATCTAATCAACCTACTAGTATGTTTTGGAGTGTAGGAGCAAACCAGAGGACCTGGAGGAAACACACAAAGACATGGAGAGACCACCTCCTTACCCTTCCCTCAGGAATTCTCTTCAGTGTGGTTAGCAGTGTCAGCGTGGAGGGCAGGGTAGCTAGATACTGCATCTTTCCCTCCTTCAATAAAAGCCTTTGTCACAAGAACGTTGGCTCTAATCCCATAAAAGAGGCATCAGTGGAAAATGTATAAAGACATCTTAATGGTAGTGGGTGAAGTTCTGGGGTGGGTTTGCTGCAGACAGGTTTTCTTTGAGTAGCATAACCGGTAATGTGAGGTCTCTTCCAGATATTTGACAGACCAAGGGCAACCATGGCCACCTGCAAAGCCCACAACCTACCCGCACACTTAGCATAGCCAAATAAGACTTTCTTCTCATACATACACAGGATAATAACATTTAAATCAGATGGAATCTTTCACAAGTTTAAACCATATTGTCCCTGGAGATTTGTGTAACCATACTTTGTGTGTTTTGTTCGCTGCAGTGCTGTGAAATATGCATTTATAACCCGGGATAGTAGCTGGACTTGGAGCACTGAGCTGCACTGGTGTGGGAGATCTCTTCATTAAACTGCTGCATGGCCCTCCTTCTGATTTAGAATTTATGTTTGTCATCAGGTCTCTATTTCGGTCACATCTACCTGTTGGAGCAGCTCACAAGGATCCATCACAGCCTTTATCTAGTCGATTTATACATTAATCATTATAAAATCATCTATTCTTTATTATGTAAATGAGGCTGGTCACATGGTCAGAGGCAGTGATGTCACCCCTGTTCCCCCTCCCCTCTCCTCCCCCTGCTCATGTCTGTGTGTAATGTATAGTAAAACATGGCTGGTGTATGTGCTTTATCTGCTGACATGCTGCATCCTCCTAATACACAGAGACACAGACATCAGCTACGCAGGTACCTGACATGTTCTGCTATAACATGGTTGCACCCTGGAGCTGTTGTATCTCTCCTATACACACACAGGCTGCAGGGGGCGGGGCCAACACCAGGAAGCACATGGAGCAGCCATTACACCATTATACAGGCTGTCAGACTTGTGTATAGGAGTATCTCATACACACAGGCTGCAGGGGGCGCCAGCACCAGGAAGCACATGGAGGAGCGATTACACCATTATTCCTCACACCATTATACAGGCTGTCAGTCATGCACTGTGGGTGTGGCTGTGCCTCCCACTCATGAATAAGCTGAACAGCGTGAACATGCTAATGACTCATTGGACATCTCACAGGTCATTTGCATACAGCTTTAGGACCTCATTGCTTAGGATTACAGACATGTAGAAGGACAAGGAAGGGATAGAGGCAATGCTTTCTAATGGCAGTTTAGAAAATATATTTAATTTAGGGGGGTTATTTTGCCTGATGGGTTCTCTTTAAAGCAGTCCCTCAGTCCCACAACAGCGATCCAGGTCTAACTTCAATCATGGAATATTAAATGGGTTTTCCAAGAAGAGAAGTTTCTTAAATTTACTCAGGATAAGAAAATAACACATTCCCTAATTCACTGTTATTACCAAAAATACAGCATTTCACAGATATAATTCCAACCTCTCTATCAGTCCTGCTGTACACAATTTCAGCTGCCCCCGTATCTTCTGACTTAGTGTCCGGGAAGCCATCTTGGTTTTCTGTCTGTCAGACATGGAGCTGAGATATTCTCGTCCTCTGCAGAGGCCCCTCCCCTTGCAGTCCAGGACAGAGCTCACACTGATACACAGACACTGACTTCCATCCAGCATATACACAGCGTGATGAGAGCTAAAAGCAAGTTCTTTATCTGGGGAGTGGGAGGCAGGCACATCAGATCTGATGTGTGATCAGTGTGTGTAGCTGACATGTTGCAAGCGCTGCAGAGTGTAATTGTGTGCAATGTGCATCTCATGGATCTCATCTCTGCTCTGTCTCATTTCTCTTTCTATGTGTCTGATACGAGTGAATGTTCAGTAGTTAAATGAAAGTGTATATAAACCTGTAACCTGATAATCTAAGCAGAATTTTCTTTCATGGGCAAACCCCATGGGCAGGTCCTGTGCTCCATTTACTTCAATGTGATTTTCAACAAGGTTAACAAGAGAAGTTGTCCAGCTAGAAGTCTGCAGTCCCACTGACTTTGGATTCTGTATATGTAGCTCTTGTGTCCCCCCCTCATCCTCATAGAGACTGTAAGCTCTTGTGTCCCCCCTCATCCTCATAGGCTGTAAGCTCTTGTGACCAGCGCCTGAGGCAGGCTATCCAACAGAAATAGTTTAATTTCAACCATATAAACTATTGCAGTTCATGAAATACAGAGCAATTAGAAAATGAATAACGGATTAAAACAAATTTGGCCCTAAGTATCTTAAAATCAATACCTCAGTACATCACAGTACATCTAGGTAATTCTATAATTCTATAAAACCAATATCCTTATGTAAATCATCCATCACCCACCTTCTCCAGCTCTCGGGGTATTCGTAGGCAGGTGTACACCCGCTCTCGCCTCTCCTTGTATTTCGCTTCATTATGTTCCAGGAAATAACCCCGGGTGAGCTCGGCGCTGATGAACCGAAACAACGAGAGATCTGGAAGACAAGACCATTGTAGAGGAGCGCAATTAAATATTGACCAAATACTTTGGTAAAATTACATCAACCAAATCCAAAAATGTTTATGTTCCTAGGACCTAGACCTGTATAAATCGTGGAGAAAACAAGTGTTACTGACAGCAGGGCAGGCTCCGCTCTCCTGGTCTTACAATTACAAGCATAGGCACTGGGGGGAGCCTGCTGCTGCTGCAGCCAGTTGTGTTGGATTCAGAGACGTTGGAAGAAGGAATAGTTCCTTTTCTGGGACATAAAGTGCCTGTATTACCATCAGGAGATGTGCTTAGTCTTCCTGCACACAAACGTATGTTCTCCCGGGAGCAGGAGGGAGGACAATTTGTGGACAACTGCCCCATACATTTGTGCGCATAATCCCTTACTCTTCCGGGAGGGTTATCCACCGGGACGTCCCGTGAGAGTTAGAAATAACATTTGATCAGACGGCGGACCTGAAACTTTTTCAGCGTATGTCCCAATAGGAGAATTTGTAATACTTGACAGCAAAGGACGACGCACTGAGAAGTCCCTTTCCTGTATTTTTCCGCCTCATTATCGCTGTTTTGCAGTAAAATGACTACAAGTTATGATTTTTACCGTCACGTTCTTGGCACGCGGTGTAGAGAGTTCAATGTCACCTCTCCCGGCTCGTTTAGTAGCGCCATTCATTAAACTGCTGAAAAGTAGCGCGGTGTAATAATACGAGCGGGCGCCTGTCCAGAGGGACATGAATCACGCCGTACGTCAAAGTCTGCGACCTCACAAAAGTCAAAGAAATAGGATGGTGACAGAGCGATATAATGGGGGACAGGTTATATCTTCATAGCACAAAACGCAGACCTGCCCTGTAGAGCCAAGACCCTTTACATTCGTAAACTACTGGTTTGTATTATGAGCGATTCCCAAATATATTAGACCCAAGTGCATTATTTCGGCACAATTTTTGGTGCTTAAACCAAACAATACTGGAGACCCCCCCCTCCTCAGAATAATAACCCAACAATACTGCAGCCCACCCCCCACAGAGCTTAAACCCAACAATACTGCAGCCCGCCCCCCGAGAGCATAAACCCAACAATACTGCAGCCCGCCCCCCGAGAGCATAAACCCAACAATACTGCAGCCCCCCAGAGTATAACCCCAACAATACTGGAGCCCCCCCCTCCAGAGCATAACCCCAACAATACTGCAGCCCCACCCCCCCAGAGCATAACCCCAACAATACTGCAGCCCCACCCCCCCAGAGCATAACCCCAACAATACTGCAGCCCCACCCCCCCAGAGCATAACCCCAACAATACTGCAGCCCCACCCCCCCAGAGCATAACCCCAACAATACTGCAGCCCCACCCCCCCAGAGCATAACCCCAACAATACTGCAGCCCCACCCCCCCAGAGCATAACCCCAACAATACTGCAGCCCCACCCCCCCAGAGCATAACCCCAACAATACTGCAGCCCCACCCCCCCAGAGCATATCCCCAACAATACTGCAGCCCCACCCCCCCAGAGCATATCCCCAACAATACTGCAGCCCCACCCCCCCAGAGCATAACCCCAACAATACTGCAGCCCCACCCCCCCAGAGCATAACCCCAACAATACTGCAGCCCCACCCCCCCAGAGCATAACCCCAACAATACTGCAGCCCCACCCCCCCAGAGCATAACCCCAACAATACTGCAGCCCCACCCCCCCAGAGCATAACCCCAACAATACTGCAGCCCCACCCCAAAGCATCAACCCAACAATACTGCAGCCCCCCTCAGAGCATAACACTAATAGTGGAAGCAGAAATGACTGATTTGGCAGGCTCTGTGCAGTTTCTCTAGTAGCGCACAATGTCATTATGTAACCAGTCACTGGGTCACAATGAGTCATATATTTGGTTATGTCATATGAGGGGCTTTTGCAACCATCTGTTATGGTCAGGAGTTACTGAGATGTGACCATCAGTGAGGTCTTGTTAGCCAATGACCCTTTTGGAGGCAATCTCCTATACAGGGCCTGGAGGCAATCTCCTATACAGGGCCTGGAGGCAATCTCCTATACAGGGCCTGGAGGCAATCTCCTATACAGGGCCTGGAGGCAATCTCCTATACAGGGCCTGGAGGCAATCTCCTATACAGGGCCTGGAGGCAATCTCCTATACAGGGCCTGGAGGCAATCTCCTATACAGGGCCTGGAGGCAATCTCCTATACAGGGCCTGGAGGCAATCTCCTATACAGGGCCTGGAGGCAATCTCCTATACAGGGCCTGGAGGCAATCTCCTATACAGGGCCTGGAGGCAATCTCCTATACAGGGCCTGGAGGCAATCTCCTATACAGGGCCTGGAGGCAATCTCCTATACAGGGCCTGGAGGCAATCTCCTATACAGGGCCTGGAGGCAATCTCCTATACAGGGCCTGGAGGCAATCTCCTATACAGGGCCTGGAGGCAATCTCCTATACAGGGCCTGGAGGCAATCTCCTATACAGGGCCTGGAGGCAATCTCCTATACAGGGCCTGGAGGCAATCTCCTATACAGGGCCTGGAGGCAATCTCCTATACAGGGCCTGGAGGCAATCTCCTATACAGGGCCTGGAGGCAATCTCCTATACAGGGCCTGGAGGCAATCTCCTATACAGGGCCTGGAGGCAATCTCCTATACAGGGCCTGGAGGCAATCTCCTATACAGGGCCTGGAGGCAATCTCCTATACAGGGCCTGGAGGCAATCTCCTATACAGGGCCTGGAGGCAATCTCCTATACAGGGCCTGGAGGCAATCTCCTATACAGGGCCTGGAGGCAATCTCCTATACAGGGCCTGGAGGCAATCTCCTATACAGGGCCTGGAGGCAATCTCCTATACAGGGCCTGGAGGCAATCTCCTATACAGGGCCTGGAGGCAATCTCCTATACAGGGCCTGGAGGCAATCTCCTATACAGGGCCTGGAGGCAATCTCCTATACAGGGCCTGGAGGCAATCTCCTATACAGGGCCTGGAGGCAATCTCCTATACAGGGCCTGGAGGCAATCTCCTATACAGGGCCTGGAGGCAATCTCCTATACAGGGCCTGGAGGCAATCTCCTATACAGGGCCTGGAGGCAATCTCCTATACAGGGCCTGGAGGCAATCTCCTATACAGGGCCTGGAGGCAATCTCCTATACAGGGCCTGGAGGCAATCTCCTATACAGGGCCTGGAGGCAATCTCCTATACAGGGCCTGGAGGCAATCTCCTATACAGGGCCTGGAGGCAATCTCCTATACAGGGCCTGGAGGCAATCTCCTATACAGGGCCTGGAGGCAATCTCCTATACAGGGCCTGGAGGCAATCTCCTATACAGGGCCTGGAGGCAATCTCCTATACAGGGCCTGGAGGCAATCTCCTATACAGGGCCTGGAGGCAATCTCCTATACAGGGCCTGGAGGCAATCTCCTATACAGGGCCTGGAGGCAATCTCCTATACAGGGCCTGGAGGCAATCTCCTATACAGGGCCTGGAGGCAATCTCCTATACAGGGCCTGGAGGCAATCTCCTATACAGGGCCTGGAGGCAATCTCCTATACAGGGCCTGGAGGCAATCTCCTATACAGGGCCTGGAGGCAATCTCCTATACAGGGCCTGGAGGCAATCTCCTATACAGGGCCTGGAGGCAATCTCCTATACAGGGCCTGGAGGCAATCTCCTATACAGGGCCTGGAGGCAATCTCCTATACAGGGCCTGGAGGCAATCTCCTATACAGGGCCTGGAGGCAATCTCCTATACAGGGCCTGGAGGCAATCTCCTATACAGGGCCTGGAGGCAATCTCCTATACAGGGCCTGGAGGCAATCTCCTATACAGGGCCTGGAGGCAATCTCCTATACAGGGCCTGGAGGCAATCTCCTATACAGGGCCTGGAGGCAATCTCCTATACAGGGCCTGGAGGCAATCTCCTATACAGGGCCTGGAGGCAATCTCCTATACAGGGCCTGGAGGCAATCTCCTATACAGGGCCTGGAGGCAATCTCCTATACAGGGCCTGGAGGCAATCTCCTATACAGGGCCTGGAGGCAATCTCCTATACAGGGCCTGGAGGCAATCTCCTATACAGGGCCTGGAGGCAATCTCCTATACAGGGCCTGGAGGCAATCTCCTATACAGGGCCTGGAGGCAATCTCCTATACAGGGCCTGGAGGCAATCTCCTATACAGGGCCTGGAGGCAATCTCCTATACAGGGCCTGGAGGCAATCTCCTATACAGGGCCTGGAGGCAATCTCCTATACAGGGCCTGGAGGCAATCTCCTATACAGGGCCTGGAGGCAATCTCCTATACAGGGCCTGGAGGCAATCTCCTATACAGGGCCTGGAGACTAGCTGCTACGTGGTCTCCCTTACTTTTATATAATGTCTGTCCAGTGTGCAGTGTATTAGTAGTATTAGTATTACTAGTATTTCTTCTTCCCTCTATGCAGATTTCTAGGTTAGCTCAAACATACGTGACATGGTCCGTCTTGGTCTAGCAAGATGGATTAAGTTTACAATTACATATAGAAAAGGATGAACATAAAGTAAGTCACCGAGATAAAAGACCATCTGCATTCGCTGCTATAGAAAAAGCCGTCTCCGCTGACCAGATTTGACACATTTCATGTAAATTGGGTCAATTTAAGCAAAAGCAATCCGATGCCTCAAACACAGACTCCTCTATTGCATCAAGTCATGTCTGACAGTCGGGGTCCCACAATTAAGGGGGTTTTACAGAGGTTCAAAGACATGACTGCTATCTTCCAATCACAGCGCCACCACTGACCGTGGTTAGTGCTGGTATGGCAGCTTAACTGTACAGAGATGAATGGAGCCGAGCTGCAATACCACATACTACCCATGGTCAGGCGTGGCGCTGTTAATGGAAGCAAGCGGCCATGTTTTTCAACCTACGGCAAGCCCTTTAAGACCACTCCTGAACCCCATGAGGTGAAATAAAGGGTGGATTCAAAATATTGGCCAGTGTTCTGACACGTCAGTATCAACCCAAAAATTGGAGCTGGAAGGAAAGCTCTGTTCTCTCTGTGTAATGGGAAACCCTTTGTTTTTCTAACCCTTGGACATATAAGATGGGAACAGCCCTTTAAGTTAAATGCTTTAATGGAAATCTACCATCAAAATCCATCCTGATAAACCAGGGACATTACTCATAGATCCAGGCACCGTGACTGTGGTAATCTTCTTATATTTGTTATCCATGGTCTCCTTCCTTCTAAAATCAAAATTTAAAATGATGCTAATAATAAGAGGCTGTTAGCAGAGCCCCTACATTCTGTAGCTTCATAAACTGTTACACTGTCACAACCTCCCCCTGCTCCCTTAGCACTCCCCCCTCTGCCTGCTGTAATCTCATACAACTGGAAGGGGAAATGTTGCAGCACAGTGTAACAGCCTGTAAAGCTACAGTACGGAGGGGCTCTGATAACACGTTCTTAGCATAATTTTAAAAGTTGATTTTAGAAGGAAGGAGGCCATGGGTAACACATAAGAACATTACCACAGTCACGGTGCCTGGATCTGTGAGTAATGTCCCTGGTGTACCATGCTGGGTTTTGATGGTAGATTTCCTTTAATGCTGAATACATGATAGGTTTGTACAGCTGACCCCTTGTCGTGCCAGAGCAGCGGGGGAGGACTCCTGTATAACAGCGACGTGCTGCTATATTAGGGGGTGACAGTGCGGGTGCCAGGTAGTGTTTATGGTTACTACAAACAACTCTATACAAGAGGAGAAGCAGCTGCTGCTGAGCACACAACACGTGCTACAAGCGGAGGGCCGCACTCTACCGGGCCCTCACCCCCAGCGTCACCCACCTCATTGCTGAGCCCTAGGTGCTTTTTGGAAAAACCGATATACAATATCATGAAACTAGAGTTACATTCAGTCTTGACCGTGTTCACAACCCAAAAAAATTCTGCTGATCTGTGCAGCAGTTCCCTGCTGACTCCCTGACTGTATACAGTATCCTCTGCTGTCACGTGTAGTGTATTATATGTATGTTACAGGAAATCCACCATGATAAACCAGGGACACTAACTCATAGATCCAGGCACCGTGACTGCAGTAATCTTCTTATATTTGTTATGGAATTTGGAAATTATATATATATAACCACCTTCCTTCTAATATCAACTTTTATAATTATGCTAATGAGCCTAAAGGGCTCCTGGGGGTGTTATAGAAGCCCCTCTGTGCTCTGGCTTCACAGGCTGTTACACTGCAGCAGCACATCTCAGTCTTGTCCCGCACTTGCTCTAATTACTCAGCAGCAGGAAGTGCTCTGGTACAGATTAACAGCGTGGATGGGCTCTGGTGACACGCCCCATAGCCCTTAAGGCTCAATAGCATAATTATAAAAGGTGATTTTAGAAGGAACGAGCCGATGGATAATAAATATAAGAAGATTCGCACAGTCACTGTTCCTGGATCTATGAGTAAGTGTATCTGGTATATCTTAGACCATGTGGGTCTCCTCAAGTAGTACAGAACCTCAGCACGTGTATAAGGGGATATATTGTCAGTCCAAGGAGAATTATGAATGCAGCTCTGCATGTCACAGCTGTATACAATATGATGTTACTTACTATATACTCATTAAAGGGGGTTCAAAATATTGATGGTAGGAAACTAGATCAGTGGTAGTCATCACAAAGAGAATGGATGCATAGGAATAGCGCTGTCCTGCTTAGTGGTCACTTTGGGTTACTACAGCTCAGCATCCACCCAAGTAAAAGAGAACTGAGCTGCAGATATATAAATGATGTGGAAAGTTAAAAGTGCCAATGCTTGTCAATTTTAAAAGAAGTGGCCTATAACTCCCAGGGAGATTGTATGTATGAAGACCTGCAGGACCCCCATGTCCAAGTGGATGGGAAGACCCCTTAAAATGCAAAAAAATGTGCTCAGCAATGCTGCTTCTGTAAGGATTTCACTAAAGCTCGAATAACCTTTCATATTCGGCATCTGCTGCCATAGGTAGAAGATATGACACGGCTGACTCCGCCCCCATCTGTAGTGGGGCCGCGCACACAGGGGCCGCGCACACAGGGGCAGCACAAGGGGCCGCGCACACAGGGGCAGCACAAGGGGCCGCGCACACAGGGGCAGCACAAGGGGCCGCGCACACAGGGGCAGCACAAGGGGCCGCGCACACAGGGGCAGCACAAGGGGCCGCGCACACAGGGGCAGCACAAGGGGCCGCGCACACAGGGGCAGCACAAGGGGCCGCGCACACAGGGGCAGCACAAGGGGCCGCGCACACAGGGGCAGCACAAGGGGCCGCGCACACAGGGGCAGCACAAGGGGCCGCGCACACAGGGGCAGCACAAGGGGCCGCGCACACAGGGGCAGCACAAGGGGCCGCGCACACAGGGGCAGCACAAGGGGCCGCGCACACAGGGGCAGCACAAGGGGCCGCGCACACAGGGGCAGCACAAGGGGCCGCGTATACAGGGGTAGTACAAGGGGCCGTGTATACAGGGGTAGTACAAGGGGCCGTGTATACAGGGGTAGTACAAGGGGCCGTGTATACAGGGGTAGTACAAGGGGCCGTGTATACAGGGGTAGTACAAGGGGCTGTGTATACAGGGGTAGTACAAGGGGCTGTGTATACAGGGGTAGTACAAGGGGCTGTGTATACAGGGGTAGTACAAGGGGCTGTGTATACAGGGGTAGTACAAGGGGCTGTGTATACAGGGGTAGTACAAGGGGCTGTGTATACAGGGGTAGTATAGGGGGCTGTGTATACAGGGGTAGTACAAGGGGCTGTGTATACAGGGGTAGTATAGGGGGCTGTGTATACAGGGGTAGTACAAGGGGCTGTGTATACAGGGGTAGTATAAGGGGGCTGTGTATACAGGGGTAGTGTAAGGGGCTGTGTATACAGGGGTAGTGTAAGGGGCTGTATATACAGGGGATAGTATAAGGGGCTGTATACAGGGGCAGTATAAGGGGGCTGTGTATACAGGGGTAGTATAAGGGGGCTGTGTATACAGGGGTAGTGTAAGGGGCTGTGTATACAGGGGTAGTGTAAGGGGCTGTATATACAGGGGATAGTATAAGGGGCTGTATACAGGGGCAGTATAAGGGGCTGTACACTCAGTCCTGCCCCTGCTGGCAGTGAGGGCCCGGGGCATATAATGGGCAGCTGTCAGGTGCAGCCCCTCCCTGGTCTGGAGCAGTAGTGGCTGCAGCCAGTATAGGGTCACCCCCACCATATACCCCTCATACCCCCAGTATTTACGAGCGCCCCCTGTGGTCACCTGACAGGTTGCGGCTATTCTCCTCCGGCCGCCGGCTGTCGCTCATCTCATAGAAGCCAAGGGTCTCGGCCGCTGCCCCGGGGCCCCCCGCCGTCTTCTTCCCTCCATCCTCCTCCTTGTCTTCTCCGCTGATAGCCGCCGCGTCCGCCATCCCCTGCCGCGGCGGCCACTAGCCCCGAACCAAGTGTCTCACCAAACACAAGACGTCATCACCGGGCGCCGCCTGCCAGGAGAGCGATGACTGCGCCTAGACAGGGGGCGGGGCTTGGCGGAGGGTGTCGCCGCCATCTTGGATGAGGGCAATGTGGCCTCAGTGACGCTCAGGAGAGTTTTGATCACATTCTTCATAGCTGGATATTGTGATAAATTCAATTATACTTCATTTTTTAAGTCAATAAAATTCAGAAACGTTATTTTTGCTGTTATGGGGAGACTATTGCAGCTTCCATAGGGTTGTCACTTAGTTTTACTAAGTTCTGAAATGAGATTTGGGCAACTTAACCCACCCCACGGAAGCCAGTACACTGTAAGGCCCAGTTCACACCTGAATCTCTAAAAATCGAAAGTGAACTGAAAGTCTTTGTGGTAAAACTATGAAATATGGCCATGATTTATTAAGTGAAGCCCCTCTAGTCTTTTAATTACATTCACATTTTAGGCTGAATTTATGGGCGTGCATACCGGTCCAGAGGGGTACGGTGCCACCCTTTTGTAGTGCAAATACACTTCAGAACAAGACAGGATCTGTCCGGAAGCAAAGTGTTGTGCCTAAAGACTACAAGTGGCCCATTTACCCCAAACACATATCATGGGCCAGGTATCAAAGAAGAGAGAAAGTTTGGTGTATTTGCAACATCCCCCACCGGGGCCTAGCCTTTTTCTCGGGGCCTGGAGTCAGCCGGGGCCCGCAGTACCTGAGTGGCTGGCGGTTGCGGCCTAGGCACGCTAGTGTCACGGTGCTTGGTATGGG
Source organism: Engystomops pustulosus (assembly GCF_040894005.1). Lineage (NCBI taxonomy): Eukaryota > Metazoa > Chordata > Amphibia > Anura > Leptodactylidae > Engystomops > Engystomops pustulosus. Next base: position 264,143,501 of record NC_092411.1, on the reverse strand, counting down.
GAACCGGAGGGCTGTCCTTCAGCCTGGCAGGTCTCCAGCGGGGTGGTGTTGGCAAGAAATGATGAGGGAGAGGCTGCTATAGCGGATCTCCCTGGGGCAACCCTTTGGTGTCTAGAGTATGAGTCTCTGTGTGGTGGACAGGGTGCCGGTGATGATGGCAGCCGTAGTAGCAGGGACCAGACGGAGGCAGAGGTTGAACGAAAACACTTACAGTTCTTTATTGGAACCGACAGGAACTTCAGCAACGTGCCTTTAACAGAGTGATGGAGTGCTGAGATGCTTTTGGAGGAAGCCACAGGAGGTAGATCGCCAGCCTGGATGCAGAGGGCAGGCTGGGAGGTAGCTGTGTCCTAATAGGAAGCTTCAGCTCGTCCTGGAGTGCTTCAGGTATCACCCTGGAAGGTAGGATGATACCCCTTTCCTCACTATACTAGCTAATCTATTAGCTCCACTCTTCAGAGGCAGGGGCTAGGCTCTTCCTGCTCTTATCTGGTATGCTGGCTGAATAGATTCTGGACTGGAGTTCCCAGTCTGCTTCTCTTCTCATCTAAGCTAGGCTAAACTAATCTCTAGCTGATGTCCTGCAGACCCTCAGGTCTGACCAGGACTGGTCTCTTCTCCCTCCTGGGAGAGACTGCTCTCTTCTCTCTCCTGAGAGAGACTCCCCTCTAGAACATTCCTGGCCAGGGGTTTTGTAACTCCTCTGGTCAGGTGGTGGCTGCTCATCCAATCACATCTCAGCTTACAGAGGACAAGATATAACACAGATCATTGGATAAGCAAATCTTACATCATACACAGATTAACTTCTGCCTTGCCAGGCAGGATTCTACCACTGCAATGTCCCCTGTGTGACGACATGCTGTGGGGCTTATTCGCAAGCACTCTTTCGCCATTGCATCGGCGAGGGTGTTGCATACCCCCGGGGCAATTGAAAGAGCCGCCCTCGGCTCGACTACAGATGGTTGGGGCGCAGAGGTAGATAAGGGCACTTCTGGGAAGTGCAGGCTATGTGAGGTGTAGGGACAAACCGCCCATGGTCCTGGAGACAGGCACCTGGGTTGGTGTCGTACTAAGACAAAAACATGTAAGTGCTTGACAGTTGGTCGCTGACGCCATTAAACCGAACTGTACAGTAAGAAAGGTGTGGTGTCATGTCCTGTAATCCACTCCTTGCACCAAGGCCTGTATATTTGTTATATCAACACTTCTTCCCTGGCGGCAATTATATATTGTGTATATCTAAATTGTGTTAGCATATGCGTCACGAGTACCTCCTGACTGACATCCTTACCCATAGTATGAGCGGCATCCAGGTGCTATCTTTGTAACACCCCCGGTCCCCGAAGGACCCGCAGTTTACGGACTACCCCCATGTGCAAACCTCGGTTTGGGGGATAAGGTAGCGGTCAGTGTTTTACAAAAAGACGGTCCGACACAGCCACACTACAACCTGTAAAGCCTATGAAAGGGTTAATGCAGACTACTGGCATATATGACAGTGTGCAAACAGGTTAACTCACATTGGCTTAGAAGCCCAATGGGTACACATCTTATAACATCACAACGTTACAGATAGATAGGCTACTCAGGGTAGCAAAATAGTAAATGTCTCTTTTCCTGCAAAGGAAAGGCATGGAAGTGCAAACATAATGTCCGTACCTAAAAGGAAAGGCATTAAGTGCAAAATAATAATAAATTACATGGCAACTTTTCCTTGGAGTTGGCAAAAGTCTCACAGAAGGTCTTTAATGACAAAGTCCATCTTCTGGGTACAGCCCTTGATGTGGGGAAAAGTGCAATAAAGAAGCAAAGGGTCTCCTCTATGTGTAGAGGGTCAGAGTCCTTTGTAGGAATCTCTGCTGTGGCAGAGGAAGGGGTGCTATCATAGCACATGACAGTGGGCAGTTCAAGGAGAGTCTCTTGACTGAGATAAATAAGGGTGAGAGTCTCAGGAAAGTCTCTGGCTCTATAGGGATAATGGAAATAAATATACATTATGTACACAGTATTCACAGTACCTGAAGTGGGCTACAGCCCTTCAGGGGTTAATCTTGCTGCTCAAGAGCAATGGCTGCAGGCATGGAAGCAGGAACTGCAGCAGGGACATCATAAGCCTGGGTGAAGAAAGCAGTGTTGAGATCTGTCACCTGAAGACATCTGGTGGTAGAAACTGGAACTGCTGACATGGGACACCCAGAAGCTGGAGCTGGAACAGTAGGGAGGTCATCTGCAGCGGCAGGCATCTCAGCAAAGGAAGGAGACAGGCACTTCTCTGGCTGACCTTCTGTAGCTGGGGGCGCTGTGGAGCGCATGATGATGACCGCAGGAGCTGTAACTTCTTCACTGCTGACAGCTGAAGGATTGTTGTTCCTGGACTGACCTGCAGCTCTTGGGGGCGCTGTTGCGCTGGCGGTGGTAACCTCTGTAGCTGGCAGGGCGTTCTCACCGGACAGCCTGGGCCTCTTAGCAGGTGGTCCTGGATACTCTGCAGGATGGTCAGCAGCATTAGATAAGGGGTCAGGCCCCTTTAAGAGAGTCCCTTTTGTAGCCGGGCCTCCTATGGGGAAATGTTGACCCTCTGCAGGGAGGCCGGACTGTACCCCAGCCGGGGCTAAGGGAGATATAGTCACAGTCACTGTGATATAGGCCCTGGGGGCCATGGTACTCACATCCGCGGTGGTCTTTAGGAGGTCCGTCATCTTAGGAGGCAGCCGCTGTGGAGAATCTGCCATTGGAGACTGCATACAGGAGACAGCAGTAAGCGGTGCAGCAGATGAAGATGCCCGAGGCTCGTGGGCAGGCCATGCGACACTTGGTTCTTCATCTCGGAGGCTGTGCGGCATGTCGGCAGGACAGGAGACAGCATGTGGAGAAATCCAAGATGGCCGATTAACCTCTTTGATGCTGGATGGCGGCTGCGCTGACTCTGAGGTACCTCGTGGGCTCTTACTGGCGTTGTAGCGCGGGAGAGTTTCGCGCCAGAGGGCGGAGCTTGAGTCTTTCCCGGCAGGAGCTGTGGCGGGCTGAATTTTCTGCTGCGCCATACGCGCAGGGGGCGGAGCTTAGCGATGTCTCTGGGTTTCCCGCCAGTGAAAGTTTTGGCGGGCTGGAATTCCTTGCTGCGCCACAGTTTCGTGAGGTAAAATGCTTCAGACGCGGCAGCGCCGGATGTAGCAGAGCTCACAAAGTTCTTTGCAGAGTTTAACCTCTTGAGTGCTGGAGCTTGCTCGACAGCACGTGGCAGCAGTAATACAGTTCAACGCAGAAACACACAATCATTTGGGCCTATACCCGAATGGTAGCAGGGTTAGGCAGCACAGTCTTTTCAATAAAGGATAGTCTTTAATGCCGGAATAAGGCACAGAAGTATCAATCCTGTTCGTGACGCCACTTGCAACATCCCCCACCGGGGCCTAGCCTTTTTCTCGGGGCCTGGAGTCAGCCGGGGCCCGCAGTACCTGAGTGGTTGGTATGGGGAACCGGAGGGCTGTCCTACAGCCTGGCAGGTCTCCAGCAGGGTGGTGTTGGCAAGAAATGATGAGGGAGAGGCTGCTATAGCGGATCTCCCTGGGGCAACCCTTTGGTGTCTAGAGTATGAGTCTCTGTGTGGTGGACAGGGTGCCGGTGATGTTGGCAGCCGTAGTAGCAGGGACCAGACGGAGGCAGAGGTTGAACGAAAACACTTACAGTTCTTTATTTGAACCGACAGGAACTTCAGCAACGTGCCTTTAACAGAGTGATGGAGTGCTGAGATGCTTTTGGAGGAAGCCACAGGAGGTAGATCGCCAGCCTGGATGCAGAGGGCAGGCTGGGAGGTAGCTGTGTCCTAATAGGAAGCTTCAGCTCGTCCTGGAGTGCTTCAGGTATCACCCTGGAAGGTAGGATGATACCCCTTTCCTCACTATACTTGCTAATCTATTAGCTCCACTCTTCAGAGGCAGGGGCTAGGCTCTTCCTGCTCTTATCTGGTATGCTGGCTGAATAGATTCTGGACTGGAGTTCCCAGTCTGCTTCTCTTCTCATCTAAGCTAGGCTAAACCAATCTCTAGCTGATGTCCTGCAGACCCTCAGGTCTGACCAGGACCGGTCTCTTCTCCCTCCTGGGAGAGACTGCTCTCTTCTCTCTCCTGAGAGAGACTCCCCTCTAGAACATTCCTGGCCAGGGGTTTTGTAACTCCTCTGGTCAGGTGGTGGCTGCTCCTCCAATCACATCTCAGCTTACAGAGGACAAGATATAACACAGATCATTGGATAAGCAAATCTTACATCATACACAGATTAACTTCTGCCTTGCCAGGCAGGATTCTACCACTGCAATGTCCCCTGTGTGACGTGATGACATGCTGTGGGGCTTATTCGCAAGCACTCCTTCGCCATTGCATCGGCGAGGGTGTTGCATATTCCTTTCCCGCCAGTGATGTGTCATTCGTTAATAAGCTCTAAGAGCCGGCTTTTGTTCCTAAACGGCGGTAGCCGGTTCCCGTCAGTGAGCGGTGGCTCACTTAACGATGCCCCTAACTGGCTCACTACACCCCCTTAGTGGTGTAGTGGTGTGGGGTGATTGACTGGCCTGCGGCTCCCCATTTTGTATTTAATAGGAAGCCGTTCAGGAGCCAGCAAAGCCGGCTCACTAAGAAGAGCCAGTCTTCCCATCACTACTCTGGAGTCCTTAGTATAAATAATAATTCTTTATTTATATAGGTCACACAGATTACGCAGCGCTGCACAGAGCTTGCCAAATCGGTCCCTGTCCCCATGGAGCTCACAATCTAATTAATCTACCAGTATGTTTTGTAGTGTGGGAGGAAACCCACACAACAACACGGAGAGAGAACATACAAATGGTTGACCTGGATGGGATTTTTGAACCCAGCGCTGCAAGGCTGTAGTGCTAAACACTAAGCCACCGTGCTGCCCTATAACCAAGCTCTACAAACTGGATGGTCTCATGGGAAGGAATGGGTTACTGCTACCTGCTCACAGAGGAGAAAGTCATGTGACAGAGCTCTCTCTGTGTATGTAGCAGTGCTGGATGTGTTCAAGACTGTGGATACAGATGTATCCTGCACAGAATAGTGAGGTACAAGATCTCCCTATCAGTCCCTCCATCTCAGTCTGTTATTATACAGAACTTTCTCTGTCTCTCTGCACCTCATGCTGCTACCCTCCCCACCTTGTCATGGCAGTATCAGCTCTATGCACATAAGCTATTAAACCTTAGTGCTCACACAGCACAGGCTATAGACAGGGGCGCACCTGCCATGAGGCAAGTTGAGATTCTCGCCTCAGGCGGCACGCCTCCTGCTAGATGAGGGGGCGGCGGCGGGCTCCGGTCTGCCGGCATGTCCTCCGGCCGGCACATGGACCTGCCCATAGTAGCAGCGAATCGCCCGCTGGCCGGCACACTTCCACGCCCATCTCATCCACCCGCCCGCACATCGCCCCGCGGCCCGCCCATCGCAATTACCAGCATGCCGGCACTTCCCCCCAGCAGACCACCCATAACATCTCCCCGCATGCCGGCACTTCCCCCCGCAGCCCGCCCATCACATCTCCCCGCATGCCGGCACTTCCCCCCGCAGCCCGCCCATTACATCTCCCCGCATGCCGGCACTTCCCCTCGTGGCCCGCCCATCACATCTCCCCGCATGCCGGCACTTCCCCTCGCGGCCCACCCATCACATCTCCCCGCATGCCGGCACTTCCCCCGCGGCCCGCCCCCAACACGCCCGCCCTTCACATACACCTGCCCGCTGACACTTTCCGATGCCCGCCGGCACAGGTAACTACCCCAGCCCAAAGTCCACGCTGGTTCCCCCCACAGGCTCCGATTCACCCCTCCCCCCGGACCGATTGCCACCTCCCCGGCAACCCCCTCCCTCCACTCCTTTGAGGACAAGGCCGATGATGAAAGAAGAAAAAATGTAAGGTAACTTCTATGTATGTTTTTGTATATGTAAGTATATATGTATATATGTCTGTATGAATGTATGTATAGATGCGTGTTTGTATATATTTGTATATATGTATATTCTGTATATGGTAAATGTGTGTATATTTGCTGTACATACTGTTTATATATGTGTATTTGCTGTATGTATACTCAGTATGTGTGTACATTCAGCGTACCACCATGTAAAATATACTATATGGCGGCATGCTGTATGTACTATATGGTATATGGCGGCATGCTGTATGTATTATATGGTATATGACAGCACGCTGTATGTATTATATGGTATATGGCGGCATGCTGTATGTATTATATGGTATATGGCTGCACGCTGTATGTATTATATGGTATATGGCTGCACGCTGTATGTATTATATGGTATATGGCGGCATGCTGTATGTATTATATGGTATATGGCGGCACACTGTATGTATTATATGGTATATGGCGGCACGCTGTATGTATTATATGGCAGCACGCTGTATGCATTATATGGTATATGGGGGCACGCTGTATGTATTATATGGTATATGGCGGCACGCTGTATGTATTATATGGTATATGGCGGCATGCTGTATGTATTATATGGTATATGGCGGCACGCTGTATGTATAATATGGTATATGGCGGCACGCTGTATGTATTATATGGTATATGGGGGCACGCTGTATGTAGTATATGGTATATGGCGGCACGAGGTATGTATTATATGGTATATGGTGGCACGCTGTATGTATTATATGGCATATGGGGGCACGCTGTATGTATTATATGGTATATGGGGGCACGCTGTATGTATTATATGGTATATGGGGGCACACTGTATGTATTATATGGCATATGGGGGCACGCTGTATGTATTATATGGTATATGGTGGCACGCTGTATGTATTATATGGTATATGGGGGCACACTGTATGTAGTATTTGGTATATGGCGGCACGATGTATGTATTATATGGTATATGGTGGCACGCTGTATGTATTATATGGCATATGGGGGCACGCTGTATGTATTATATGGTATATGGGGGCACACTGTATGTATTATATGGTATTTGGGGCACACTGTATGTATTATATGGTATATGGAGGCACACTGTATGTATTATATGGAATATGGCGGCACACTGTATGTATTATATGGTATATGGCGGCACGCTGTATGTATTATATGGAATATGGCGGCACGCTGTATGTATTATATGGTATATGGCGGCACACTGTATAAATGATATGGAATATGGCGGCACACTGTATGTATTATATGGTATATGGCGGCACGCTGTATGTATTATATGGAATATGGCGGCACACTGTATAAATGATATGGAATATGGCGGCACGCTGTATAAATGATATGGAATATGGCGGCACGCTGTATAAATGATATGGAATATGGCGGCACGCTGTATAAATGATATGGAATATGGCGGCACGCTGTATAAATGATATGGAATATGGCGGCATGCTGTATTAATTTTATATTATATGGCGGATTGTTGTATCTATTTTGTTCTTTATGGTAGCTCCCTGTGTGTATTATATAGTACATGGAGGGAAGCTCTATGTATTTTGCATTTCTTTATTTTCACATTAAATCAATATGACTGGGTCTTGTCCTGACACTCCATGATTTATTACATATATGGAGTCGGGGGGGGGGGGGCGTCTTTTTATAGCTCGCCTCAGGCAGCAGAATGGCTAGGTGCACCCCTGGCTATAGACTTCATGTACTTATGATCCTCCATGTGAGGGAAGCAGCCAGGTTAGTCTCTATATACATCCTGTAGGTACATTGTCCAGTGTTCACTGGATTTACTTGTGGGAAACTAAATGGATTTAATACTAAATTACTTTGAGAGAGAACACAAGGTTAGTGGGTCTATGTAATTCATGTCACATGACATATACCAGGAGTGTATTTAATAATTTGTGGAGTAGGTAGTGTCCTGAGGGAAAGGCCTGAGAAATATTTAATTGTTGTCAACACACATTGTTATTATCTACAGGGGACAAATTGTCCCCTATATTTTTAAAGGGAATTAATAAAAGCTAAGTTTTTACGGTGTTTCTGATTTTTCTGTGAGTTCATATGAAGTCACAGCTGTCTCCATGGGGTTCTACTCCTCTCCTTCCTCCATGGAGGCTGCTGTACAAGGAGGCAGAGCAGGTATTTGAAGAGACATAGAGCTGTTAGTCAGAAAAATGGGGTGTGGCTTACTGCCAGCCTGAGAGAGAGAAGAGTCACAGACACCAGACATGAGTCACAAAAGCTAATTTGCATATCAGAAAAATGTCTGTAATTAAGATATAGTGTCCCATTGGCAGCTAATTTTAGGTGATATGAGGAGGATTGTAACCCTATATAAGCAGGCATTCTTAGTCACGGTGGTAAAATCCTGGTGACAAGTCTTCTTTAAAAGGTTATCTTCATCTTTATTGTTCCATTGAATCGATTACATGGTGTATGACATATAGATAATAGCAACGCGTTTCAAGTGCAACTCACTCTTCGTCTTGGCTCCAAGTCTTGTACTCAAGTGAGTCCGCCAGAATGTACCAACATATAGAACTATAGAACAGTGATAGCGAACCTTTTAGAGACCAAGTGCCCAAACTACCACCAAAACCCACTCACAAAGTACCAAAACAGCAATTTAAGCAGTAGCTTATTGCTCCTAACTCTGTCACAGCTTTTAATCGTATCAGCATCCTGAGGACACCAATACAGTAGCTTTAAAAGAAGAATCGCAGGTGCTTGGAGAAGAAGCTGCAGTGTTAGTCAACACCTCCTCCTGTAGTCCCAGGCAGCCGAGGATGAGCCACTTTGAAATAGCGAAGCACGTCCTGGACTTCCTTGGTTCTGTCTGGCGAATTCTGTGCTGGAGGTCACAGCCTAAGTGCCCAAAGAGAGGGCTCTGAGTGCCACCACTGGTACCTGTGCCAAAAGTTTGCCACCACTGCTATAGAAGAAAAACCATATTTTGCTTGAGACATTCTTTAATCTGACGAAGAGCATGTCCAGAAGGATTCAGGCAGATTCACAAAATCCTCACAAAATAATAAAAAATAAAATGCAGTTACATAAGAAGAAATCTGCATAACTTAGCATATGTTAAATACTTGGAAGTCAAACCCAAGATGCCTTTCTATAAAATGACGAAGGACACACAATCAGAGTTGTAGGGGATGGTGAGATATGGAGCCCAAAAGTCAAAAGTTCAAATCATTATTACCCTATTGCCCATTGCTGTATAATTAGAGATATTTCAGTCTAAAGTGAAGGAAACTTAGCATTATAAAGTGGTAAAGAAAGGTAATTGGACTTTGGACTTCTTCATCGATATTAATGACTTTTTCTGCATATAGATTTTTTTAGCACCTATTAAGTTCAGAACACGTGCACTCTCCCTTGTGGTGTCTGTAGTCGTCCATGACATTAGGGGTCATTTACTAAGGGCCCGAATCGCTATTTTTCGTCGGGTTTTCCAAATATTACCGATTTGCACCGTTTTTCCCTGATTTGCCCCGGGTTTTTGGCGCATGTGAATGGATTGTGGCACAACGGCACAATGCCAAAATGCATGCGGAATTCGGGGGCGTGACCATCGGAAAAACTGACGGATTCTGAAAGAACGCGAATTTAAAAAAAAAAATGTGTTGCTTGACACGCGCTTACCTGCACCCAAGATAGGATGGTGAACTCCGGCGAACTCCAGTGGACTTCAGCGCAGCAGCGACACCTGGTGGACATTGGGCACACTACCTTAGTGAATCGCAGGAAGACCCGAATCCTCGACGGAGAACGCGCCGCTGGATCGCGACAGGACCGGGTAAGTAAATCTGCCCAATTATCTCCTATGGGGAATAGAAGACATGTGTGATTATAATAAGTCCTTGTCCCAGAGATGGCATCTGCACCTATTCATGCCATAAGCATGTGGCTATCTCTTTGTAAGTGGTGTAAAAAGTTGCCAGCTTAGTCCTGGCTTTTTACCTAAATTGTCTACTACACACCCCTGGGCGAGATCCTGACACCCGAGCCTGTGCTTCATGTTCAGTGACTTTATTTATTCATTATATGAGGCCGGGTCTGTAAAGACTCTGCTGTCTGGCTCCAGTCTGATTCTTCACTGCTTCTTCCTTTTCCAAGATGTCGATATCATCAGTAACTGGAATGCCAACACAAGTAATCTGGAAATTTAAACATTGGCAAAGAATTCCATCTCCGAAGCATCTGCTGGCCAAATACTGTAAATATTAAAGGAAAATTTGTCTCGTCGATAACATTTCATGATATTTTATTGTTTCATTCTACATAAAAAGCTGGGGGACTTTGTAAATCATTTGCATTGCTTTTCTTCCACCACTTTTTAATTACATAATGTTTTATTGGTATCTTGGACCGAAATATAAATTAAGAATTCTTCTAAAGATTTTTTTTTTTAGCACAGAGCAATGAATTGTGTACAGTCAGTCCCCGGGTTACGTACAAGATAGGGTCCATAGGTTTGTTCTTAATTTTTTTTGCCCCGGTGACAATTGGAGTTTCAAATTTTTTTGCTGTACTGGGATCAAAGATTATCAACAAAACTTCATTACAGACACCTTACTGCTGATCATTGCAGTCTGGGACTAAAGTAACATCCAGAGGGGTCATCTGTAAGTCGGGTGTCCTTAAGTCGGGGACCGCCTGTATATGCAAAGTCCTCCCACCAGGGCCTAATGACTTTGGGGCAGCTGGATTCCCCTGGTACCCAAATGACTGGCTTTAGCATCACCTAGTGCTAGACTTGTCACGGTTGCTTGGTCCAGCTGGAACAGGCTTCGTCCACACTGGGCAGGTCCAGCGAGGGGATGCAAGAAGAGTAGGAGGCCACAATATGATGGAAGGTTTCTCCCAGGGTTACTCCCAGTGTATTCTGGTGGTAAGGATCCGCAGGTAAATGGTAGAGGGGAGTCCCGTGATGTAAGCAGCAGCCATGGATCACGCTTAGAGACAAGATTTGAAACATCAATCTTACAGTCTCTTCATTCCAAGACTTTAACGAAGCAACAGTAACAGGTTGAGCTAGATGTACTAACCGTCAACGTCCGAGGTAGCTGATTGGATGCAGACTGGTATAGAATGAGCTTACAGCCCAGATTCAAGTAGCTTCAGATTGGCAGAAATCTTATGGCAGGGTAGTTACCCTCAGGTGGGAGACACTACCAGCTGTCTGTGAGCTGTGTGTCTGGCTAGCACTCTTAGACTCTTCTCAGGAAAGTTCTCATACTGCGGCTCATTTACTAAGGGTAAGTCGACTTTGATTCTGGCGTGTTACCCAAATATTTCCTTTTTGCACCGAATTGCCCGGGTTTTTGGCGCATGCGATCAGATTGTGACGCATCGGCGCCGGCTTGCATGAAACAGAAATCGGAGGGGAGGTGCTGTCAGACAACCCAACGGATTCGGATAAACTGCGGAATTTAAAAATGAAATTGTGTCACAAGATCAAGTACTTACATGCACCAGGAAGAAGAAGGTGAACTCCAGGGGACCTCAGCACGGAAGCAACACGTGCAGGAAATTGGACACATGACCTTAGTGAATCCTCGTCGGACAACGCACTGTGGGATTGCGACAGGACCGGTTAAGTAAGTCTGTCCAACTGTCTTGGAATTTCCAGCCATAGGGAATATGAATAATCTTCCCTTTGGGTGGAGTTCCATGCATCCAGCCAATAAGGAGCCTCAGGGCAGAGAAGGTTTGAAATTAGAGAAACACAACTTATTATTAGTTAACAATTAAACTCTCCCTTCCTAGCAGATATTATCACAGCTGTATTACCAGTTACAGATGAGTAGATGTTGCCAAATATACATGGGTCTTTACCTGAAAACACATAGATCTGTACAATGGAATAGGCCAGATTCCATTCATTGACCAGTTAAGTTGTTAAAGTTTTTAATTGTAGTTGGTCATTAAAGGACACCTGTCATCAGGTCTGTGTCACTTGTCCTGTCACTACTACCTGTTGGAGCAGCTCACAAGGATCCCATCCCAGCCTTTATCTAGTTATTTCTACATTATTCATTGTAAAATCATCTATTTTTTATCATGTAAATGAGGCTGGCCACATGGTCAGAGGCAGTGATGTCACCCCTGTTCCCCCTCCCCATGCTCATGTCTGTGTGTAATGTATAGTAAAGCAATGCTGGTGTGTGTGCTGCATCTGCTGACATGCTGCATCCTCCTAATATACAGGTGAGAGACACAGACATGAGCTACACATGAATCTGACATGTTCTGCTGTAACATGGCTGCCTGGAGCTGCTGTATCTCTCCTATACACACACACAGGCTGCAGGGGGCGTGGCCACCAGCACCAGGAAGCACATCATTATACGGCCTCACACCATTATACAGGCTGTCAGTCATGCACTGGGGGTGGGCTGGGCCTCCCACTCATGAATAAGCTGAACAGCTTGAATATGCTAATGCTTCATTGGACATTTCACAGGTCATTTGCATACAGCTTTAGGACCTCATTGCTTAGGTTCACAGGCATGTAGAGGGACAATGAAGGGATAGAGGCAATGCTCTCTAATGGCAGTTTATGAAAATATATTTAGTTTAGGGGGGTTATTTTGCATGACAGGTTCTCTTTAAACGAGCTGTCCATGGTCGGCTATGGACCTGTTGGGAATTAAGCTGGAGCTGGTAGTCAAAGGCACAGCCTCCACAAGGTATGCTGCAAAACCTGAAAGGTGAATTTAGAGCCCCCATACACACGACTGTGGGGGGGTGTATGTATCTATAGCCGCAAACTTGCAGGAGTACGTACATCCCCAATAGACGGCTATGGTGCACTGGCTTGGTACTGTGCGCGCAACAAACGCTCACCGTTCTGAGCCGTAGCCTCAAAAAGATAGAGCCTGCTCTATCTCTGGCCGTATCTATAGCTGTGCAGCTACTATTTTCTATGGAGGGGGTGGGGGCGAGCAGTGCTCACCCCTCCTCCACTCCCATGCGCCGCCATATGCCCGCTGGTCGACGGCACGTGTGCATGGGACCTAAGTAAAGTGCACATATGAAAGTGGCTAGGCAGCAGATGAGGTTGTGCACATCTTGTATGGTAAACAATTTGACCACGGTTCTGGTTACAAGAACGCGGTTTAGTGTTAGACTAAAATTACATTACACATATATCACAAGTACAGATAGTAATTACTGGCCCTTAAATCAACAGTTGTTTTAGGATAAGGCGTGCTGTCAAATTTGCCTTTAGGCTCTTCAACTCGATGTGTATCGTATTTTTCGCCCTATACGGCGCACCGGACTATAAGGCGCATTAGTCCGATGCGCCTTATATATGTAATAATTCCATATATAAGGCGCATCGGACTATAAGGCGTGGGGTCCGGGGGCGTGGCGGAGGTCCGGGGGCGGAGCGGAGACCCGACGGGACGTGACGCCGAGACGGGGAACGCGGGGAAGGTGAGGGGGAGGTGGAGGATGGCAGCGGACCATACTTACATAGGTCCCCGCTACCGGAGACAGCAGATCTCCAGCGGGAACTGCAGACCACGCGGCAGAAGTTGTTCATGCCGCGTGGTCTGCAGTTCCCGCTGGAGATCTGCTGTCTCCGGTCTCCGGTAGCGGGGACCTATGTAAGTATGGTCCGCTGCCCAGCGCCATACATAGGGCGCACCGGACTATAAGGCGCACTTTGGATTACCACGGAAATCCAAGGCTTTTAAGTGCACCTTATAGTCCGGAAAATACGGTACCTGCCAAATTATAGTCATATCCTGCCTCTAGGTATCAATTATTAGATCCATGGTTTACAGAGGCCACGCAAATACTGATCTCAAATTTAATGCAGCTCACTCCTCTACTCTCCATAGCGAGGCAAGGTGCCCGGCCGTCCGTAGTGGAAAAGAATGAGCATGCTCTATCTTTTCCCCATGGACAAAATGGTGCCACAGATGTGGTCACTGTACTGTGGCTTGGCGCAATAGGCTTTTACGGTGAGCAATAATGAGCCTCAAACTCATATAGCTCTCTCACACGCTAGTGTGAAAGAGGCCTAACACTGATCTCCATCTGTACGCGAGTTATGGGCAGGTGGTCCTGTATGCTCTGAGTACAATGTTGTTGGTTGTAAAGGATTCTATAATTAGGGGGACAGACAGGGTTATCTGATTGCTGGGTGGAACTAGCTGTCATGGTCAACATTGGTACCATTAACAAAGTCAAGTGGGATGTGGAAGGTCCTTAAGGGAATTAGGTAGAAAGCTCAAGTTGAAGACCACCAAGGCAGTGTTTTCAGAAATGCTATCAGTAGAGTAGAGCTTAGGGAGTTAAATAAGTGGCATAGAAAATGGTGCAGGAAAGAGGGTTTCATGGAGAAATGGGCCGACTTTTCTGTTTGCTAGGGATGGCTGCACCTAGATGGTGAGGGTGGGAACAGATGGCTGGTCGACTGGAGGAGTTTTTAAACCAGGATGTGGGGAGAGGGGGGATGACTGTACAGAGAGAGAAGACAGAGAGAGTGACAAAACAGTGTGTGCGTGTTTAACAAGCAAAATAAGGAATGAAACAAGAATACAGCTAAACCAAAGAAATGTATAAGTATTACAGATAAATATTGGTGGGAAAGTGGAGTGGAGTATGTTCATTTCAAAGAAGCCAAAGGACTAAGGATGGGGAAACCATATAAAGTGCATGTACATTAATGCTCGAAGCCTCACAAACAAGATGGAGGAATTGTGTTAATGTTTGGTGTCAGCGAAATGTGGCTGGTCAATACCTATGACTGGGTGTTCGACATGGGGGTGTGGGAGAGTCTATTAGGGAAGAGTCTGTGGACCCTCTGGACCACCACGGGGGTTTGCAGCCTGGGACGACAGCAGGGACACAGGGAAACTCTGATAAAAGTCCGAGCCTGGGATGACAGCAGGAACACAGGGGAATACTGGTAACGCTGGTATGGGCTTAAGACAATGCTGGGCGGGAACCCTGGAAGGCACAGCAGATGGCAGGAGTACAGGATGGCCAGAAGACACCGCTAGGTAGGAACGGGCCACAGGAACAGACCACAGGGACGGACCACAAGGACAGACTACAGGATACACAGGAACGGACCACAGGAACTCAGGATGGCAGGACCTCAGGATGGCAGGACCTCAGGATGGCAGGATCTCAGGATGGCAGGACCTCAGGATGACAACCGGGATACAAGACCGCCACAGGTATACAGGATCGCCACAGGAATACAGGACCGCCACAGAAATACAGGACTGCCACAGGAATACAGGACCGCCACAGGAATACAGGACCACCACAGGAATATACAGCAACACGGAGGAACACAGGAAACACAGGAAACCAAGGAACACGGAGGAACACGGGAGTACAGACACACTGAGGAATTCTGGGAATGCTGGAACACAGAAGAACACTTGGAACCATAGGAGTGCTTTCACTTCAGGGGAAATAGCTTGAAGATCCGGCGGGGTGTAAAGGGAGCTGTCGGGTTGTATAGGAAACCCAGAAGTGGCCAGCGTCCTCCCCCTTTAAATCCTGAGGAGCCGGCGCGCACTAGCACGCGCAGGTCAGGAAGCAGGCATGCGGCCTAATCGAATCCGGAGCAGAGCGAATCCAGGTCGGGGGAGGGGGCAGACACGCTGCCACAGAGAGGTATGTGGTTGTGCCCGTGACACTGGCTGTTACTATAGATGGTTATGGTCTTTTTAGAAATTGTCATAAAAATAAGAAATGTGGAGGGGTTTGTTTACATAAACAAATCATAGCATCTCAACCATAACCATGTATATATGGTAAGTACACTGAAAATACAATTCTACTTAACCAAAAACAACCAGGTCAGTGTCATGTACCAAATGCAATCATAACATGTGGATAAAATCCAAATATTTATTGGTATACATTCAAAACACGTTAAAAAAGTTGCACATCCCCATGTGCCACTCTGTACCACTGTGGGGGTAAAGGTCCGCTGAGCGCATTTTCGACAGGTTTCCTGGCGATTTCCGTTTTGCACCGCATTTAACAGTGGATTTTGGCGCAAGCAAATGGATTTTGGTGCATGATCCCCGGCTTGCACGCAACACAAATCCGGGGGCGGGCCGTTGGCGGGCGCGTTGTCTGACGGATTCGGACTACGCGTGGGATTTAACATTTAGAATTGTCTTATATTGACCAATAGACCTGACACCATATCAAAATTACAGGTTGATGGTCAGATAAGTAACAGTGACCACAATATCATTCAATTTGAATTATTCTTCAAAATTACCTTCAGAAGAGGGGCAACAGGAACTTTAAACTTCGGGAATACATTCTCAACAGCTGAGGGAGGACTTTAATAGCATAAACTGGGACAGTGTTCTAAAAAAATAAGGTGTTTAAGTTACTAAAACACGAAGGTAGCGATGAGGCGTTACAGGATTATAGAGAAAAAAGTAGAGACTAAAAGAAAAACATTGCCAAGCTGAGAAAAAATAATGCCAAATAATTTTACAAATTATAAATGGTAAAAAACTGAAAACTGAAAGTGTCATGGTGGAGGGAGATGAGGAAGGGGACAATATATTGGATGTCGCCTCCTCAACTGACTTTACCCAGGAGAATGTAATGTAAATCCTTAATTAAATGTCATCTGCTTAAACGAAGAAGAGGTGTCACCTCAACACCTCTAAAATAAACAAATCACCAGGCCAGAGATGCCATACACCCCTGGGTACTGCATGAATTATGTTTTGTGATAGACAGGGGGCATCCTCTACACCTAGAGGAGAGGCATCAGATGTCTTTTTCTAACCTAATTTCCTATGATACTATGATAGTCCTTTTGGGCAGTAGCTGCCAGCAAATAATCACTATTTGATAGCTAAAACAGGAATTAGTTGATAAACCAAGGGAAAGCCCAGCCTTAAAGGTGACACGGGTGAGCCGGCCAGACCCTCTCCAGCTGACCAGAAAACTAAACATGGCTGAAATTAGTAAGGAAGGACATGGCATGATTTGGGAGGGGGGAAGGTGATGCTCTGTACTATGAGTGGGGGAAGATTGTCCCATATAATGGGCAGGTGGTCCTGTAAGTGCGGGTTGGGCAAGTAAACCTGTATTCTGTGAATGGCAAGGAGCAGGTGATCCTGTATACTGTGAATCGAGGATGGGCAGTAATGTGCTGTTAGTACCTCTGTATTAATGTAATGTGATGTTCGCACCACTATATGAAAGGGGTTTTCCCATGGAAGTAAATTCTCAAACTTCAACCCCCTAGTGATGTTTAGACAATAAAGATAAAGATAAGCACTTACTTTACAATTTTACTCAGTTTTATTGTTGTTTCACTTGGTGATGGTCATTGTAAGATTCCAGACTAGGGGCAGGGACTCTCTAAGCAGACACTTCATGATTCCTCTTGTGCTATGAAATCTTGTGTGCTGACAATGTGGTTAGATTATCAGGGTACAGATTTATCCACACTTTTATTTAGCTTCTGAATATTGTACTTGTATCTGACACATAGAAAAAGAGAGCTGAGACACATCTGAGATGATGAGATCCATGAGATGGATATAACACACAATGACACTCTCAGCACTGCTAACTCACCTATAACACACACAGTTCAGCTATTTAGCTCCCTCCCCTGGATAAAGATTATCTGTATCTGTATGTCTGTATTATCTGTATTATATCTGTCTGTAGCTTGGAGCTTTACTCTCCTCACAATGTGATGTGTTGTTTGACGGCAGGAAGTCAGCGTGAGTGTGTGAGCTTGTCCTGGAAGGCCAAGACCTCTGTAGTCATGTTATGTGCTGG
Source organism: Engystomops pustulosus (assembly GCF_040894005.1). Taxonomy (NCBI): domain Eukaryota; kingdom Metazoa; phylum Chordata; class Amphibia; order Anura; family Leptodactylidae; genus Engystomops; species Engystomops pustulosus. Next base: position 264,125,704 of record NC_092411.1, on the reverse strand, counting down.
TCTCAACTCTGTGGTCTTTTACAGTAATGTGAGGGTTATGCCTAAGTAGTCAACTAATGTGTAGGTTACACCTTTATTTTCATGTAATGACCGTACCTCTGTATATATATAATGTGTTGGTCGCACCTATATAGACATGTAATGCACTGGTCGCAACTCTATATTAATGTAATCAGCTGCTTAGCAGTTCTGCAGTGTAGCCCAGGTGTGGGGACCAGGAGGCAATGTCAGCTTCTAGCAACTACTTCCACACATGTTTCTTCAGCAGACATGTGTGGAGGTAGCATCAGCCCTAGTTCGGGGGACCACATTATGAAGAGGATAGTGGACAGGGGCCACAATGTGAAGGGGATGGAGTTCAGGTGCCACAATATGAGGGGGCACATTGTCATAGAGAGAGGCAACAATGAGAGGAGGAAGAGAGGGACCAGAATGTGAAGGAAAAAAGGAGAGGGGTAACAATGGAAGGAGGAAAGGGGCCACAATGTAAGGAGGAGGAGAGGGGCCACAATGTAAAAGGGAGGAGAGGGGCCACAATGTGAAAGGGAGGAGGAGAGGGGCCACAATGTGAAGGGGAGGAGGAGAGGGGCCACAATGTGAGGATTAGGAGAGGCGCCACAATGTGAGGAGTAGGAGAGGGGCCCCAATGTGTGAGGAGCAGGTTAGGGGCCACAATGTGAATGGGAGGAGGAGAGTGGCAACAATGTGAAGGGGAGGAGGAGAGGGGCCACAATGTAAGGAGGAGGAGACGGGCCACAATGTGAAGGGGACGAGGAGAGGGGCCACATTGTGAAGGGGAGGAGGAGAGGGGCCACAATGTGAGGAGTAGGAGAGGCGCCACAATATGAGGAGTAGGAGAGGGGCTCCAATGTGAGAGGAGCAGAGGAGGGGCCACAATGTGAAGGGGAGGAGGAGAGGGGCCACAATGTGAGGAATAGGAGAGGAGCCCAAATGTGAGGAGAACAGACGAGGGCCCACAATGTGAGGAGAGGAGGGGCCCCAATGTTAGGGGGAGGAGGCGAGGGGCTTCAATGGGAGTGGAAGGAAATGAGGGGCACAATGTGAGGAAGAACAGAAGAGGAGCCACTTTGTGAGGGGAGGACGAGAGGAGCCCCAATTTGATGGGGAGGAGGCAAGCGACCACTATGTGATGGGGAGGAGGAGAAGGGGTACAATGTGAGAAGGAAGAGAAGAGTGTGATGGTCATCTACACAATTGCTCCATTCATACCTTGACTTGGGGACCCATATGTGACATCCTTTAATGTGAATGTGCAAAAAATAGCAGAGGATAATTGCATGCGTATAATTTATAACAAAAAAGCAAAAATACTACAAGACAATCTTACAGCACTTTCTGATCCGGGCACTAGATGGCAGTAATAACACACCGTTCTGCAACAAAAGACACTTTTTCCCCCCCCCTTCTTTTTAACTAAAGCTCATTGTGGTTGCTTCAAGGCTATCGTGGTTTTGTGTCCAAAATAGAAATTAAAAATGAACACAGACCGGGGAATGAGAGTTGTCAGTCATCCTGGCATTTTATTTTTAAGCCGCAGAAAGGAATCTCATTCTTATTCTCTTACTCTTTGAAAATGAAAATGAATAATATTAACTTTCTCTCTGTGGATTTAATATTGTAAAAAAAAATTGTATGGTATAAAAATATCCGACATACCATTAGTATTAGTACTATAAATAATATTTAATTGCATTACTACTATTGTAAACAGAAGTTTTCATCATTTTTATATGTTCTGATTATTTTTCACCATTAAATGACCAGTTTTTTAAAAATAAGTTTTTATATAAAAATGTTTTTGAAAACTGTTAAGGATCATAGGAATATTATCCACATTTATTAAGTACTGCAATTCTCGCATAGGCCACAAGACTTGATAATTAACTTTCATTTGCTTATTCTATATAGGTTTTCTTTATAGCAGTCACCTCATTTACATCTCAGACACATTTACATTAAAAGGTAGCACTGATGTTGAAAGCACCATCACTGCATTACTCGTTACAATAGATGATGTCACAGCTTATCTCCTCCCCCTCCCTGTACAATGACCTCTATAGAGATAACACTGACCCATCATTACATCACTACTGACAATAGATGATGTCACAGCTTATCTCCTCCTCCTCCCTGTACAATGTCCTCTATATAGATAACACTGACTCATCATTACATCACTACTGACAATAGATGATGTAACAGCTTATCTCCTCCCCCTCCCTGTACAATGTCCTCTATATAGATAACACTGATCCATCATTACATCACTACTGACAATAGATGATGTCACAGCTTATCTCCTCCCCCTCCCTGTACAATGACCTCTATATAGATAACACTGACCCATCATTACATCACTACTGACAATAGATGATGTCACAGCTTATCTCCTCCCCCTCCCTGTACAATGACCTCTATATAGATATCACTGACCCATCATTACATCACTACTGACAATAGATGATGTCACAGCTTATCTCCTCCTCCTCCCTGTACAATGACCTCTATATAGATATCACTGACCCATCATTACATCACTACAGACAATAGATGATGTCACAGCTTATCTCCTCCCCCTCCCTGTACAATGACCTCTATAAAGATAACACTGACCCATCATTACATCACTACTGACAATAGATGATGTCACAGCTTATTTCCTCCTCCTCCCTGTATAATGACCTCTATATAGATAACACTGACCCATCATTACATCACTACTGACAATAGATGATGTCACAGATTATCTCCTCCCCCTCCCTGTACAATGACCTCTATATAGATAACACTGGCCCATCATTACATCACTACTGACAATAGATGATGTCACAGCTTATCTCCTCCTCATCCCTGTACAATGACCTCTATATAGATAACACTGACCCATCATTACATCACTACGGACAGTAGATGATGTCACAGCTTATCTCCTCCTCCTCCCTATACAATGTCCTCTATATAGATAACACTGACCCATCATTACATAACTACTGACAATAGATGATGTCACAGCTTATCTCCTCCCCCTCCCTGTACAATGACCTCTATATAGATAACACTGATCCATCATTACATCACTACTGACAATAGATGATGTCACAGCCTATCTCCTCCTCCTCCCTGTACAATGACCTCTATGTAGATAACACTGACCCATCATTACATCACCACTGACAATAGATGATGTCACAGCTTATCTCCTCCCCCTCCCTGTACAATGACCTCTATATAGATAACACTGGCCCATCATTACATCACTACTGACAATAGATGATGTCACAGATTATCTCCTCCCCCTCCCTGTACAATGACCTCTATATAGATAACACTGGCCCATCATTACATCACTACTGACAATAGATGATGTCACAGCTTATCTCCTCCTCATCCCTGTACAATGACCTCTATATAGATAACACTGACCCATCATTACATCACTACGGACAGTAGATGATGTCACAGCTTATCTCCTCCTCCTCCCTATACAATGTCCTCTATATAGATAACACTGACCCATCATTACATAACTACTGACAATAGATGATGTCACAGCTTATCTCCTCCCCCTCCCTGTACAATGACCTCTATATAGATAACACTGACCCATCATTACATCACTACAGACAATAGATGATGTCACAGCTTATCTCCTCCCCCCTGTACACTCTAATGGATTATAGCGTTCATCTATCTTCTTCATTCACTGGTATTTGCATATATTCACCACTCTTGCTTTCTGTGACATCTGTGTTTTTCTTTTGCCTGGACCCTGCAAATCAAATGTCCATGTCTGCTTAGGCTACATTCACACTACAGTATGGGGGACGTATATACGGCCGACGTATATGCGGCCGATATACGTCCCCCATACACTCCTATGGGCTCACGGCCCTGTACGGGAGCGGTACGGTGCAGCACACGTGCGGCACCGTACCGCTCCGTAGCCCGGGGAAAGATAGGACCTGTCCTATCTTTCCCCGTATTACGGCGCCGTGCGCCATTAGTTTCTATGGAGGGGGGCGGGGGTGAGCTGCGCTCACCTCCTCCTCCTCTCCCCGCGCTGCCGTGAGCCCGCCGTACTACGGTGCGGCGGGCTCACGGCAGTGTGAATTTAGCCTTAGCTGGTATATGCTTCAATCAAATTCCTCTTTCTAAAGTTTATAATCCCAATTGATCTTCTTTAATTATCTGATCTCTGTAGATGAAACAGTTTGTTGTTTGTTGCAAGAAAAACTTTCTCTCATGTGTACTGCAATTGACTTCATTGTTTTACAACCTGAGTTTTGCCTTGTCCTTTTCCTTAAAGGGAACCTGTCATCAGCATCTCACTGGCAACACCCATGAGACACGGGACACAGCTCTGCAGAGAGAAAGGTCAACTTTCATCTAACTTTTATTTTTACCAGAAAAACCAGTTGTATTATAAAAACACTTTAGCAATGTGCACACTATTCTCTATGGATCAAAATTATAGTTTTCTAGATAGTCCTAGGACCACTTAATGGTCGGACCTATAGATTAAATTCAAATATTTACAATTGTTGCTTAGGGAGCAACACAAAAGGTCCTTATGACCAGTTAAAATTTAACTTTTACTTCAGGATTCCTTAAAACAAGGGGGATCGCAATGTAAACATATATATATGAGCCTTGACATAAGAAGACGCATTAAAAGAATATGGCGAATGTGGGGAAAATTCTCAATTCCTGTTGTTTGCTGGTACAATAGGTTGGTGGGGCGGTATGACTCGCTAAAGGGGTGCTACTGTACCGATATGATATCGGGATAGACAATTGTGAGGTAATTTGCTTATAGCGGCTGTATGTCTCACTGCGGTGGTGTGTACCGGATTGTCTCTATAGGATATACCTATTCACCTCTGGGGACTGGTATCTTTTCACACCACAAGCAATAGCATACTTGATTTTAAACTAGATCACACCATCCACACAACACATTCATACATTGATAGTCGTTGGCATGTATTACTGGACTATTGGTCTCTGCAGTACGACCCTCAGTCCTAAATGAGTCTCCATGTAATTCGTCATCAATTAAAAAATAGGCTCAGGCAGCCCCCCCGACATGTTTCGCCATTGGCATGGCGTCCTCAGGGGGTATCAGCCCCGACTGAGGGTCGTACTGCAGAGACCAATAGTCCAGTAATACATGCCAACGACTATCAATGTATGAATGTGTTGTGTGGATGGTGTGATCTAGTTTAAAATCAAGTATGCTATTGCTTGTGGTGTGAAAAGATACCAGTCCCCAGAGGTGAATAGGTATATCCTATAGAGACAATCCGGTACACACCACCGCAGTGAGACATACAGCCGCTATAAGCAAATTACCTCACAATTGTCTATCCCGATATCATATCGGTACAGTAGCACCCCTTTAGCGAGTCATACCGCCCCACCAACCTATTGTACCAGCAAACAACAGGAATTGAGAATTTTCCCCACATTCGCCATATTCTTTTAATGCGTCTTCTTATGTCAAGGCTCATATATATATGTTTACATTGCGATCCCCCTTGTTTTAAGGAATCCTGAAGTAAAAGTTAAATTTTAACTGGTCATAAGGACCTTTTGTGTTGCTCCCTAAGCAACAATTGTAAATATTTCTATTCTCTATGGAGACACGGGGGAGCCAGGTAAAAAAGGGCTCCTGACGACAGGTTCCCTTTAAATTTAGTTTTCTCTAGGCTGCCAGCCTCAAGGGTTGCCTGAGTGTCCTATAGAGTGAGTTTCCAGTGTCTCAGCAATATTATGATAATGACAATTATAAAAATGGCAAACAGAGATTACCCTCTCATAAATCCCTTAACCATCTCCTTTCTGTCTATCCTCCTCCTTCTAGCGGCAGGTGAAATTCCTAACCCTGGTCCTCCATTTAGCTTCAAACATTCATAGGAACCTTGCAAAACTCATAATTATCTAGTGCATCCCCTCTTCTCTCCTCCTCCTATAGTTCCTTTCAATTGTGCCCTCTGGAACGGCTGAACAGTGTGCAATGAAGAGATTCCATTCATGACGTGTTTCTTTCTAAGTCCTTTGATCTGCTGGTCATCAATGAAACATGGATCCAGCAGGATGATACTGCCTCACCCGCTGCTCTGTGCTATAATGGTTTCCAATTCTCTCACTCCTCCAGACCTAAGCATAGGCAGGCATGAGGGATAGGCACACTCTTCTCCACACAGTGCACTTTCCAGGTCTTTCCTCCAGTACCATTTATCACTTTCCATTCTTTTGAGGTTCACACCCCACTTTTCTGCCCATACTTCACTGTAGTATGCAGTCCTCCAGGCTCTCCCCACTAGTTCCTCGAGAACTTTGCTTCTTGGCTTCCACACTTTCTATCCTGTGATATCATGGGAGACTTTAATATTTCTAATAACACCTCCATCTCCCCTTCTGCCTCTCAACTATTATCACTAACTTCCTCTTTAGGACTCTTACAATTCTCTGATTCTCCAACTCACCTGGAGGGAAAAATCCTTGACTGGGCCTTTGCACGACTATTTTCAGTCTATGACTTCACTAATACTGCCTTTCCACTTTCAGACCATAACCTTCTCTAATGATTGTCAATAGTTATACAGAGTATGCCCATATATCACACATACCAGAACCCATGTGCCATTAGTACTCGCCAACTCGCAGAAAGTGTGCGGTCATCACTGTTCTCCATCTCCCCTCTCTCCTGACTTAACCTGGCTACTAACCATTATAATCATGTTCTCAAAAGTGCCCTGGATGCCTCCAAGCCTTTCAACACAGATATCTGGAACCTTGCCACACACACCAACCCTGTTTCCTTCGGCAGTGCTCCATGAGCACCAGAAGTCTGTGGAGAAAATGGCACACATCTGCAGACTTTCTCCACTTCAAATTTATGCTAATAACCTACAACTCTGTCCTTGACCTTACTAAACAGGTTTCACTAATCTAATATCCTTTCTCTCTAACAATCCTAAAAGGCTCTTTGATACTCTCCATTCCTTACTATCACCAAAAGGTGCAGCCACCGGTCACAGTCCATGGGGCTGAAGATCTGGCCACATACTTTAAAGATAAAATCAACTGTATTTGCCAAAAAATTATTTCTCAATCCACGAACTCCATTAATCCCCTTCCCTCTGGTACCTCAGCCTGTTTGCTCTCTTCCTTTGAACCAGTCACAGAGGAAGAAGTGTCCAGGCTCCTCTCCTCTGCTCGCCCCACTACCTGCATCAGTGACCCCATCCCCTCACATCTCATACAGTCCCTCTCCCCAGCAGTCACTTCTCACCTCACTCAAATCTTCACCCTCTATCTCTCTTCTGAAGTTGTTCCCGCTTCTTTCAGGCATACGGTTAAGCCCACATCACTAAAGAAACCTTCCCTGCACCATCCAGTGCTGCTAACTATCAACCAGTTTATAACTTCCCATTCATCTCCAAACTCCTGGAACGCTTGGTCTATTCTCAACTAACCCGCTATCTCTCAGCTAACTCCCTCCTTGACCCCCTACAATCTGATTTTCGTACTATGCACGGAAACTGCCCTTTCTTAAGTCTCCAATGATGCCTCTCTGCTAAATCCAAAGGTGACTATTCTCTCCTGATTCTTCTGGATCTCTAGACAGTGTTTGTTACTGTGGACCTCCAGCTCCTCCTCAGGATGCTTCGCTCCATTGGCCTGAAGGACACTGTCCTCTCATGGTTTTCTTCCTGTCTCTCTGACCGCTCCTTCAGTGTCTCCTTTTCTGGATCTCTCTCCTCATCTTCATCTCAAAACATCAGCAGGAAAGTGATATGATGGGATATGTTGTCAATAAATGTATTTTTATTAGAACATATTTCATCCCTCTTTCTTAAAAAACCCTGCATTAGCGCCTCTCTACAGGGCGCAATTTATGTAAGAGTATATGTCTCCAAAAAGCAGGTTGCTCTTCACTTTACTGTATCACACTTGACCTTATCACTGATCAGATTTTTTCTATTACTTTTTTTTTTCTTCTACTTTTATGCCTCCTACATTTCATAAACTACCACTCGTAACCCTTTAATTGTAAATGTGGTCTCTGCGATGATTAGATGACCATACATCCTAGATGTTGAACAAATGGTCATTTGCCATCAGCAATTTCTTTGAACCCTTCCACCCTCATACAAGTGCTCATGTGTTCGTAATAGAGGAACAAGCCACTGCCAGACACTTTTGGTGGGGGATTATCTGCCTTGGAATCAAACGGATTGATCTCAGTAGATTGGAGATTAATGATGGATTAATGATGGAGTAGTAGGTTTGGGTGATGGATAATAACACGGACACCATATTTTACACCCCACTTCATAATAAACACTTAGGGGTTTTTTTATCATATAACAATCCTGTGGCAGCGTATGATAACCCCGCCGTGCATTGATCTCAGTTGGATACATCAAGAGCTGGCCTCTTTATGTATCCAGTGGGATCCAGTGGGATCACATATGAAAATTTGCCAGCTGCAGCGAGTACTGCAATGGCCGCAGCCGGCCCACTCCCTGCTGGCCGCTCCCACCTTGAAGGTGGCGGAAAGGGGGAAATAATGGAAACTGCTAGAAATTAGGCATGGCGCAGAAGCCCTAGTAAATCCCTCCCTTAATCTGGTTACGGCTCCATTTCAATGGAGACTGGTTAATATAGTAAAGTGATTACATCTGAACACAAATAACTAGAACAAACACAATGAAGAAACTTTAAAAGCATAAAAAATTGTAAAAAAAAACCCCATCTGAATTCTCCTAGTTTTGTGCCCATCCACTGCCTCTCCAGTGTTGTTCTAAATAATGGTCTGAATGTCAGAACTGCCAACTTTAAACACTTTTCACAGTGTGATACATAGACCGTGGAGCCGGGTATGTTAAAAAAGCAACACCGTGGCATGCTGTGCGCAGAACAGTCTGTGCACGCCATAAAAGAAAAACAGCGTGCTGTGCGCAGAACCGTCCATTGTAGCCAGAAAAATAAGCACTTAACATGAAGAAGGAGAATCTGGTATACAACCAGCCAAGCATGAACCTCACACAAACCTATACCAGTCTATAGGATGCAGTCAACTAGATGTAAAGTAGATAGATAACTCCCAGACATTACCACTAAGAACTCACAATTCACCTTACACATGGACAAGTATAATACAATATAAGGTGGAAAGAAATCTACCATCAAGATCCATCAGGATAAACCAGGGACATTACTTGTAGATCCAGGTACTGTGACCTTCTAAAATCAAACTTAAAAATTATGCTAATGAACCAGAAAAGCAACTGGTGTAGGTTCCAGAGCCCCTCCGTGATGCAGATTCACAGGCTGTTACCTGTGTCTCCCACTCCCCCCCACTCCCTCAGCACTTCCCCCTTCCTCCGCCTAATGTAATCTCACTGCAGGATGTTCCAGCACACAGTGGGTGGGGAAAGTTTTCCTTACACAGTGTAATAGCCTATGAATCTGCAACACTTAGGGGCTCTGGAGACCATACTAAAAGTCCTTTAGGCTCATTAGCATAATATTAAAAACTGATTTTAAAAGGAAGGAGGCTGGGATAACAAATATAAGAAGAGTACCAAAGTCACGGTGCCTGGATCTATGAGTAATGTTTGTCATAATGGATTTTGATGGTAGATTCAGCATTCAGCCACTGCTTCTGTATGTTGAACCTAAGAGGGTTTGGCCACTTTGCCTCATGTTTTCTGTAATATGTGTAAGTGTTGGGGGCAGGATATTAGGTAATTTACCATTATACATCTATTAATAGTTCTGCTCCACTTTCTTGATATGTAAAGTGAAGCCTCCTGTTATTTTACCTCATCAGCTATAAAAGGAGGATCATGTGATCTGTCCGTGAGCAATTGCCCTGCCAGGACCTTGATCTTATAGACTACAAAAACCAAGCAACGCACAGACAGCGGCCAAAAGTAAAGCACAAATATACGAACAACATTATCAGTTTATTGATATACCAGGATAAATCAAACATACAAAACACACATTTACAAACATCTAAAAATATAATGTACAAAGAATGTCATGGGTGGGGACTTTTGGCATTTGACCTTGATCTTATAATCACGAATCAGATTGTTCATGGAATAATACAGGAGGCTTCACTTCACATATCAAGAAAGCAGAGCAGAACTATTCATAGATGTATATTGGTAAATTCATATCCTGTGTATACTTCATAAACATAGAAAATGGAAAAAACCCTAAATACACTTTACCTAGCCGTTCAAGAAACTTTGAATTAATGAATAAACCTTTGTGTATACATGAGGATTGACACTTGTTCTGATGTTCTGTTGGTCGTCATATAACTTTTAATCTGGATTATTTAGCAGTTTTACTGTCTGCAGGTTCTATGGGTGATTTTCATTCTTGGTGAAGTCCTAGTTGTAAAGGTTTTTTTTCCCCACAAATCAATAGTTCTTGGGATGTAAAACAACTTTGCTTGTTATCTTTGTTACCTATATGCAATAGTTTCTTTACTATACCCCTCAGATTACTTCAGAGCTGCAATGGCTGCTTCCTCTCCCTGTACTCATAAGCTCTGGAGTCTGTAATTTGTTTATAGTTTGTTTCTCAGTCGGTTTCATGAGAGGGTAGGGGTTGCTGCTCCCTGCTCACAGAGGAGGAGGTCATGTGACAGAGCTCTTTCTGTGTATGTAGCAGAGCTGGATGTGTCCAAGACTGTGGATACAGATGTCTCCTGCAAAAATAGTGAGGTACAAGAACTCCCCTGTTCCCTGTCAGTGCCTCCATCCCAGTCTGTGATTCTACAGAACTTTCTATGTCTCTCTCTGCACCTCATGCTGCACCCCTCCCCCACATTGTACTGCAGTATCAGCTGTGTGCAGATAAGCTATTAACCCTTAGTGCTCACACAACATAGGCTATAGTTTCATGTAACTGGTTTACTTGGATTTCTTCCACTTATTACATGTTACATGTTTTTTGTCAAACACTTTCAAAACAGAAAATGCCATAACTTTTGAAAGAAAAGGGCGAGCAGCACAAAGTAGGCCTCGTTCTGTTTGTTTTCCAAGGGTGAATTGCATATAATAATCTGGTAAAATCATTCTAACTTTACAGTTACACTTTAAGTTTTTGGCCTCCATGATAATCCATTGGTGTAATTTTGATGGGGGGGGCTGTTCTTTTCTGAAGTTTTCTGAAGTTATCTGTGGATGCAAATTTAGGAATTTGTTAAAGCTGCCAATTTCAAAACCTCTTGTGACATCGCTTTTCGAATTTAGGCTCCAAGCACAAATGTATTAGGGTTAGTCAAACTGCAGTAAATCATGGGACTAAAAACTAAAAAAAACAAAACAATTCTGCACATCCTGTTTTCTCACATCTCACCTATGGTAACCCCCAGCTCATGTATGTGCATTCACACAGTGGTAACAAAAGTGCCTACAAGACCTACACAATGAGCAGCCTCAGCAATTACCACTCACTTACTAATACGCCTCCATAATTGAACACCTTTTAGATCTGAAAAGAAGTGGTTTTGTTCGCAGTGTGAGACTCGGTGAGGAAACATTTTTAGCTTTTTTTTTCCATTCTGACAAATGCAAATGCTTTTTATTTCTGGAGTGTATTTAAAATAACAAGGGAGGGGGGGGGGGCGCCATTCACTGGGACCATTGGTTCACAAGATGACGCAAGGCATTGTTCTCTCCCTGTAAGCCATGGAGACAGACGTCTATCACTTATAACACGTCTCACTTTAGGACTTATAACTGTATACTCCTTAAACATAAATGGTGCGCTGCCAGTTAAGCTGCGTAAGACGTATAATTGGCTCCAGTAATAAAGTATCCGTTCTTTTATTGGTCTAATTATGATTTTTGGTTGAAGTGACAATTAGTCCTATTTCGAAATAATAGTAATAGTGAGGGCAAAGGAACAGGGAACACAATGGAAAAATGCACTTAATTACCATGAGGGCAGCAATGCTACCTCCAGGAAGCTGAGGTTGACAGCTACCGGACAGCTCTTCAGGAATGTTGAAGGGACATTGGTCCTAGAGAAAAGTATTCAGGTCCCTTTGCTCCTAGTTCTTTTCATTTAGCTGGGGATTTACTAGTGCAACTTGGTTTATCTTGTCTGGTTCTGTTTGCTGGATAACTATTATTTTAGTGGTCCTCATGTAGAGCACTTTTAGGTATTATTTTATTGACAAAACACTTTAAATCTACTCTTAAATCTACCATCAAAATGAAGCGAGATAAACCAGGGACATAACTCATAGATCCAGGCACTGTGACTGTGGTCATCTTCTTATATCTGTTATCGACAGCCTCCTTCCTTCTAAAATCAACCCTTAAAATTATGATAATTAGCCAAAAGGGCTCCTGGGGTTGTTACCAGAGCCTATTCGCGCTGTAGCTGTACAGGTTGTTACACTGTCTCACCCTACCTCTGCTCCCTCAGCACTTCCCCTTCTCTCTGCCAGATGTGATCACAAAGCAGCACAGGAAGTTTCAACCCATAGAGGAAGGGGGAAGTTCTCTTGTACAGTGTTACAACTTGTGAATCAGAGAGCAGAGCTGTCCTTTTAGCTCCATTCTTTGATTTAATACTGACGTGTTAGAATGCTGGACAAATTTGCTTAAGTCAGCTTCCACCCTTTATCCCACCTGTGAAGGAAACCATGACGTTTCGGACCCCTGAAGGGTACGCAATGTCACTTAATTATCCTTTTTAGACACTCCCAGAATGCACGGGTTCTGAGAGACACAGGAAGTAATTTAAAGTTGTCCACACAACTTCCGCATATGGCACAACAATAAATCACAACCCTGAATGGGTATAAGACCCCTTTCACTAGCCAAAGTGAAACAGAATCTTATCAACCCAATTAAGCTGCCACCAGTTCTCCTTTAATAGAATCCTCGGTCCGTAATGGGATTATATAGGGTGATGAACCAACCTAGTAGCATTATTATAACTGAGACATGAATGTTGAGATTCGTGGATCGAGATAAAAAAGCAACACAGGTTAAATTTAATATTTAATTGCCTGAAGGGCACACTAGACAAACAACACACACCTATATAAATAAATATCTTTTGTCAGGACATTTGTGCATGTCTTTTTTTGGTTACTCTTGGTTTTGGACTTGTTTGATGTATCTAAGGTCAGATGTACACGTCTGCATGATGGCAGCCATGAGCTAGCCGCACAACCCGATCCTTCTCCTGTTGGCTTGTGTCTGTGCCTTAAAGGTTGATATATAGGCTGCACGTAAGTCACACACTCTTCTGCAACCTCTTCTAAAGTTTTTCCTAATCCTGATCAGGACTGGAGTTTATTTGCCCCATTTTACTGAAAATTGTGCCATTTTTAGACGTCCACATCTGGATTTTAAAGATGTATCAAAAGCAACTCTGAAAAATTCTTGCTTGTCTAACTTTGCAAGGTAAGTGGTAAAGTCGCAAATTTTGGCACCAATATGCAAATGCACAAAAAAGTTGCAAATATAAGAGAAAAAAAGAGAAAAGCCTAAGATAATTTACCCCAATTGTTTTTTTTTTAAAGAATTGAGCACAATGCACCATGTGTGGTCTAGATAGTGATTTGTATGGAAGCAAACCTCTGTCCTGATCATGCACCTCTACGCCATTCCTGATGAATACTATGGGCCACATTTATCACTTGTTTTTTGTTTTTGCGCTTTTTCATTCAGGCGCCGTTTTTGCGCCATTTTTGCGATTAAACGCCAAACTAGCCGCGCAGCAAAAATAACCAGCTTTCCCTCATCTATCTTACCAATCCAGATGTTTTGCTGCACCTAATGATATTCATCACTTGCAACGTTTTCATTTAGGCGCAAAAACGGGTGCAAAAACACTCCAGCCTGAAGGTGGAGTTATCTGAGAAGAAAGCACTGAGCCCCTTTGCAGAACAGCTTATTTCTAGCAGCAAAGCTCAGCCAGACACTAGAACATATAATAGATACATTAGGTACACTGCAGACAGGAGCTGCAGACTCTATTTACAGTTCATCACCTTCTATTTACAAAACATTCTGCAAAACGCTGAGCTCACAGCAAGAGAGAAGAGAACTTTGCACAAGTTTGCAGAAGCTTGCAGAAGTTTGCAGATACTACAAACAAGTGTCCCCCATGTAATTCTGCACAGTGTCTGAGGGGGATATTGTGCAGAATTACAGGGGTGCAGCAGGAGACCAGCATTGGGGGATCCCCTCCAGGAGAAGCCCCTGCTGAGGAGGTCACTGGGTGCTGGGTGTCACACACCTGGGTGCTGCTGTGAGTGTTATCTTCATTCTGGGCTATGGGAGAAGCAGAGAGGAGCTTGTAGCAGGATTACATGTAAGTGCCTGAATGTAACATTGCGCCTAAACTGTGCCAAAATTGCGCCTAAACTGTGTTAAAGTAAAGTGATTAATAAGAGGCAGAAAATATACTTATCACAGATGGTTGTAGCTTGTGATAATTCTGGCAAAACAGTGCGCCAGAATTTAGGCGCAACTACTACACTTAGGCGCACAAAAGTGATAAATGTGGCCCTATAATTTTACATGAACTGCTAGGTAGCTTTTCAACAAACTTTGCATGAATCATTAATACATGAATATAAAGTGAATATAAGAACCTTTTTCATATCTTATCAGGAAGGTACGTGGTATCTATGTGCTCCAGTGTTTATATGGACCCATTCACCAAAGGGTGTATTGGTCTGCTAAAACAGGTCAAATTGTCAAACCATGGAAACTAGACCAAGTGCATGAGGGCTTACTTAGAAAATTGACATTAACTATCTACGTAATTTCTTCAAAATTTTGCCTTGCTGGAAAGATGCACAGAAATGCAAATCCAGTCACTTCTACAAATTCCTATGTAATTTTATACAATACTCTTGTTGATTAAGTCACAAAAACACCTGAAAATATTAACAAGTACCTGACCGCCTTTATGAACGGTTCACCGAGAATTGCAAGAGAAACCCTAAAGGTGCAATGTGGTGGATAAAGGCGGACCCCAACAATCCAACTGTAGTCCTAGAGGCGGCACATATGGGCTCATATGAAGCGTTGACCAACTTTGTTTACAGGGGAGGGAAGGTACATGGGCCTTATTACACATCTTACATGGTAGTGACCGTAACAGTATGGAATGGAGTGGTGGACTATCGGGGAGATAAATCCGGGGCATGGTCTCCTGTTACCCCCTTGGGGTGTAACGCCTTCCTACCTGAGTTGAAATCTCTGTCAGACTTTGAATTCTGGTGTTTAAGGGGATTAAATACCTGGGATTCTCAGGTATTGCCTTACATGCATCCCTTAGTCAAGAGTTTAATCTAGCTCCTGGCAGAAAGAAGCTACAGATTAGGCATAGTCCCATGGAGGCCATCGCCAGAACCAAAGACCTTTTTGTAAGACCACTGCGAGAATATTCCACATATGGCAAAGAGATATCCCTGATTTAGCGGACCATCATCTTACGGAAATTACACACAACAGGCGCTTAAAAAGTTATTAGTACCCGAGATTAATTGATACAAGTTAAGTGGCTATACGGAGTGTACCTGACCCCTTTGTGCTTGCGTCAGCTACGTAGACTCCCCTCTGACTTGTGTTTTAGATGCGGTGAGGGTACGGGTACTTTCTTCCAGGTGATTTGGGAATGCCAATCCATTCAGAATTATTGGATGGACATTCATTACTACATCAACGATCATCTGGGTCTTTCGGGTGTCTGCTCCCTTCTGGCCCTGGTGGGGGACATTCTTCAGGCTAAATTTGAGAAGGCTTTGTTCAGACTGCTAATGTTCTACGGTAGGAAGGTTATTTTGCTGAATTTGAAGCCTCCTAAACTCCCCACATTAGCCAAATGGATCTCGCTGATTAACATGGAACTTCCGATGTATAAACTCACTTACATGGCTTAGAGGTACTCCGGACCGTTTCTCTTCGATCTGGGATGTGTGGGTAATGGGCCAGACTGCTTCGGGAGAGGAGAAGGGATAGCTCCGTGTGTGTGAGGTGTGAATAGGTGAGTGAATGTGTGTTGTCCACCTTGAGGAGGGGGTGCCTCCTGTGGGGCAAATATCTCATCACTGGCTGATGCAATGATCCTGGTATTTTCATGCTGATAACATAATTTTCATGATTCCCTAAAGCGGATGTTTGCCTTTGTGCACTGTTGTATTCTTGGGCGAGAAACCTGCCATAAACTGCTGCAATCAGTGCCACAGACAACCCTGATCTTGGCTCCTAAACACTCCCAGGGGTCCTAAAAAAAGTAGGTTTAAAAAAAAAAAAAAATCACCCGCATTTTAACTAGAGCATATATATAAATAAAAGAACAAATACAACCATACACATGTTAGGCATCTCTGTGTCCCTCATCTATCAACGTATGCACATGATTATTCCATATGGTGAACGCCAGAATGGAAAAATGCACCCAAATATGTAAATAGCCTGTTTTTTCACCATTCTCCACCCATAAAAATGTTAATGAAAAGAAATTAAAAAGATGTCCAGCTTTCAATATTGTATACAGCACAGAATCTTAAACAGTACCACTAGGATGTACAATTTGTACCTTAGATAAAATATAGTTCTGGAAACAAAAAGAATGTGATGAATTCTGGAATGAGAGGAGTTAAAAAAAAGAAATGCAATACCGGAAATGGGCCTGGGCCTTAACCAGTTAAATTGTCAGAAATTAAAATATTGAAAAGAAGATCCCCTGTGCAAACCCCACTGGGGTTCCTTAAAGGACACCTGTCAGCTAATTAAAATGTACGAGTTGCACATACTAATGAAAGCAGATCCCTAGTCCTCTTCTAGTTATGTTACTGTGAAAAGCCTATCTTTATCGGAACATACGATGGGGTGAAAAATTAAAGAAGCATCATTTACCTCCTCAATTCACATCTGCTTATGTTCTGATGCTTATCGGAATATAGATCAATCTCAGTCTGGGGAATGTATTAAGACCAGCGTTTTCCATACACATTCGCCCTACTGCAGCATAATTTATGATGGGAACCTGTCCTCGTCATAATTTAGGTCCAGGACCTTGGCTGACCTTTCAACAATTGACTCCAACAGGAGACTGAGGTCAGTTGTAGCCTTATGTAGTGAGATGACGAATGCAGAAGACCTCGCCTTTACTTTCGCTTTGGCCGTATTCCTTTGTTGAAACGTGGCAAGGGCCAGAAAAATCTCTATTGATACTAAATGTTTTGGAAATATTGTGCACAGTGCACGATCCTAGCAGGCAGCTACCATAGGCAGCCCTGGGGTCCTGATCGGAACTCAGGGTATCCATGGAGACGATCGGCACCTCCTTGCCCTGCACGGAGGGTGCCGATCGTCTCGCCGATGCCCCATAGACGCTGCGGTCACTATGACCGTGGCGTCTATAAGGTTAAACAGTCGTGATCGCAATAGTCGCGATCCCGGCTGTTACTGCGGGGTCCTGGCTTCTGAGCCCGGGGGGCGATCGCCATGACGTGATACTACATCAAGGTGCGGGAACGACCCGCATCCTATGACGTAGTATCACGTCTAGGTGCGCAAAGAAGCAGAAATCTAGAAAACACAGAGGAAATGATACAATAAGTCTATTGCAAAATTGTATAACTTTTCATTACACAATCCATATCAATTATCTGTTGAAAGTGGACAACCCCATTAAGTCTATATTTCTTGTGTGTTTAGATAGAACTAAGAAATTAGAACCAGCAGAGAAATTATAAGGGTATGTTCCCACAGATAATTTAGAAAGAGAAAAAAATGAGAATCA
Source organism: Engystomops pustulosus (assembly GCF_040894005.1). Taxonomy (NCBI): domain Eukaryota; kingdom Metazoa; phylum Chordata; class Amphibia; order Anura; family Leptodactylidae; genus Engystomops; species Engystomops pustulosus. The sequence continues at coordinate 264,107,866 of NC_092411.1, read as the reverse complement.
GAATAGATTTAAATGAAGATTTCGACAGCAAATTTTATACTTATTTCATCAATTAGAAGGGATTTCTGGTACAGAATCCATGCAATAAGAAAATTCGGCATCTGCCTCCCATTGAAATTACTCGGCGAGATATTTTAGCTATTACATTTTTTAATTTTTTTTAATAAAAACATGTGTATGACTTCTAAAAAATATAAAATCAATTCTTTAAATTGACTTCTGAAGATCAAGTAAATATCTGCAGAATGACTGAAGAACTACACAACCTTTCTGTTAGCACAGTTTATTGGCACACAAATTGGCAAAGCATAACATGAAATACATTTGCTCATAACACATTGACTTATACTGTGTGCTCAAAATGGTCAAATGAAAATTAAACAGAATTTGAGACATATAAAGTTCCACATAAATACACTGCAATAATAATAAAAAAAATGCCAAAGGAGAATTTACAAAATATTTATACAAGAAATATACTATGAAAGATCGCAACAAAGCCAACCGAGGTACAATAGAACACAAATTGTGGATTTTTATAAATTCCGCACAAAATGAAAATGATTTACATGGCTTTTTTTTTTTTGGTGGTGACCAAAAAGTTTTTTGGGGGGGAATTTTGGGTAGTTTTTTTTATACTTCTATCTATTTCGAATTCCTAGTATGAAGCAGTCAGTTATCCTATGTCTGATTTTTTAGGAAGTATTTATATTTCTCATGAAATAACTAATATTGAGGATTTTTCCCTCCATTGTCACATGCTGTTCCATTGTTATACCTTCCGGAAATTCGATGTGTCCCTACATACTCCAATCAGTGCTGACTGCATCAGGTTATGTAAAGACCACTCAAAGTGATCAATTTATAGCCAAAAACAACCCCCCAAGTATTATATTACTACACATGTCTTCTTGACATGACCAGCTTTGCAGTTTTATGGAGACTTTTCGGCCATGCTTGCTCCACCTTTGGAAAAGGAATATGCAAATAAGATTTCCTTATTGAAATAGAAAATTTTATATAGAGATGGAGCTCTACAATACAAGTCAATGCTTGAGATTCAAGAAGTCTGGTCAATTGGGATTAAGAAAATCCAGTCCCAGCTGCTGACAGTCCCTTTTTGCTCCTCATCAGCACAGTAGAGTTAGGGTTTTCCGCATAGGAAAACTTATTTGCATATTCCTTTCCCCTTATTTAACACATACAGTTATTTACTAAAAACAGCCATATCAGGATTCTAGAATCATCCATTTTAAGGGGAGTCTCCCAGCTCCAAAATCACCCAACAATTAAAATTAGCATAGTGTCCGGGACTTAATGAGCTTTCCAGATGTAGCTTTCTTATTTCTTAGTGATCTGTATTTGTAGAGAAAATGGTAGTTTGATTTCCACGAAAATAAGGCTCTTGGTGCACAGGGGTCGGGACAATTCCAACTGTATCACTAAACTGCACCTCCCCTTTATAAATTGAATGGCATCTTCCATAAAAATAAGGTGCAAAAAGAGGCAAACAGATGCCCCAGCAGATACAGTACCACCAAATGTGCACAGGGGAGTAACTAGGAGAGGCTGGGCCCCATAGCAGACTTCTGAATGGGGCCCCCTTCTCCCTTCACCATGCAGTCTTCTTATCCCAGGGAGGTTTAGGGCTCATATCTTTCCCAGTAACTGCAGACCACATGGGGGAAGTAGACGGCAGGAAGCTTAAGATCAGAGATTCCTAGTCCTGCCATCCCCTCTCCCGACATTTCTTATCTGAATACCCGACTGAGTTTTGAACTGTAGGATATTTGACTGTTATATACATATTATGCTGCAGTAAGTGCAGCATAATATGTATATAATACTACACATTCACCATTCTTTAGTGTGTCAGGTCAATGCCGGGGCCCCATGACACTGCGGACCCCATAGCAGCTACTATGGCCGCTACTGCCGTAGTAACGTCCCTGTCTGTGCTTAAAAAACTGAATTTGCATAAAAATAAAAACAGAATTTTCTCTACAATTAAAGAACAGCATGAAATAAGAAAGGTACGGGTGGAAAGCTTTAGAAAGTGCCCTACATAATACTTGTTTTATTTTTGGGTTATTTTAAGACCTGGTAGACTCCGGTTAAACAATAAAGAGTATTAATCATCTATGTGAACTTTATATGACCGATAAACAACATGAAAAATTCTGCAATAATTTTGTAACGAAAGGAAACAAACAAATGAAATATATAAAAAAGTCTTAAGAGCAGGATCATACAAAGTTATAAATGAAGTTGATGTTCCATTTGTTAAAGCACAAATGACTTTTCAGTATTACAAAAAGTTTCACACTTACAAACTATTGTAAGTTAATACTGTCATAATCACGGTTCAAAACCAAATGAAGAGAACAGAACTGTTACTCAGAAAATTTCTACATCGGTAGAGATGAGTCAAGCAATTACCGCCCAGGACGATCTCGAAGTGTTTGAAGTAAACATTAGAAGTCACAGAAAAAAAAAAAAGAAACATAAAAGTTCATCCATTGTGAAGTATAAAATAAAGTCATTTTTTTTTCAGTGTTTTGAATTATGAAGTTTGTATTTATAAAAAATAAACGAAAAAAATATTGTAAACGCATTTGTACAAATGTAAGAAATTTGCTTTGTCAAAAAAAAAAAAAAATTGTACTGGCCTAACTTGACAAAATTTTTGTAAACCATATACGAGGCTATCGGGGATATTTCAAATGTGATACTTTAAAGGTAAAGTAAATTAAAGGGCTTGTTCAGAATTAGAAAAACATGGCTGCTTACTAAAAAAAAACATATAACATATATACAATCCGTAAGAGATCGGTCAATGTACTACCAAACCTCTGTAATGCAAAGCTTCAGAGACTAGTTTGTTGAAGAAGCTCTTCCCTTAGGGTAATTTGTACTGTTGGCACCCGTTTGTACTTTTACTGCACAATAAATATTTTTCACACCAAAGGTCCTGAAATTTTGATAGTTGCTACAGAAAGGACATTTAAACATAAAAAAATTAAATTTTTTCCTTCAATATCACCCCCTTTGCTTATATTTGCTGATGGAGGCAGGTAATGCACGAAATTTGTCTCCCTCCCCTTCTGGCAGCTGACAATATCATTATTTATACTCTGCTGATGGAGGAAGGTTCTGCACGGAATTTGTCTCCTTCCCCTTCTGGCAGCTGACAGTATAATCATTTATATTCTGCTGAAGAACAGGTAATCTCAGCTATACTATGATGCTACTGCAGAGCTTCCCTCCAAACAAGCAGGTCATGAAACTGCAGTATTTATTATATTGGTTGCACTGTATTAAAAATCTGTCTATGGGTACAGCATCTGAGCATGTGTGTCCTCCAGGCTTCAGCTCAGTTGCTGGACTTACAATTTGCTTTCATTTTAAACACTAGATGGCGCTGTGCTATGAAGGGAAGTTTTACATTTTTAACTATCTTTTTTTTAATAGAATAAAAAATGCCAAACAGTAATACAGTAATTTTATTAATTTCTATAAAATAAGATATTTAGCGGTGGAACATCCTCTTATTATTTTAAGAATAAATGTTAAAATGAACAACGAACCATGAAAGGTTTTTAAAATAAATGTAATTTCTCTTAATTTGGGGTCAGAGTAAAAACCATTATTATGGGATGTATTTTGTTATAATAATGTTTTGCAAATAAATATTTGTGATAAATCTGTAATGTATCAAGCCAAAACAAAAATTTACTGCAATTCCTATGATTTATAACCCCCCCCCCCCCAATAAATAATTTTTTTTACTGTTCATACCATATAGTGAGGGGCATTTAGAATACGTTCAATTTCTGCTTATTTTGGGTCAAATTATAAGAAATGATAAAATTATGAAATGGAACCCTGTAAGTCATAATTAAAATTATTTTGGGATAGAACTGTAGCTTTATAAAGCCAAAACAAAAATTTACAGCCATTTTGTTTTTTAAAATTTGCATGTAAATAATTGAAATAATTAGTATGAGGATAGTGATGTGGAAACTGATTGAAAATTGCAAAATTTCACCAAATTCCATTAGGAAATAGTAACTTGTAGAAATGTCTCGGTGGATTTAACGGTGGATATAATCGTATATAATTGTACTGCCGTAAAGTAAACAATGCGATGATCTGTGACTCAACATCTTATTCATTATCAAGTTCTCTGGTCAATTCGACCTATTGGGAAGCTTGTTGCGTTGGGTTTTCTGGTTTGGTGTCTTGGGTAGTGGGCGGTTTGCTGTTCCATGGACTATTGTTTCCCAGAGCGGGGGAGTTGTTGAAATCTTCTTCGTCATCCATCCCGTTAGCTGCATCATATTGTGTGTTTTCTAGTCTAGTGATAAGCCTTTCGTCTTCATCTCCAAATTCTCCTCCCATCAAAGTTGGTTCTCCTACCACCATCACATCCTGTGAACAGCACAGACCATTATTATGTGGGCACCTTGAGAAAAAACAAAAAAACTAGAGGTGACTGAATGTGGGACTGGTATTGTGCTATGTTCAACAAAAGTTTTATCAGTGTTAGACTAGAGGTCGGGTTGAAAGGAACGTTAGACTAACAGAACAAATGCTTTTTAGTATTATGTCAAAATGACCTACAAAATAAATTGCCTCCAATGGCATATGCAAATGAGCTAAGAAGAGTCACATTTTGCTTGAGATAAGTCAATACGAGTAATGTCAATTCAGATGTTGCCGTACAATACCAATAACTATACTTCTGGTGTCATTTTAAAGATTAGATTCTCAGCTTTAAAAAAGTAAGAACAGAGATGTAGGCAGTTGAATATACTGTCAGGTACGGTAATTGAGCTACCGATAATAATATTGAGAAGCTTTATATGTCAGTCTAGCATAATCAAAAGCTAAACTCAGTGGGGGTCATTTACTAAGGTCCCGATTCGCGTTTTCCCGACGTGTTACCCGAATATTTCCGATTTGTGCCGATTTCTCCTGAATTGCCCCGAGATTTTGGCGCACGCGATCGTATTGTGCCGCATCGGCGCCGGCATGCACGCGACGGAAATCGGGGGGGCGTGGCCGAACGAAAAATCTGACGGATTCGAAAAAAACGCCGCATTTAATTTAAAAAAAATCTGTCGAGGACCTTGAACTTACCTTCACTCAGACTGGCTCGATGAACTCCAGCGCGTTCCGATGCTTTTCAGCACAGCAGCGCCACCTGGTGGACGGCGGAGGAACTACCTTAATGAATCCCGTCCAGACCCGAATCCAGCGCAGAGAACGCGCCGCTGGATCGCGAATGGACCGGGTAAGTAAATCTGCCCCAATCTCTACCTACCACGCCTAATTCACTAGCTTTATTCAGTGAAATCTCATAATGTTTGGTAGTTTTGCATTGAGAGAGACACCACTCTTCCAGGTGCCCTTTCAATATACTGGGTCAAAAGTTATATAGAAGAGCCAAATATACAAGAGTCAAAAGTTTTCAGACAATAAAGGGAAAATCACATATCTGATCCCCCAGCAAGTAATGGCCTATTTTTAGGCTATGACCGGTACATAGACCGCATCCTATATTCTGCCATATTGGATGGAAGGGCAAGTTTTTAGAATAGGAATCTGGTCACGTACCATGATGTCTCAGAAATCTATGGCCACAATCAGATTTGCAATATATCTTGTGGGTCAAAAGTTTATCAACACAGAAAGTTACAACTACAACAAGGAACGTACCCTGCGTTGTAGAACTATTTGATGTTGTTGCCTTTGGTATAGAACTAAAGCTGTATGATCCAATTTTTTTATGAACTACCAAAGGAATCTCCGCTGACCACTATCACTGGGTAAAAAATTTGCCCTTGATCCAATATAACAGTTTTCAAGATGGTGCCTATGTTTCCAAAAATATCCTAAGGGAAAGGGGCCCTCACCCATTACTTGCTGGAGTATCGGATATAAAAGGGGGTCCTGGAACTTTTGATTCTCCCTGTAGAATTACAGCTTCAAGGTTCAGCTTATACTAAGTAGCCTCACAGCTCAGCACCAGGGGATGAGTCACTGAAATGCGCTTGTTACAGGGGTATTATCCTAGACATTTATGGTATTTCCATAAGATCATACATAATCTTGGGGCTCCTACAGAGATTCAGGGGCACTTTGAATTTTCTTTGTATCCCCCACAGACGTTGAGATATCCGTAAATATATCTGACCGTTATAATCCTCTCCACTGTGAGAGAGGAGGAGCTGGAGCAGAGGAGGTGGTGTAAATTATGATAATCCTCTCTACTTGTTAAAGAATATTATCATAACACACACCCTCTACCCAATGGTGGTTTAAGAATGCCATGGCCACTGGGTTTTAGAAATCGGGGAATGGAGGAAGCATCCTTTCTGATTTCTTTGAATCAGCGGTTTCAGGACCTTTGGAGGACCTTCATTAGATCTGAAATGGCTCTTGGGTATGTGTGTATTGAGAGCAGGAACAGATGTACAAGGATTTCATGGCTGAAGACTCTTTTTAGAATAAAATTTGGAGGGTAGTTTAGGTGGCCATGGGCCTATAAGGCTTGTAGGCCACAAGCTACCACCCTTACTGTTTATATTATAATTCACTACTCCCCACCCAGTACCTCCTCTCTGACAGTGGAAAGGATAACATTGGTCAGATACTGGGACTGATATCTCGGCAATGGAAAGGGCTAGAAATATAATTCAAAGTGCCTCTGAATCTGTGTAGCAGCATCATAATACGTAAATCTCCACATTTGTTTGATGGAAAACAGTTCTCTCTAAAGAAGAATTTCACATAACTTTATCTCCTGACTCACAAAGGTCAGCGATGGTGATCCATGAGCTTGGACATTTATCAATCTCCAAAATGATGGTAAATGCCGTAAAGACCAACCCTTTTAAAAAGTGTCTCAAATTTTCAGGCCCTATAAAATACTTGTCCCTATAGCAATGTCATTGCATCCAATTTGTCTCCATTATATCACAGAATAATTCAATGAAAATTTTCATGTATAGAATCATGTTTTTTGTAACAATCGTTTACATAAGATCAAGGAGATATGTTTGTTATGTACACTATAAAACCAGTCCATATTCCATGATAATATCATCCAAGCCTCCATTGTATGTCATACAGGCTTAGCGTCTATAGGGATAGAATAAGGGGCAGGACAAGCCTGCAATAAGGGAATTATCATGGAATAGGGACTGGTTTGGCATAACAGGCCCATGATTTTTGCCTGGGCCCATTACTTACCAAACCGTTCCGTATTCCACGATAATTTCTCCTGACTCTCGTCTTATCACCTATGCACTTTTTTGTCGTGATGAGCTGTAGATAAAGGGAAGGATTTTGTTAAAGGAGAGATTGAAACAGAAGTTACACATGTAATAGAGTGCAGTAAGATACATTCATAAAATATTAAAATGTCATAAATAAAATGGTTCTCCATAATAGAAAATTATGAAAATTCGGATTCAGCCCTTGTTGACTGATTGTTGGATCTTTATTAACAAATAGTTTACAATTGTCTAAAATAACAGAAAAAACTACAGTTCCCATCCAATTCCGTTACGGTTCCCTGCAGGTGAACGATGTGAACACCCTACATCATAGCTGAGGCCTGGAGACTGGTTGACATAGGAGCCACATGGGATTCGTTAGGTAATTTGAAAGTAATATAATGGAAGACATTTGCAATTATGGTCATGATAACTCAGTTGGACTCTATGGAGATTATATTACGTTGTGTGCCAGTCTTAATCACACATAGCACACGGCATAGCCGTTTACTCAACGGTCTGACGTGGTGTAGATTGCTGCCATAACCTGGCCATTTTTTTTAGCTAAGTAGTAAATTTGACTGGCCAGGGTATCTCAGCTCTTGCGCAGAAAGAGCAAAAAGCTTAAAATTCTGTGGCATAAGCCAACAATTGCCACTTTTTTTTCTATAGTAAGTCATAAAACTGGCACACAAGGCATGATATATGGGGTCCTATGAGTCTAGCATATGGCAACTGTCTTCGGAAAAATGGCAGTAATTATACCTCTTCTGCCATCCTAGAGATCGTGTATGGTTGTCAAAGTTTCAAATGTCACCACCACATGGTGTCTCCAGCAAATCTAGTATATTACATCAGTGAACCAAATTGTTCCACTAAGCCTCCCCAACATGTTTCACCGTTAACTGGCATGCTCGGTTTGGCAGACTTGGATAAGTGGCACAAGATTTTTGTACCAGTTATCTATATCCTTCTAAATACTTGTATACATTTAATGGAAGGGTAATTGGGAAATCGGAAATGGTGACTGTTTTTGTTCTATAGGTTCAAAACAATCCTGTCATTCGGACAAGCATCATCCCTGATGACGTTCCTGCTAAAATGGCGCTCGCATGCCAACACCGAACGTGAGTGTTGTCGGAAGAGGTAAGAGGGAAGATCTCATAGACCATAAATCCATGGTAAGGGGATCATCTGCTTTTACTACAGACAGTGCAGCCCTTATAGTGTAATGTAACATACACAGATCAGTGAAAACTTTGTATTATATACATCATTTTTTAAAAATAAATTAGCACTTTCCCCTTCTTAAGAAATATTGATGTTCTATTTTCCATTTTTATGTTTCATTTTATGTTTTTTCAAGGTTACAGTACAGTGTATTTAGTTTTAGGAGAACATACAGGGGCACATTTACTAAGGGTCCGTCGGACGCATTTTCGTCAGGTTTCACACCAATTTTGCAGCGAATTGCCCTGGGATTTTGGCGCACGTGATCGCATTTTGGCGCATTGGTGCCGGCTTGCACGCAACACAAATTGGGGGCGTGGCCGTCGGACAACCCGACGGATTTGAACAAAGCGTGGGATTTAACAATTAGAAATGTGTCGCAAGACCCGCACTTACAAGCACGGGGAAGAAGCACCGGACCTCGGTGCAGAATCGACGGATGCACGAACTCGGGCGCAAGAGCTACGTGAATCGCACCGAGCCAGAATCCTCGCCTGACAAAGTACCACGGGATCACGACAGGACCGGGTAAGTAAATCTGCCCCATTGTGTTTTTCCTGGTATAATTGCAGAAATTTTCTGGTATTTTCCTTAACTATTCGTCATAAGTTTATTAAAACAGATTACAATTATATTATTTTGTTTTGTTTAACTTTTTGGCATTCAGAAAGATGGTTGTTTCTAAAGGACAGCAAAACTATTTTCTAAATAGTATGGGTGTAATTTTTATGCTTTTTAATTTTACCTCTCTTTAATTAATTGTGTATATCTATAATATGTTACCTATTTAATAGTTTACTTTTATCTTTTAAACTCAATAAAACAATGTTGATCTTTTTTTTTTCTTCAATTTTGTCAATAGTCCCAGCTCCAGGTAGTTTGTAAATGGATTAGCTCATACTACCAGTAATTAAATTTCTCAATATTTCTTTATTCAGACACGTGTGATAAACTTTAGATAGGTATGACAATTGGGTCAGCTCTATACACATTTGATGGTCCTCAGGTCCCACCCAATGGGTTTGGGCAACATGCATGAATATGGCCACCTATAATATATTGATGCTTACAGGTACTTGACTTGATAAGTTGAGACTGGCGGCTGGTGCTTTTTTCTTGGTGTATGTGCTGTTTGTGTTGTTTCCTGTACTGCTGGTGGAGTTTTTCCTTTTCCGCCTCTTGGTGGTGATCTGTCTTGTAGGTTCTGCTGTGAGACATAATGAATATAACCATTGAGAGATTCGGTGATCAGACATTATAAAATAATTGGAGACTTTGAGACCATAATACAAATAATGTATCCACCACGTAGATGCTACACAAGACTTACCTGGTGGGGCAACCATTCGCTGCCATTTTTGAAACAAACAGGTTTTCAGACAATCCCGTGGACTTAGGTTATACGTTTTATGTCTTGACATTAATTCTTGCATTGGCTCCAGTATTACACACAACTGTAATGAAGCACAGATTCAAGACATTACATTTAGAAGGATTTAGGAGAAGGAGAGTATAATATAAGAACAAACTCTTATAGTGATTTCAAGTGTTCCATATGTATTGGTCAAGCCAGTTTTATATTGAAGGGCATATTATACCAGTATAATGGATATATAGTTATAAGTTATATTTCATATATATATATATATATATATATATATATATATATATATATATATATATTAGTATATCAGTAATTTGTGCCTGTAATAAAGAAGATTGCTATTGAGGCTGTTAGGTTAAGGAAATGCTTATTCGAATAATAAATTTGTTTATGGCTCACCACAATATGTTGCTACCTCCAATGCCAAGGAAACGGATTTCAGATCATGCCTGAATAACATTCTGAATTATTGCCCAAGTATATCATTGAGACTTTTGTTTACCTTTGCACTAAAAAGGACATCATTGGAGCTTGCACTTGTATTTATTAGGTGTTTGTGCCACTTTTGTGTCATGGCTGCACTTTGTCCGACACTCTAGAAAACTGTGCATCTAAAGAGGTGTGGTAGTGCTTTGTCAGAGTTTGCACCCCGATTCTGGTGCACGGTCTACAATGAAAAAGCACCAAAAAGAAAAAATGTACACTGACATTGCTCTATCAGTTTCAGGCTATATAGGGATACACCCTTTTGACATGAAAAAAATCGTAACACTAAGATGTGGATTAATCCATAAAGTTTTTGAAGGATTGTCCCAATACATACATTAAAATGATACACCAACCGGGCCCAAGATGCTTGTGGGGCCCATAATGTGTCACTTTCCCATATGAGAAGACTTGTACTATAAACCATACATTATAGTCAGGGGCCTGGCACAGACTTTGCATAGGGGTCCAGTACACTAAAATGATTTACTAAAAAAAGAGTATTTAACCACGACCTTAAGTCTCTGGACCCCTAATTCCTCCCCTTCTTCCAGCCCTCAATTTTAAGCCTATTTTAGCTCCGTTTCTCAAAGCTAAAGCTGTGAGACATTTGCTGCCTGTGCTAGATGTAGACGGCACACTGTGATAATGACTGCAGTCTGCCACCACCGTCTCATTGGGATTTTAATCTGTTCCCTTTGCTAACAATTGGTTTCAATGGCAATTCTTAATTAGCAAGAAATATTCTTCCCTCTTCATGGCAGGCTGCAAATAAAGTCTAACATAAAGGAGTGGTGAGAGTTAGGAGTAGATTTTCAGTAGTATTGTCCAGGTAAAGCCCCCAAACCATCTCTGTAAATCAATCAATGTTATCTCCTCTCCAAATATTTCTGTTCTAGTAAATACTTGGATCACAATTCTGGAGAATATAGCCGGACACATAGCTGAACAGATGGGCCCCCATCCCCTCCATCACTGTGTAGGTCAGAATTGGGGATGAGCAGACCCCCAACCCGCAGTGTTAGGGTCCAGCATTGGGACTCATTGGGACTGCGCAGGTAACAACCGCAAATAGTGTGCCGCCATTTTTCCTAATATTGTTGCTCCCCAATGACGTCATGGCAGTGATGATCCAAAGGAAAATGGTGTTGCATGAGTGTTTAAAAGATTTTGCCAACAGCATTTAAAAGAAAACCCCCAGCACCGATCACATGTGTTACCGGAGGGGATACGTTTTTGCTAACCTGAATAGAACTCGAAAAGAACCTTAAGGGAAATCTACCATTTGATTTGATGCATTATGAACCAAACATGGAGCTACGCTGATGCAGAAACATATCTTGTATCATCCCTGAACTGAGTTGTTTTTGCAGAAAAAACTATTATAAAATTATGATGATGATGATAAGGCTCTCTCACTCCTGTGTTTGCCCTGGCACTTCTCCTCTTATCCTAATTATACACTGCTCCAACCTTGTGCTGCTGAGAATGATGTAATCACTGCGTTGTCCCTAACAGGCAGAAGTAATCAAGCTCTGCACCATCTCCCAGCTGCTCTGTATGAGTCATCTAGCTCAGGTTGATTAGTCCTGTCTGGACAGTTCAGGTAGCTCCTGTGTATGTGGAAGTCATGTGTTTATATACATAGAGCCGTCTGCAACCAGCTTTTCCAAGTGGTTCTGAGTCTTATAATAGTTTTTTGAGCACAACCACTCAGTACAGGAATTAAACAAGATATGTTTCTGCATCAGTGTTGCTACAGCATTCTTAAGATATGTTTGGTTCCCAATGCATAAAAACAAATGGTAGGTTTCCTTTAACAGGTCCACTTTTCAGAATACATTCACTGCACAGCATCTCAACCATTGTATGCAATTATATTACAATATGGAGAAATTATTTAAAAATAGATTTCCATTTACTGCATAATTATATAATGGAGGTGACATCTAGATATTGGGGGTCATTTACTAAGGGCCCGATTCGCGTTTTCCCGACGTGTTACCTGAATATTTCCGATTTGCGCCGATTGTACCTGAATTGCCCCGAGATTTTGGCGCACGCGATCGGATTGTGGCGCATCGGCGCCGGCATCGGGGGGCGTGGCCGAACGAAAACCCGACGTATTCGGAAAAACCGCCGCATTTAAGAACCGAAAATGTGTCGCTCGGGACCCGCTTACCTTCACTCAGACGGCCTCGGTGAATTCCGGCGCGTTAAAATGCTTTTCAGCGCAGCAGCGCCACCTGGTGGACGGCGGAGGAACTTCCTTATTAAATCCCGGCCGGACCCGAATCCAGTGCAGAGAACCCGCCGCTGGATCGCGACTGGACCGGGTAAGTAAATGTGCCCCATTATGTCTATCCACCTAGTATCCTCTCTGGGATCTATCTTCTCTGTCACGGTCTGAGGCCCCAATCTTTGGGAGCAGTTAAGGGCATATATATTCAAGGCTGTAGCCTGTCAGCAGGTTACTGATAGGTACAATACCAGACATAGGCAAAGAGCCAGGAAGAAAGAAGGTGTAACTAGCATTCAAAAGAGTGTTTCCTAGAGCAGTCGGATACTGGAAACACTGATTAGATATATCAGATTAAGGAGGGACACATGACCGGTGAAATCTGTTTATTCATAAATGTCTTTGATTTGCATCAATTTAATAGCAAGTGTAAGAGAGATTGCAAAATATCTTATCAAAGAAAATGGCGTCTTTCTGCAAATATCAGGCACCTTCCTTATCCTTCATTAGGTAGTAGTAAGCAGTAGCTGTGCATGCAGCACTATAATGAGATACAAGACTCATTAGAAACTTCTGTCCTATCATCCTCCGCCTTCTTCTTGCTGTCCCTATTCCTTCTTATCCCAGATCTGAAAACACCGAAGACAGTAAAAATGTACAATTAAAGAGTAACCTAACCTTTTAAGATTTTCATTGTGTAAAGCCTATTCTCTATGCTTTTTTTCTGTTCTTTCTCCTGTAGTGAGCCCTGCCCAGTTCAAAGAGATAAGGAGGCCAATGATTAACTCTTTCCTTTCCTAGATTCAGCTCTCTGAAGAGATTGTATCCAGGGACTGTATGTAAAGAGTTAATTCATTAGTCACATCTATCAAGTCCCTTTATCTTTCAGCTGTCAGTGGGTGCAAGGGCGAGAAAGATGATTTAAACAAATTGCATAACTATGGAAGAAAGGCAGAGGGAAAAGAAGGACACTGGAACAGATTTCTTTAATAAATTTAATGTCAAAGTTTACTTTTATCATTTGCACTGTACATTTATACAAATTTTATCAAAAGTTTAGCAACACTTTATAGAAGAATAAAGTCCAGTGTCGACTCCTCACCCCAGCACCTCACCTGACTGTATATCACACTGTGCACTTCTGTCATATACTCTGTGCTTACTTTTTACTGTGTAACCTCTCATCTGCTTTACAGTAAAAAACAACAACTACATCTTGATCTTTAGATGTCATCTTCTTCTCTTCCTCTTAGTATGCCATCAACAGTATTGAATGTATATTACAGGGGTTATATGGGCCATAGGCATATATTTGAGAAGACTCATACAGGAGTGCTGTGGGCATGTCCTGTGACCCGCGTGAAGGTAACTGTACAGGGATGGGATTATTATGGGATAACCTATTATGAATAGTAACTTTGTATTACTGCATATAAAGATAGTAAGATGACTGCTGAGAAGTGATCTCTACAAAGCAGGAAGTATCAGCATATTGGGAAGCCCAGTGGTCAGAGTGAAAATTGCAAGATTTTTTGATTAAACAATATGTAAAGGATTCATGTCAAACAAATAAAAATCTAAACGGCATCAAATGTAATGGGAGTTATAAAATAAATCTGCTCCTATTAGCTTGCTATATATGGTATGCACACTTCTATACATCATGTAAGAGTCATTAAGCTATTCTCCAGATAATTATTCCAAGTATTTGCTGCCATCTACTAGGTATTTCTAGTATTGCAGCTGAAATAACATCTGCCTGTGAAGGAATGGTTAATGTTTACTCTGTTTACATTAAAATGTAATCTAATATGTTACCCTTCTCTCCAATGAGGTCAGCCACTGATTGGAAGCCTGGGAACCCGCCAGAGTAGTAGTTTATAAATACTTTTAGTTCTAGATCCTTCTGTCACTCTACCAGAGAGGTCTGCATAGACTAGAAGATGCTCAGAGGGCTTCCATATCATAATTTTAAAAGTTGATTTTAGAAGAACAGAGGCCTTAGATAACAAATATAAGAAGATCACCACAGTCACGGTGCCTGGATCTGTGAGTAAGTGTCCCTGGTTTATCATGCTGGATTTCAATGGTAGATTTCCTTTAAAGTACTAGGTGTTGGAGTCAATATGAAAACTTATCCACCTGAGACAATGTACAGATTATAGCGCTGGTTTCTCTTCCATCCTTGTTCACATAAATCCTGCATCATCGAAAAATAGTCACACTTACATGAAATTGTCAGCAAAATAAATGACTATTTCTTATATGCTGCCAAGTTCCTAGCTGGGATTCAGCGTTGTGCTGCTGTGTGTGAGCACTAGATGGCAGTAATGGTATATGGCAGGCTGTAGAAGGCGCTCACTAATCCCCAATATACCGTTCTAGTGTCAGAAGTAATGCTGCTATTTGAAATAGAAAAACATTGTCTTCAAGCACTGGAATTAATTATACCAGATACAGAAAAAAAAAAGGACAAAAACCCCTGCTATGCAAAATACAGCAAGACAAAAACAGATTAAATGGGCAGAAATTCACTAAGCCAGCTCCCACTATTAAAGAAAAATACTCTAAAATACTTTGAAAACTATCAGGGATTGTATATGTAAATTGGGAAATATAGCGACAATATTCACACTTATCAATATTGTATCATGAATAGTAACTTATCATATGTCATTATAACCAGATCTGTCTATAGTGAGTGTGACCATATAACTAGATAATATAGGCTGTAAGTTATACTAAAAATTATAGTTTTTAAAGAAAGGTGGAAAAATGGTTGTCAAATAGATATTAAATAGATGGATAACTGAAAAAACAATGGTGAAGTTTATTCCGTGTGCAACACTTTGGTATCTACAACCTTACTGAATTATACAGAATCGTTGCACATGACATAAACTTCACCCTTGTTATTCAATATTTTTTGGATCAGGAAAGCTAACTTTTCCATTCGAATGCATTGATATATATATCATATATAGAGGGTGGGATAAAAACACCATTTGTTTCACTACAATGGAGTGCTACCGTTTTGCCTTATGATATTCATGGACTCTTTTTGGAGAGAGTATAGGATAGCACCCAAAGATTTACCTTTATTTTACTAAGGATTGTGCTGCTGTATTTTTTCATTTATTTATATATTATATAAAGAAATAGATATATAGAAATTCTAGATACATAAGGTATCATACAGATATAAGTGAGATGGATTGATAGATATATAATAATAATAATAGTTCTTTATTTATATAGTGCACACAGATTACGCAGCGCTGCACAGAGTTTGCCAAATCGGTGCCTGTCCCCAATGGGGCTCACAATCTAATCAACCTACCAATGTGTTTTGGAGTGTGGGAGGAAACCGGAGGACACGGAGGAAACCCACGCAAACACAGAGAGAACATACAAACTCTTTGCAGATCTGGATGGGACTTGAACCCAGGTCCCCAGCGCTGCAAGGTTGTAGTGCTATCTACTGAGCCACCCATAAATTATGAAGCTGAGTTTAGATATATAAGAGAAAAGATAAAAAATAGGTTTTAGATATGAAGAAAGAAAAATGGCCTGAAAGACAAACAATACCATGGACTCCCCTGTCTCCCACAATTCCTATCTTCTAGTAGCGCATGTTGCCCGGCAGGGCCTCTCATTCACTAGTGGGAGTGGTGAAAAGGATCATGGGACTTGAAGTCTCAAGGAGGTGCCCACAGCCACCTTTTTACTGCTATCAGCCACAGGAGACCAAACTTTTACTAGAATGTGTTTATATATTGTAATACTGTATCTTGAAGTTGAAACATTTTTATACACTTAATGGCTGGAGAACCCCTTTAACGCAGGTGAGCTGGGATGAGAAGACCCGAGAAGCTGGGGATGGAGACCTGGAGACACTTGGAGGTGACACTGAAAGTCTGAAGAGACAGCGCCTGCCAGTTGTGTTCGGAGTGGGTGATGTGGATATAGGACTCATTAGATGTCTGGTCCAAGCCCAGCACTGGTCATATCTGAGTCCCAGGGCCCAGAGCTGCTGGGGGGCCCACATAAGGCTGTACATAAGGAATCCATGGTAGGGAGGGAGCTGTATCTACTGAATCAATAGGAGGTGCGGGGGGCTTATACAAACATAACTAGGAGGGAGCTATTTGGTATGATAAACTAGGGAATATTTTAGGGAACAGGAGATTGTTTTCGTTTCTAAAGTTTTAATGGCGCCACATGAGTTCACTGCAAAGGAACCCAATGAGGCTCTGTCGCCCAGGGGCCTACTGAAACCTGGAGCTGACCATGGCCTGGTCTCGTTTGTGGCAAACATGGAGCCCTGCAGTCTTGTAAGTCCTGTAGAATATTTGACCTGGCAAATATTAACCCCCGGAATTGTTTGTGAACTGTTCTGATCTACTAACACTGGATGTGAACTCCACAATAGTGTGAACTGTGCTGACCTGCTAACATTGGATGTTTCTATCTATCTGTCATCTATCTATTTTTCTATGACCTCACACGTATCTATTTAGCTGTGTATTTAATTTATTTTCCTGCCTACACACATACATACCGATATTATTGTATACAAACCTAACATTATCAATATCCACATCATTTTTCCATATGGATGTATTGCACAAAACAAACATCAGTTTTTCACCATTTTATATAATTTAGGTTCCCTCTGGAATAGATTAGTTTATTATAGATTATTGCTTTGTGTCTGCAGTATTATAGTACATGATGGAAATGCTTCTAATTCTTAGAGAATGTAAATAGTATATACACTGTGACAGAGGACATTACATTCCTCTCTAATGCAGGGTACTTGTAGGATGGAAATATGTTCAGAATTCATAATGTATTGCTCTTAAAACACATAAAAACACAAAAAATATAAATACAACACACACATCCAAAAGCATACTTAAAGGGAACCTGTCACCAGGGACCTCATTTTCACTAAAGACAGGATGCAGAAGCCCATTACAGCTGCAGTACAAATCTGCCTTTCTGCTTTCTCTAAGCATTTGTAATGTAATGTGTTATAACTTACCTTGCACCCTGATACAATCCTTTGTGTAGTCCCAGGGGTTCGGCTTTGGTTTGGATGCATTTCAAAAAACAACACTTGACTTGTCTGTGCTGCAGACTCCTCGGCTCTCAGCCCCTACCTTTGTGCAGGAGCACAAAGGTGGGGGCTGAGAGCTGAGGAGTCTGCAGCACAGACAAGTCATATGTTGTTTTTTTGAAATGCATCCAAACCAAAGCCCAACCCCTTTGACTACACAGATGATTCTGTCAGGGTACAAGGTAAGTTATAACACACATCTACACTCACCGGCCACTTTATTAGGTACACCATGCTAGTAACGGGTTGGACCCCTTTTTGCCTTCAGAACTGCCTCAATTCTTCGTGGCATAGATTCAACAAGGTGCTGGAAGCATTCCTCAGAGATTTTGGTTCATATTGACATGATGGCATCACACAGTTGCCGCAGATTTGTCGGCTGCACATCCAAGATGCGAATCTCCCGTTCCACCACATCCCAAAGATGCTCTATTGGATTGAGATCTGGTGACTGTGGAGGCCATTTGAGTACAGTGAACTCATTGTCATGTTCAAGATACCAGTCTGAGATGATTCCAGCTTTATGACATGGCACATTATCCTGCTGAAAGTAGCCATCAGATGTTGGGTACATTGTGGTCATAAAGGGATGGACATGGTCAGCAACAATACTCAGGCAGGCTGTGGCGTTGCAACGATGCTCAATTGGTACCAAGGGGCCCAAAGAGTGCCAAGAAAATATTCCCCACACCATGACACACCACCACCAGCCTGAACGGTTGATACAAGGCAGGATGGATCCATGCTTTCATGTTTTTGACGCCAAATTTTGACCCTACCATCTGAATGTCGCAGCAGAAATTGAGACTCATCAGACCAGGCAACGTTTTTCCAATCTTCTACTGTCCAATTTCGATGAGCTTGTGCAAATTGTAGCCTCAGTTTCCTGTTCTTAGCTGAAAGGAGTGGCACCCGGTGTGGTCTTCTGCTGCTGTAGCCCATCTGCCTCAAAGTTCGATGTACTGTGCGTTCAGAGATGCTCTTCTGCCTACCTTGGTTGTAACAGGTGGCGATTTGAGTCACTGTTGCCTTTCTATCAGCTCGAACCAGTCTGCCCATTCTCCTATGACCTCTGGCATCAACAAGGCATTTCCGCCCACAGAACTGCCGCTCACTGGATGTTTTTTCTTTTTGGACCATTCTCTGTAAACCCTAGAGATGGTTGTGCGTGAAAATCCCAGTAGATCAGCAGTTTCTGAAATACTCAGACCAGCCCTTCTGGCACCAACAACCATGCCACGTTCAAAGGCTCTCAAATCACCTTTCTTCCCCATACTGATGCTCGGTTTGAACCACAGGAGATTGTCTTGACCATGTCTACATGCACTGAGTTGCCACCATGTGATTGGCTGATTAGAAATTAAGTGTTAACGAGCAGTTGGACAGGTGTACCTAATAAAGTGGCCGGTGAGTGTATATTGTAATGCAAATGCTTAGAGAAAGCAGAGAGGCATATTTGCACTGCAGCTGTAATGCTCTTCTGTAACCTGTCTTTAGTGAAAATGAAGTCTCTGGTCACAAAACATAAATACAACACATACATACTGTAAAACACACATAAAATAAAAATGAAAGATATTATGAACAGTAGAGCTTAAAAAGGTCAAGAGAAAGGGAAAAAATATGTGATAACAGTCTTTAAATGGAGCCTTGGTCTGAACATACACACTAGATGGATATCAGCCAAACTCTTGTTCTTCCAGAACCCCATCCACATGCAACCAATGGTCCGCTGAGCATGCATGTACTTTTATAAGAGAGATGGGAGTACACTGGAGGCAGAGTTTCTTTATTAAGAACAAAACAATTAGTCATATTGAAGTCCAACCACCAATTCCTTCTTTCTCTGATCTGGGGTGGATTAGACCCATATTTATTGGGTGGTAAGTGGGGTCTATAAAAATCATTTGTAATCAATCTTAAAGTGTATGTTTGCAGAAATCTGTAGTTCATTTTGTGTATATGGGAAATGTTTCTGGTCATTGTATGGCTTGTAATCTTTATTATACATTTGTGGTTGCCCCTGGATCCAACTGTAAATATTCTGACTATGGTCAGATTCTTCTCATGAATAGCTTCTCCTGTCTGCACACTGCATATAGATATAGAAGAAAAAGAGGCGATACGGGCGCCGCAATGTGTAAAAAACGTATGGCAGTAAAAACAAGGTGTTTTTAGAGTGGTGCTCACCTTTTTGGGTTGTACAATCGGTACAACACGTTCAAGCGCGGTCTTTAGTTGAGTTTTTTAGGCAGGCCGTCCTGGGTAACGAGGTGGGGAATCCTCACCCCGTTCGGTTTTTCAGTTGTTTGTGGTGTGTTCCAGGTTGGTCGTCGGCGCCAATAACTCCGTTTCGTCGTGTTATTAGTACAATTAGTTTTATTGTTAAGCTGTGTAAAACGCGTTTCGAGCCTGTACTAGGCTCTTCATCAGTTACATACAGCTTACATATAGCTATATGTAACTGATGAAGAGCCTAGTACAGGCTCGAAACGCGTTTTACACAGCTTAACAATAAAACTAATTGTACTAATAACACGACGAAACGGAGTTATTGGCGCCGACGTCTGCACACTGCAGTGATCTCTGCCTCCTGCCCTCCCCCATTACAAGACCAGCTCAGAGACAGGCACTCCCTGCCAGCAAGCAGCAGTGCGCAGAGACTTACTCTATAAGCTACAGACAGATAAGGTCTTTA
Source organism: Engystomops pustulosus (assembly GCF_040894005.1). Classification (NCBI taxonomy): domain Eukaryota; kingdom Metazoa; phylum Chordata; class Amphibia; order Anura; family Leptodactylidae; genus Engystomops; species Engystomops pustulosus. The sequence continues at coordinate 264,087,424 of NC_092411.1, read as the reverse complement.
TAGCAGAGCTATTGACTAGGTGAGGGAGCAGAGCTGAAAATGTCATTGTATTTATATCCGTCTCATGGATCTCATGATCTCTGATCTGTGTCATATCTCTTTTTTCTATGTGTCAGATAATCATAGAAGATACTCATGTTCAGAAGCTAAATAAAAGTGTAGATAAACCTTGTACCCTGATAATCTAAGCACCTTGTCAGCTCACAGCATCTCACAGCACTAGAGGAATCATGAAGTGTCTGCTTAGAGAGTCCCCGGTCACACTCTGGAATGTTACACTGACCTGTTTAGGGAGTGATAAAACCAAAAACAGCAATAAAATTTACCACAATTGCAAAATAAGGGTTTAAAAAATATTTAAAATTTGAGAGCTTTCTTTCATGGGCAAAACCCCTTTTAAAGTTTAAATTAAGAGGTCGGAGAAACTATGAGGGTTATACAAAGTATAGTGAAAAATTGTATAACTTTTCTTTTTTTTTTTTTTTTACAAAGACTGTAACATCCCCTTTAGATGTAAAATTTCTGGAAGCCCTTGACATACAATCGTTGACTTGAAAAATCTTTACTGAATGTTGTTGCTCTATTTCCAAGAAGCCCTGCAGCCAACTGGAAGAAAACTTGACTTGTAGGAACACTGTGTGCGAGATGCCAAAGACGAGGCAATAACTACGATTTCGTCTTGGCAAGGCAATCAATCTGGATCAATGGCGACCATATTTTTTTCTTTTTAAATGTACATTGAATTGTAATAAAAACTGACAAATAATGATCATAAGTCAAAATTCTAGATCCCTAACTACATCCAATGAATAGAAAGCAGATGTGATATTGGAGAAAATAATCTTTATTCAATTACACATATATTAAAAGCACTTAAAACCCATACAAAGAGATAAGAACAAGGAACCCCCCAACTCTGAGATCCAAATATCAACAGAAAAACACTTCCATCACTAGGACATCTTATTATGTATATAGGCAGTCCCCTACTTAAGAACACTCAACTTATATACGACCCCTAGTTACAAACGGACCTCTGGATGTTGGTAATTTACTGTACTTTAGTCCAAGGCTACAATAATCAGCTATAACAGTTATCACCGGTGTCTGTAATGAAGCTTTATTGTTAATCCTGGTTCTTATGACAACCTCAACATTTTTAAATTCCAATTGTCACAAACCGACTAAGAAATTCCCCTTATGATACATTTCTCAAATACTTGTAGAATCATCTTAGCACAAAAAAAAATACTTCTCTGATCACCTAAAATAGGGACATATTAGGGGTCATTTACTAAGGGCCCGAATCGCGTTTCTTCGTTGGGTTACCCGAATTTTACCGTTTTGCGACGATTTTCCCTGAATTGCCCCGGGTTTTTGACGCGCGCGATCGGATTGTGGCGCACCGGCATGCACGCGATGGAAATGGGGGGTGTGGCCATAAGAAAACCCAACGGATTCGGAAAAACCGCCATATTTTTTTTTTTTAAAGTGTCGCTTGGTGAACTCCAGTGAACTCCGACGGACTTCAGCGCAGCAGCGACACCTAGTGAACATCGGGCGCACTACCTTAGTAAATCGCCGGAAGACCCGAATCCTCCACAGAGAATGCGCCACAGGATCGCGAATGGACCAGGTAAGTAAATCTGCACCATCGTGGGGGAGATTCATAGGGCTAAATGTTTTATTCTGGCGGTGCCACTTTTCTGTCTGATTTTGCACAGAAAAGAACGTCTTTGGAGCCGGCACATGTATTTATAAAGTGTTTGCGCTACTTTTGTGTTGCGACTGCACTGTGTCCGACAAGTCAAGTGGTGAGTTAGTGTTTGTGACACTTGTGACACTAGTTTCCTAGCATAGAAAGCACATGAAGCTCCCCAGCAGTTTTGTGGCTTCTCCGACCCGTGTGCTACTTTGGCCACGGCAGGGCAGAGTGTGAGGGGAGCAGGCCAGGTGGAGGACACCTCATTTACTATAGTCTCTGCCGGAAAACTAGTCGAGACTATAGCAAAAACCTCCGCCTGTTCACTCTGTGAATACAAGCGCACAACCAACAGTGGGAGGGAGTTTTAAAAACGTTAAAACGCCAGTCTTAATGAATTTCCCAGTCTGCCCAGACATACAGGGCTGAAAATGTGTATGGGTCAATGATCTGGTCCCATTACCTCCATGCCCCAGCATTGTGAAAGCACCAATGCCTCTTACATGATCCAGCAGGGACATTATTTTTCCCGTTTGTGGACTGACGTCTGATAACAAACACATGGAGGGAATGAGCGGAGGTGTACAGTATCTTTAGGAAACAGCATGGGAAATCTGAACTTCCTTCTTAGCATCTCGCAGTACAGTGCTCACTGTTGTTGAGTCACATTTCCTTCCTCTAAGTAGGACAACATGTCAGCTTGCCCATTTTTTCATGTTATTTGTTGCACAACGCGGGCGGTAATATACCAGGTATTGTGTGGTTATAGCTAATAGTATTATTAACATAAAAAGCTCCGCTGGCTCCACACAAGGATTTCTTTGTGATGTGACTTCTGGTCAAGGGTAAAGTAAAATAATAAGGCAAGTAAATGTATCCATAGCACAACCTGGATGTCAGTCATAAATATGTTCATAATATAAAAAAATTTACAAAGCAAAAAAGCAAAATGCATCTATAATAGAGAATATAGAAAGGATATCATCTAAGAGACTGTGGAAAGCAACAGAACAACAGGAATAAAAAGTTTTTAGGTAAATTGGCTGAAAAAAAAGTCACAGTTCTTTTGCAAAATTCTCTTGTTCCAATTTGCACCAATTTCCACTAAGCCCTTCCATTATGGAAGAAAGGAATCCCAAACAAAAGAGCATAGACAGAAATGATATAACAGTAACCATAAGATCATTGTACCTACACTGTTTTTCTACATGTTCTGTAGGGGTTTATTTATTCTAATCCATTCTATTTGCTGCTGAAGATGTGGAGCTTATTGAGATGGGTCTCCAATATCAAACAGAACAGTGGTAGTGCTTCCAGATACAGCCAGTTGTCTTTTAGTTATTGGTCTCCCACCAAATCAAACACAGCGGTGAAGGTGGTTCATAGTCTTCTAGCTGTTGGTCTCCCATATCACACATACTGATGGGAGTGGTGCCTGCTCTAGCCAGTTGCCTTTTTAGTTATTGGTCTTCCATATCAAACACAGTGGTGAGGGTGGTTCATGCTCTTACCAGTTACCTTTTAGTTGTTATTGGTGGGAGTGGTTCCTACTGTAGCCAGTTGTCTTAAAGGAAACCAACCATTTCAAATGGTAGGTGTAAGCTGTAAACACCGAGCACCAGCTCAGGGTGAGCTGGTGCCGGTGCTTTTTAAACTTTATAGCAGAAACTGCTTCGGCGCTGCGCGCGACCGTGCGCGCGCCTACATAGGAAATGCCGAAGCAGCCGAAGCAGCTTCTGCTATAAAGTTTAAAAAGTGTTAAAACCGTGATACCGCGGTTTTAACACTAACGAAACTAAGCACCGGCACCAGCTCACCCTGAGCTGGTGCTTGGTGTTTACAGCTTACACCTACCATTTGAAATGGTAGGTTTCCTTTAAGGTTATTGGTCTTCCATATCAAACACAGTGGTGAGAGTGGTTCCTGCTTTGTCCAGTTATCTTTAAGTTGTTAGTTTTTTTTATATCAAACATAGTGGTGGGAGTGGCTCATATTAGCCAGTTGTCTTTTAGTTATTGGTCTACTAAATCAAACACAGTGTTGGGAGTGGCTCCTGATTTTGCCAGTTACCTTTTAGTTGTTGGTCTCACATAGCAAACACAGTGGTGGGTGGGGTTTCTGCTCTAGCCAGTTGCCTTTTAGCTATCGATATCCCATATTAAACATAGTGGTGGGAGTGGTTCTTTAATAATTGGTCTCCCATATAAAAATTAGTGGTGAAATTAGTTCTTGCTATATCCAGTAGCAATATTTCCTTTACATATTTTCGTATTTTTTACTATCAACTTCCGGCTTTGGTTAAAAAAAAATTTTTAATTAAAATTTTATACGTGATATATATATTTATCTCATGGCGGGAACACTTATATATATGTGCCACTGTATCTTGGGATCTGCTGTTTTCCCTGCAGAAATGCTAGTGATCCAGACTGCTATATGTCAGTGAATGACCTTTCTGTATTAGACAATGAAATCTATTTACAACCTTAAAATGAAATCCCATTGGCTGGGTAAAATGGACTCAGAGCTGGAGATCTCTGAACAGAACATGCTTTTGAACAGATTAATGGAATTGTAAATTAGACAATGGGGCTAATTTACTAAAGGTTGCACTGCTCACTCTGGTCGGGCTGTGCACCTTTTTCGGGGATTTGCAGGCTTTGACAGGTATTTAATAGGTGTCTGCCCTGGGATTTTGGCCCTCGCGATCCTTTTGTGCCGCTGCTGCACTGCCTTCCATGCAACGTAAATCAGGGGGTGAGCGTCAGACGATCCAACTGATTCGGACTGAGCGCAGGATTTAACATTCAAATTGTGTCGCAAGACCAAGCACTTACATGCACCACTTAAAAGATGGTGAACTCTATTGGAAGTGACACATGCAGGATATCGGGCGCACGATCTTAGTAAATCGCGGCACAGTGCATTATCGTTGGACAATGCACTTTCGGTGAATTCCAGTGGCCAGGTAAGTAAATGTGCCCCAATGCTGTTAAGTCAGTACCAAAGTAATCCCAGTAGTAATAACTGGGGGCAATCAGTCTCCTAACATTTGTGAATAAAATATTATCATTTGTGCAATGGCTGGTACATGAGTACACAGCAGCACATTCACACTTTCCCATTAGTGACAGTAAGATAGGATGACTTCAGAAATTGTATTTAAATTGATTTAACTAATTGTTTTATGTTTCTGTATCAACACCACAATGGCTTATACTGGCTAATTTTTGGGATATTTTCAGGGTATAAGCCAGGAAAGTCAATGACGTATACACTAAGCTTATACTGGTAGATGAGAGTATCCTTTTTACGCTACAGAGTGGCCTATACATTCAGCGGAGGTTATAATAGCTAATGGGAGATGGATGCAACTGTATAGCATCCATCTCAGGCCTCCACTGAGCATACAGACAGGGAGGTCCTTAGTGACATAACAATTGATATAAGGACATTGTCAGCATCCAATCACTCGATGCTGCCAAAGTTCTTTGCTCCTCCCCCTTCTGGATTTAAATGATCATAGAGTGGTCGTATACAAACAGAGGGATAAAATGAGATATGAACATAGCCTTAGATAAATAGGAAATAAGTGCAGTGGATACCATAGTATAGATTATATAATATGTATTCTTCTTATTTATTTATAGTATCACAGTATCTATCTATTAGATACATATAAAATACAGGTAGGTATGTGACAAACACATAAATATAAAATACAGGTAGGTATGGGACAAACACATAGATATAAAATACAGGTAGGTATGTGACAAACACATAGATATAAAATACAGGTAGGTATGTGACAAACACATAGATATAAAATACAGGTAGGTATGGGACAAACACATAGATATAAAATACAGGTAGGAATAGGATAGTATTGATAGGAAGATGTATATTTTGTAAATAATAATTATATCACATTATTATGATAAATAAAACATAGATATGAGAGAGACATGAGATAAATAATATATATATATATATATATATATATATATACATATATATATAAAAGATAGATATATGATATATAATATCTATGCTAGTATACAAATATAATATTTTTGATGCTAGAATAAAAGTTGCTGAAGAACATTTCTTCTCCAGAATGAAACGTTACAATTAACTTTGGAATTTTCAAGCCAGAGATTTTTGTATTTGCGAGAATCTGCTCTCCGAGATCATGAAACCAGTTGTGCAGCCAACTGTTAGCGGTGTTTTTCACATAACCAGTTCTATTTTTAGACTGAATTGTAGGAAGTGTGCAGCTTTCATAGATGGGAGAGAAGCAGAGAGCCCTGCTGCATGTTAACGTGCCAGCCCGAGAGATAGCCTGGCCCGACGCCAGCAAATTACAGGGGGAAATGGAAATAAGGAGGCAGAATCTACAGTAACACTGACTACACTCTGACTGTCACAAAATGAAGAATTATTAATGGATGAGAGATTATAAGTTACATTGTTAATTATTTTATGTCCTTTATGTCTACCGGTATATTGATATGTCTATCACATTCTCATAGATTATCTATAGACTTTATACAAAGTTTGTGACTCTTCATTTCCCCTCCTGTCCTGTGGTGGTAGCTTGTATTACATTTTGAAGTATACTAATAAATGTATTTATTAAAAGCGTTGCCCCATTACCAAAATCTAATACCTCTACACAGAACAGATGCTAAGTGTAGCATGGTGGCCCCACCCTGATCTCTATATTGGCATCGCCTGAATGTCTAATCCTTTGAAGGAATGGGTGGTCACGTGTCATAGGTGGGAACCTTATTGGTTAGTAAAACCCCTTATACATTGGTTTAAAGTGATGTTCATACACCTAAACCTTTAAACAGAAAAAAAACTGTGATGTTATTAAAAAAAATATTCCTGTGTGAAGACAATTTCTCATAAATGTAGCCATTTTGTACCTTAAAAATGAGATAGCTTCCTAGGATACGACCACCTCGCACTTTGGTAGGGGTGGCCAGACATGCGCTATTGAGTCCTGCCGGACCACCAGGATTCAGCATTCATTACCACAGGACGGCTGTGGGACATGTAGTAACTCCCAGACATTTCATTTATATAAACTTTTTGTATCTTTGTGTAATCACTCCAGCAGAGGTGGTCATATCCAAGGATACAGTCTTGTTTCTAGGGGACCAAATGACCACATTTATGAGAATTTTTTTTTTTAAATAACATTGAATTGAAGAAATGTTTATATATGGCAGATTAAATTGAATGTAAATGCCCAGAGAAGAATACCCCTTTAATATCATTCCTTGACTACACATGGGTAGCATTGGTATAATGATAGACACAAAGCCATCTATGAATAGCGTTTTTGATAGTATCATTAAATCTGTGACTTCTGACTCCTGAAATGTTACTTGTCTCTTCTAGATTCAATGCCACATACTTCCATCTGCCCTTTTTGCAGTGCTGAGGATCAGAGTGCCAGGGAAACCTAACACAACTACATTACTACAACTTCCGAGAATTGTGCTGTACTAACTGGACTCAGATGTGCTACATATTATTATATGGTTCCTACTCAGCTTCGCCATGTACCACAGCTCAGCTTCTCTACTGCATCTCCACAGCTCCACAATTGTAAGATGAGTCACAATTTCTTTTATTCATCCAATTATACCCAGCCCATTTTATCTTAACTTATATGACTTAAAAGACTTATTAGACTTCTATTATCAAAGTGATTATTAACCATTTACCAGCCACACTGAAAACTTACCATAGCAACTAATAATAGACAATCCCAGTAGCTGCCATGTTGACCTGTCTGTTTGTATTATGTGGATGCAACATTTAATAAAAGTTTCTCGCATTACTACAACAGTCTAGTAAGCAATGTGACCCTTAGCCTCCTATACTGTAAATCCTGGACCTTGGATGAGTGGTTCTAAGTGGAGCTGCAGAGGCACAGGTCAAATATTGTGATTGTGGATGGAAGATATCTCTTGGTGAGTCATAACAACAGATTATTGTGTCTACATTCTGGTCAATATCTGCTGTGAAAATATTGATTGACTGATTTCCATGGTTTCTCCAATAATTAGCATAATGGGGTCTTCATATATGTGCAAAGTAGGGGTTAATCTCATCAGAGGCTATGTTTTGGCTGCATGGATCTGAGCTTATGATCCACAACCAGGGCTGTTGTACTTAAGGCTACCCTTACAAAGCCTTTTGTGTTAACCTTTGTTTTTATGGGTAGTACACCTCCCCCGGGTTGAGTGATGGACAACCAAACCAATCAGCTCTTGAAATCTATGGATCATTAAATAAAACCTCTCCAGTTTAGGAAGTTTTGAATGGAAAATCTCTATAAATGTAACATGAGAAAGAGCAGATTGACTTTTTCACAGCTCTGTAGCCACAGGGGGACGCGGTAGGTGGGTTTATGATGTGTGGCTCCAGTGTATTGCTATAACTTGCTGTGTGTGGATTGATGTATTTATGCTATATAGAAGAAGCTACAGTGTCCAAAAAAACTATTAAAAAACTGCAATGTAATCATTGTACATGGTCATATATGGCATCCATATTTTTTTGCCTTGTTATGTTTTTTATTCTCACAAATGTGTCTTAAGTAAGCCAAGCTATCAACTCCATACAAAACCACTTCAACCATATGGAAATAAAGTATAGTAGGTCATACATTTATTTTGCCCCAATCTTTCAGAATTATGGTGCTCATACATGAATGAGCGTTCAGTCCTCCTTACTCCCATACACACATTGGGGCAGATTTACTTACCCGGCACATTCGCGATCCAGCGGCGCGTTCTGTGCGGTGGATTCGGGTCTTCCGGCGATTCACTAAGGTAGTTCCTCTGCCGTCCACCAGATGTCGCTGCTGCATTGAAGTTCTGCCGGAATGCACGAGCCTATACCTGGTGAAGGTAAGCGCGAGTCCCGCAACACATTTTTTTTTAAAAATACGGCGGTTTTTCTGAATCCATCGGGTTTTCGTTCGACCATGCCCCCCGATTTCCATTGTGTGCATGCCGGCGCTGATGCGCCATAATCCGATCGCGTGTGCCAAAATCCCGGGGCAATACAGGGAAAATCGGCGCAAATCGGAAATATTCGGGTAACACGTCGGGAAAACACGAATCGGGCCCCTAGTAAATGACCCCCAATGCATTACAAGGTGGCCCATTTATCTCTGTTTTAAGTCTGAGTAAAAGTGGCTTAACAAGACACCAGTGGGTCCTGATGCAAACTTTGGATCTGGGCCCCCATATACCTAAAATAGCACTGCCACCCCCATCTTTTACATTACACTTGAAAATACACATATATGCTACATAAACATATATTTAGAGTACCATACTCATGGTGTCCAGCAGCAGCCTCCACTCAATAAAATGTCCAGCAGCAACCTCCACTCAATAAAATGACCAGCAGCAGCTTCCACTCAATAAAATGCCTAGTAGTAGCCTCCATTCAATAAAATGTCCAGCAGAGGCCTCCACTCAGTAAAATGTCTAGCAGCAGCCTCCACTCAATAAAATGTCCAGCAGCAGTCTCTACTCAATAAAATGACCAGCAGCAGCCTCCACTCAATAAAATGACCAGCAGCAGCCTCCACTCAATAAAATGTCCAGCAGCAACCCCCACTCAATAAAATGTCCAGCAGCATCCTCCACTCAATAAAATGACCAGCAGAAGCCTCCACTCAATAAAATGTCCAGAAGCAGCCTCCACTCAATAAAATGACCAGCAGAAGCCTCCACTCAATAAAATATCCAGCAGCAACCTCCACTCAATAAAATGACTAGCAGCAGCCTTCAGTTAATAAAATGTCCAGCAGCAGCCTGCACTCAATAAAATGACCAGCTGCAACCCCCACTTAATAAAATGTCCACCCTCTGATGATTGATAAGATGTCCATCACTAACCTGTCCTGAATAAAATAACCAGCAGCGGCCTCCCCTCAATAAAATGACCAGCAGTAGCCTCCACTCAATAATAAATTATCCACTTGCTGTAACAGACATTCTACAGGGCCGGAGCTCCGACAGTCATTTATAAATTCTTTATGGATCCAACAATGGATCATTTTGTTTGTTGACCGGTCCTGAGCCGTTGTTAGCTCCTAGGAGCCAAGTGTGCAACACATTAAGATTGTTATATTCTACAGGGCCCCTTGTTGCATTAAAAATACTAGTGGAAAACACTTGCTGCACCAGATTTATCACTGTGATTATGAATCCTGATGCAGCATAAGACTTTCTATTTTTACTTTAGATCTACTTTTAGTGGGTCTGCACTGTACCTTAGAATTTTGGGCACACGTGTCTGAGCCTGTGCTCTGTTAATCAATTGTAAGCATGTCCTACTGCTGAGTATGTATCTCTAAATCACAGAGTAGAGTGGCTTTTGTCCTCTATTCTGTCATCGCTTAAAACTGTATCAGAATCCTGAGTGTATTGATACAGGTATGCAGGGAGGTTTCAAACAAATTGCCCAATACAGCTTCAAAGAAAATCAGCTGACTCCTACCCCCCTGTGAGACCTTTTTATTCACAGCCTTAAAGCGCCACTGCAAAGTTACTTGACAAAAAATAGTTTTATTACAGCTGGAGAGAGCCTTGACAACAATTCTAACAATACCTATATAATAATGCTTCTGGCTTCCTCCTATCCTGAGATATAGCCTCGTATATCTATCAGCCCTATATGTAAAAACCTCTCACTTTTTCCTGAAGTGGGCAGGACTTCCTGGTTGTGACTTCATCTACAGGTAATGAGGCCAGAGGAAATTCTTGTGAATGTGCACAAACAGCGCAGCCAATCAGGACACACAATCAGTGTTACTGCTTGTACAGAGATCTAGTGCAGGGCAAGGCAGGGAAGACGGGAGTACTACATCATACATTATCCACTACATCACAAAGGAAAAGATATATTAAAACATGTCCAACTACACTATGGAACACCTACACAGGAATAAAAAGATGAACACTTGGTAACATCATAATATGTTACTGTATATATATATGTCTTTTAGGGCTCCTCCCTAAAAGACTTTTTTATTCAATCACTGATTTTTTTACATTTTTTTGCAATTATACTCTATGAAAGATGCTGCTTATCAAATCTTTTTCTGTGCAGAGGTTGTACTATATGTATGTACTGTGCTATGTATGCAGTATTAAAGACAGCCATTTGGTACAACTGATGGGGAACCTGAGGTCTGTCTTTAAATGCTGCATTTTTAATTTCACACATACACAACTATGCTACAGGAATTTAGACAGTCATTTGTTATAATTGATGGGGAACCTGATCTCTGTCTTTAAATGCTGCTTTTTAAACTTTCACACAGATACAACTGTGCTACATTTGAACTTTCAAACACAAACAGCTCTGCTACATACCATTCCTGGGGAAGTATGGAAATATCCATCCAGACTGCAACATGTTTCCAATTGGATGACCCAAAGCATGTGACATCACTCAAGGTCCTGGAGTTTTTTTTCATGCTGCCGGGACTAATATTCTCCTGCACCTGGAAGGCTACTGATTAGGATCATACACATCTCCTAGAGCCCCTCCCAACAAGATCCACCCACCCTCTTCTTCTCTCCACCATCTAGATATGGATTCCTATGGCAACCAAACATACAAAGGCAGTCAGAGGGACAACATAAAACCCATGCTAGGAGGCAAACGGCAGCAGATAACTAGTGACTTTAAATGAGGGAATTGCTTATTTTCGCTTGGTGCAGAGTTAGGCAAAAGTTTTCATACTTTAAGCAATTGCTTAGGTTGCATCATGGGTAAATCCCCCCCTGTTTGTATGAAACCACTAGACATACAGGCTGTGTACACATGGCTGTGCACGTAAAACCTGATCAGTACATACACAGGACTTATCTAATCTTTATAGCTTTGAGACCTCCCTTTGCCTTATAACACAAACTTAAATATTTTTCATATTTTCTTTTTCATCTTGTTGATTATTTTCAACCCATACTGTATTCTTTGTAAGGTCTGATGTTAGATGGACAGGAGCAAAATATTTTCTCCGGGCTGAAATGGGAAATGTTGGGTCTGGTGGCGACCTTTTGTGAAAACTACATGTTTATCAGCAAAATGTTAGATTCCTGCGGTATAAGATTATGGGTTGTATGTATCCACTGTGTAGGCAGCAATCCACATAGGTATCTGCGTGTTCCTGGGTCATTCGGAAAGGCAGAAAATTTAACTCCGGGGAATAAAATCTATTTCCTGGTGTATAGTTTGATTTTCCTCTTCATGTGTTTTCTAGCTCTGCTGAAAATCAGATTCCATCTTTAGGAATATCTCTAATTAAATACATTACAGGTGGGAGTTTTGCCTCATTAAACAGAAGTGTTTCTCATCATCCACAAACATGAGGTACGGGGTTCGTTTCTTTTATTGGTGGATTTTAGTGTTGGCTTAAACTTAATTGCAAACAATATAACAGCAGCCGATGTTATTAATGCCACCCCCCGATTACTCTGAAGATTATATTAAAAATTGTTCTCAAACATAAACTTCCAAAAATTCAAATTAATCTGTTAGGACGCGTGAAGTGTTGGACCTGTATAGATGTGCACTTGTGGGGTAGTTAAATGGGAAATGGGGGGTGGAGCTAGTGAGGGAGCCCTGCCAATTAAATCCCTTGCAATAAGAAATGTAACATTGTATACATTAAATCTGATGATTAACCTATTAAGGGGTATTCCCATGTAGACAAGATTCTTAAATATACTCAGGATAAGAAAATAACACATTCTCTAATTCACTGTTATTAAAAATACAGCATTTACCAGATATAATTCCAACCTGTCTGTATTAGTTCTGGTGTTTACATTTTGGTTGTCACTGGATACGACCATAAACTCCTGACAATGATGGCAGATTCCCCTAGCTTCTCTTATATTGCAGGAGAAGGAAAAGGTGGGTGGGAGAGAGCACACTACTTCCTGTGTAGAGCAGACTGTGGAAGCACTACAGACAAGATAAGCTCTTGATCTGAGGGGAGGGGGGCATAGCAGTGCTGATTGTGTTTTTTATTGATTAGGTGAGGCAAAATAGCTGATTGTGTTATTGTGACTTATATCCATCTCATGACTCTGATCTGTCTCATCTCTCTTTCTATGTGTCAGATACTAGAGAATGTTCAGAAGCTAAATGAAAGTGTAGACACACCCTGGGCCATGATAATCTAAGCACATTGTCAGCACACAGCATCTGATGGCACAGAGGAATCATGAAGTGTCTTCTTGGAGAGTCCCCAGCCATACTCTTACACTGACCAGCCTAGGGACTGATAGAACCACAAACAGCAATAAAACTGACTAAAATTGCAAAGTAAGGGTTTAAAAATCATCTTTACTATGTAAACATCACTAGGGGACTGAAATTTGAGAACTCTTATTGGCCAACCCCTTTAATGTTTGCTAGTGGCCTATCCCTCTAAGTCTAAGTGCTGGATGAAAAGAATATTAATATAGAATACAGGAATATAGAAGAAATTCTGCACAAAATCTGGGAATGTGGACCAGACTTCTAATGGGAGTCTTAGAAACAGTGAGTGGGTAGAAGTTATAACCACTAGAGAACTGTTCAAGCTGGTGCGTAGATCATCTTGTTGCAGGCAAAAGCTGTAGTCGTAGTCAGATGGGTCAAAGCAGAGTTTTGAGTATTTGATAAAAAAGCAGACCAAAAGATATAGTCAAGAATAAAATGTGGGTTGAGGCCGGAACAGAACAGGAACAAACACCCTTGTAGGTACTAAGACTAAGGCTACATTCACACACATGTATGGGGGATGTATATACGGCCGACGTATATACGGCTGATATACGTCCCCCATACACTTCTATGGGCTCACGGCCCTGTACGGGAGCAGTACGGTGCAGCACACGTGCGCCATATCTTCCTATGGAGAGGGGCGGAGTGAGCAGCGCTCATTCCCTGCTCCTCTCCGCAGCGCCGATGTATGCCCGCCGTACTACGGTACGGCGGGCATACATCGTGTGAATGTAGCCTAAGACTAAGCTATTTCTGAAAAAGAAATCCGATATCCAGCCAGTTCCGGGACACTGAAAAATTCTTTATTGAGGAATGTATTTAAAATCCACAGCAGGGAATAAACGCCGACGCGTTTCGGACGGACTAGCCGTCCTTAGTCATGGCATCTCCAGTAAGAAGTGATTATGTAATGAGTTCCCTCAATGGGCCCAGATTCTGATGTTAATAATGTGTTAATGGGTCGCAAAGGTCCAACAGTAGACAAGCCCTCTGGTGGGTTGAGGGCCATACTGACACCACTTTGGTTTTTTGTTTTATCTATTGATCTTCTCAAGTTATACATATTTTTGAGAATTATTTTTTTTCTTTAAAAAGAAACCCTGCTTTTTGAAACCTCCTAAGGATTGTTTCGGTCTTTGCTTATTGCTTAATTTACATATTTAATGATGACTTCTGACAACAACTATTAATAATACCCATGCAGGAATACCAGAAAGACGATGATTAATATTAGTTAGTATCTAGCTAGGAATCACTTTATACCTTACAGCATAATTAAAGGGGTATTCCGGGAATATGAACATCTGACACAAAAACCCATGATGATATAAATAAATGAGTACAACAATACTCAATGTCATTAGTCACAAAATGGAGCTTAAATAATTTGATTTTATGATTTACAAAGTTTATGGCCTCTCTAAAGTAGGTGGAGTTATCACTAAGATGGCCGCCACTGGTAACTACAAGTTCCATGATCCTTTGGTTCTCAGTAACTCCTCCTACCACTTATGCTCTGCTAACAGTGATGATATAACAGACTGTGCTGCTCTGTTACCATAGTAATGATGTGTAACTGCACATCACCAAAACACCGGCCATACTGGATGCACTGCAACCAACCGGCTACAGCCAAACATAGTGGTGATCACATGACCTTCCCAGGCAGGTACAGGACATGTGATGTGGACATGTGACCGGCGGACATCTTCTGTTCTGCAACGGACCGCGCGGAGGAAATTAACGGACTGATTAAAGGGCCAGTAGCATTTTAATTCTTCATTACAGTCTATGTCACCAGCATTTTCTGCTAAGGGGAGCAAAATTTTAAATAACAATTAATTACACATTAGCTTATATTTTGAGTGCCCATTTGTATATGAATTATGCTGATTCCTGGAATACCCCTTTAAGGAGTAAGACTGCCATGGACCCTGGGCTGTATTGATATTTTCGCCCCTACAAGTCTGGAATCACTTCCTACATATGGTACTAGAATCAGCTTCTTGGGGGATGGAGGATGTGTCCCTTCAGCTGCTTTCAATTTGCAGTTTCAGGATCTTTGGAGGACCCTCGAGGGTCCTTAAATGGCTCTTGTGTACATGTATATTGAGAGCATGAACAGATGTACAAGGATTTCATTGGGGAAGGCCCTTCATGGTATAAAATTTGGTGGGTGGTTTAGGTGGCCATGGGCCCCCTAGAAGGCTTGGACCCTGTGCTGCTGCCCAAACCGCCTATAGTCTTATAGTCCAATATTGTCTCCAGGTCTATAGATCCGGCAGCAGCAGCAGCTCCAGCATTCATTGCATAGAGCTACTTCAGGGTCATTGCAGAGAAGAAAAGAAAATGCAGGAGCAGTAATAAAACAAAGCAAATGAAACAACAGTAAAGCAAGACATTTGTCAGATACAGTTATGACCCTGCATGGACACATCAAAGTTTGAGGTTTCAGCAACAATTTCTAGGACATTTTTCATTTTCATAGATTTCTTTCATATAAATGACAGCTGATGTCCTTAATGACTGTAAATTAATGATATTTATTAATTAAGATCTCCAGAGGTGAGACATCACAGTAATGGATGGAACCTTTCATATATGAAGCAGGTAAAGTTGCCAAAATGAAGCTTATGAACTTCCATAAATGTGCAATAAATTGTCAATAAAGTTTAGATTTTGTAAATCTGTTTTGTGGTCTGTTGGAACACCGCTTTCCTTTGCTTAGGTTACATTGGGGCACATTTACTTACCTGGTCCATTCGTGTTCCAGCGGCGGCTTCTCTGACGAGCGTTCGGGACTTCCGGCGATTCATGAAGTTCCTGCGCCCGATGTCCACCAGGTGGCGCTGCTGCGCCGAAGTCCGCCGAGGTGCCCCAGAGTTCATCGTCTTCATCGTGGTGCATGTGAGTATGGCCCGTGCGACCAATTTTTTTTAAAAAATGCGGCGGTTTTTCCGAATCCGTCGGCTTACCGTTCGACCACGCCCCCCAATTTCTGTCGCGTGCATGCCGGCGCCGATGCGCCACAATCCGATCGTGTGCGGCAAAATCCCGGGGCAATTCAGGGAAAATCGGCGCAAATCGGAAATATTCGGGTAACACGTCGGGAAACCGCGAATCGGGCCCTTAGTAAATGACCCCCACTGACTTTCCTTAGTCTAAATGTGACTATTCTTTGATCTTGTAATTTTGTATTGAGCCAGTTATATTTTCAGCTTATGAACCTTCATAGACATCTACATTTTGCATAGCATTTTTCATCTAACATGTGTATGAGCCAGTCAGATGCACAAGGTCCTTGGTCATGTGATGTCACACAGGTGCATGGTTCGTTATATCCCTGGTCATGTGATGTCACACAGATGCATGGCGGAAGTTTGCCAGCAAGCAGCGATATAGAAAACTTTGAAAGTCTATTGAAAAATTGTATAACTTTTCATGACATAACCAATTTGCTGAAAGTGAACAACCCTTGTGAATTCTGGAAAACCCTATAAGAGCCAGATCAAAAAGAAAAAAAAGAAAACATATGTACCCTACCCCCATTTGAAGTGTCACTCCAGCACTTCTGATCTTCACCACCTGCATTGGGGTCATGGGGACCGGTTCAGCCAATGAGTGACCTCCTTCGATCCCAGGAAGTTATTGTCACATAGAGGAAGTGGCGCCCATTGGTCTAAGGAGGCCACTCATTGGCTGAAGCGCGTCCCTCAACCCCCTGGAAGTTCAGGCTAAATACTAGTGCTGGAAATACCAGTTGACCAGTATCCACTTATATTCCATGAATGTATTTTAGATTATCATAAATTAGCCTGTATATGTGTCTTGGTACATCATATTATAAATGCAGTACTGTACATCACTGTACATCACTACCTAGTCAACAATTTCTTGTGACTTACCCTGAGGTAGTTGAGGGTGAAGTTGGTTAGACCCATCCTAGTTATATTTTTGGAGAGCTGCTCTAGCACCTGGGGGTCCGGTGCCTGTATATATACAAGACATGGGTTACAATACAGATAACAAATATTAATGTATACAGTTAAAATGCATGTATCATAAGACTGTCTTTGTGGCCCTAAGTTTTTTTTGTTAGTGTTTTTTGCTGGTCAAGTGTATCTTAGTGGTTTGGTGTGGATTTGTACCAGAATTTGTGATTTTTTTTTTAAGAAGCACCTCAGAGAACACAACAGAAAACTAGACAATGGTAAATTTTGAATGGAGACTGTCTTAGGTGAAAAAAAAATGCCAAAAGGCATATGTACCACAAAAAGTAACAAAAAAGAAAGAAAAATCCAAAAATTAGATACACGTGTACCATGTGTCTCTATGGTAACAGACGACAAACAATCTCTGTGTAGTCTGATACTAAAATCATGTTCCCTTTAATTTGTTTCAAATTGCCACAAATGGGTAGGAAATGTGGGGGTGCTATATCTAGGTACATGAAATAAGGGATGGAAGATAACACATTCTAACTTCTTCAGGTTAATCTTGAGAAACATCCACAAGACCAGAGATTTTATTCAATTATTGACCACAATCATTTCTTTCTAGATATTAGATTAATAAATCAGAATGTGATACATCCCCTTTCAAGAAAATCTACTATTTGGTGCAATGCAGTCTAAAACAATTTTAAAATCATGTAACTGAGGCTAGGGGGCAAGAAAGAAGAAGCCAATCTAGGAGAAACTCGAAGTTTGGCCGAAGCCGAATGTGCATTTTTTTAGGTCTCTTAAAGGAAACCTACCATTTAGAATGGTCGGTGTAAGCAGTAAGTACCGAGCACCAGCTCAGGGTGAGCTGGTGCCGGTACTTACTTTCGTTAGTGTTATAAACCGCGGTATCGCAGTTTTAACACTTTTTAAACTCTAGAGCAGAAGAGGCTTCGGTGCTGCGCGCGACCGTGCGCGCGCAACGTCTCTGTTATTTCCTGTGTAGGCGCACGCAGCGCCGAAGCCTGTTCTGCCCTCGAGTTTAAAAAGTGTTAAAACCGCAATACCGCAGTTTATAACACTAATGAAAGTAAGTACCGGCACCAGCTCACCCTGAGCTGGTGCTCGGTACTTACTGCTTACACCGACCATTCTAAGTGGTAGGTTTCCTTTAAGGCCTTTTTAATTACTGTCGTATGTGATTATATCTGATTAAAACATTTTTAGTTTGTAGAAAAACTCTCTTGCACTATTGCCTTTTTCTTTTCCTTTGTGGGAGAAATCAGTACATTTAAACAGCGGAGAGAACCTGGATGAGAGTAATATGGTAGTCTAGCCGGAAGATCTTCTCAGCTGCACCATGATCATCCCGTAGGGGGTACGAACTTCACTGATGAACAATGCACTGTCCCGATGTAAGGAACTGGCAATAGAAGTATATGGGGCTCATTTACTAAGGGTCCGCGGACCGCACAAACGTTGAATATTCCGGCGATTACCGTTTTAAAAGGGGATTGTGGCGCACGTGACCGGATTTTGGTGACGCAAATCGGGGGCGGGCCGTCAGACGATCTGACGGATTTGGACTGAGCACAGGATTTAACATTTGAATTTGTGTCGCAAGCCATGCACTTACATGCACCGGGAAGAAGATAGTGCACTCCGCCGGACCTGAGCGGAAAAGCGACACGAGCAGGAAATCGGGCGCACGATTATAGTGAATTGCGCTGCAGTCCATGATCGTCGGACAACGTACAGCGGGGATTGCGCAAGGGACAGGTAAGTAAATGTGCCCCTATGTCTTTACTCCTAAACCCTGTCTTTGGGTCAAAAAGGTACTGTCCTTCTCTCTATATTCACATACTACCTGTGCTAAAATATAGAAGGACGTAGAAGCGGAGGAAAGGGAATTTGCAAATATCTCTGGAGGTGTAATTTAGCATAATTTTAAAATAGTTTTTTTCGTCAAAAACGCTATTTTCCCTGAATAACCAGGATAAGTGCATGAATCCACAAAACAACGGGAATCTAAAGGTATGTTTGGTGCAACGTGTGTCTTCAATTAATTGTATCACATTTTAATTGAGCCTATAAGGAGACACTTACATGCATGGCTAGTATGCTGCGAGGTACTAATTCTCTGTATTGTCTAATGGTAAAGTGCCAGGTCTTGATTCTCATGAGATCATCAAATGTGAACTCCAGGATGAGGCGGCCTTCAGTGCATACCTAGAAGACAAGGAACAAGAGGAACATTTAGTATAACATCTTGTCTGACTACTGTGGGATGCGTCCAAGAAAAGCTTAAACTATTATTGCAAGTCAATGGTTGTATACATACATGCAGGTGCTTGATAAATGGAGCTCACTTATTTTTTTGGTGGAGTAATTTCCATATGGTCACTCCCCTCTCCCAAGACCACACCCATTTCTCAAGACCACACCCCTTTTACTGACCATAAAATGTTTTATAAGCCTTCATAAATGTGTCGGAAGGCTTTTTAGACTTTTTTTGGCCCCTTTATGTTTCCATTCTACAATATGTAAATAGGAAGAAAAAACTATTTTTTCAGACCACATCAAAGGGAGAATTTCATTGTCAGGATGCATCATTCCGCCTACCTCCTTCCACCATCTCTGTACAATGACCTCTTTAAGGGTTACAGAGCATGCGCACAACATTTATCTTTAGTCTGGACATTTGTGTCTTTTATTTGTTCAGTCTGGGTTTTGGACTTGTTGGATTTATCTTAGATGGTTATATATCAGGCAGATGAGTCTGTGGGGCAACTTGAAAAATAAAACTTCACACACAAGTCAAAAACTCATTTAAACCCTTGTAATCTAACTTATGCCTATGTCTGCTCGGGACAGGAATTTATTTGTGCCAAAGTTGTGACTTTATACAGCAAATTGTGCCAAAATTGCAGCCTTTTCATACACTAATATCTAGATTCTCTAAATATAGCAGATGCAACACTGAAAATCTCTGGAACGATGAACTCTGCTAGGCAGGTGGAAAAGTCACAGATATTGGCACAGATATACAGATGCCCCCAAAAAGTTGCAAATATAATAGAAAAAAGAAAAGTCCAAGATAAATTACTCCCAATCCTCAAAGGCTTTTTTGGTATAAAAAAAAGTCTCAAAAAAGTCACATTAAGGTTTTTTGGGACTCTTCACTGCTAAAAAGTCTCACAGGACTATTTCCACCTCTTCATTAATCTGGAGTAATCATAGAACTTCTGCTAGTACAACACCATGCAAAGCCACATTCATGACTTGAGACTTTTGCATAAAGCCTCATAAAAAGTCTCACAGTTACTCCAGTCTACATGCTGAGACTTTTTATGCATTTTGAGACTCTTTTGGGACTTTTTGAATAATAAATCCCAGATAAAAAGGAGACCATAAGAACATTTATTAAAGGGCCACCACCACTTTAATAAATCTGATGGGTAGCAAAGCGCCAAAATAGACATAGAACTGTCCCAACGAGCCGCCTAATGATAAATGACCCCCAATAAGTCAGTAGGAATTTCCTGAACTGCTGTGCACACATGATCAATATAGCAGATACACAAAATACCAAACAACAGAAAATAAGAGGAAAGTACAATGCAAAGACATAAAAGGGAAAATCTTTATTAGTGAGCAATAATAAAAATACGTAAAATAGACTGAGAAGCATCTCAGAATGGATACAAGAAAGCACGCCAGGTAATACGGTAATAATAAGATACATGAACAAATATCCAATATACAATATAAGAGACCCAGAAATGTAGTAAACAGTAGTTTAGACAGAAGTAGATATCAAATAATAATGGTGTAGAGCCCTTATGTAACTGACAAGTAACCTGTAGTAATAACAGGGGTCACAGACGCTTAATCATAAACAGTGATAGACACATATAAATAGTACAAAATAAGTAGAAGCTAGTGTGACCAAACAGAGGACATGATATTACCTGGCGTGCACCCCGACACGCGTTTCAATCGCAGCAGGTCTTTGTCAAGGGATAGCAGATACACACTCTATGGGCCACATTTACTTACCTGGTCCTGTCGCGATCCCCGATCCGGACCCCGGAGTTCACCATCTTCTTCCTGGTGTATGTGAGTGCATGGCTTGCGACACAATTTGAGATGTTAAATCCCGCGCTTAGTCCGAATCCGTCAAATCATCCGACGGCCTGTCCCCCGATTTGTGTTCCGTGAAAGCCGGCGCCGATGCGCCAAAACCCAATCATGTGCGCCAAACAACACAGTTAAATGCGGCGCAAAACGGAAAAATTCGAAAAACCCGACGGAAATACGTTCCGCGGACCCTTAGTAAATGTGCCCCTATATTTCTTTTCAGATATTTAATTAGTAAAATGTAATGTGATACGTCCCCTTTAAGCTTTTCAACATATTTATTACAAACCTAAACTTAATATAACCTTTAAAACACTGTAAAATGCTTCCTCTAACTCCTTTCATATCCATGGCCTTTCTATGTAGAAACAACAAGATTAAAAGAAAAAAAAACATACACTTTTCAGGCTTTTCAGTCCAACCTGTTTAGAATACAACTCAGGCACAACAAAAGATAAAATAAAGACGTAAGAAGCAATAAAGATCCAGTGTAATCGCTTACGCAGTCAACCAGCAATTTTCAGTTTCTAAGCCATTTCCCTTGACTTCTGCAATGCGTTGTAGTTTATCGAGTGAGAAAAAAATGAATATTTATGAGTCAAGGGCCTACGTACAGAGGTGTCCATCCTTACCTTTCTCCTCTTCCAGGATATCCTGGGTACAAGATGAACAACAAAACTCTTGTGTTACAACGGTAAAGTAATCATTTTTATAATTTTGGTGATCTCTCTCTCGCTGGAAAAGATAAGGATGGACACAACTAAAATCAATGGATATTTTAACAGATCCGTTACTTCTCTAATTATTCTAGTGACAATTATTATTCTAAATAACTAGTGACAAGTAATAGTGTGGCCTGTTAAGCTGGTGTGAACTGGTGTTTAGTTGAAGACTGCCTGGAATATTCTTCTAGAGGAATGTGCCAAAATTATACATTATTTTTTGGTGCATAGTGTGGAAAAGTAGACAACATCCACTTCCTGAGAAATGTTGGCTTTTCCTGCAAAGCTACTTCACATTTTCATACAAATTGTAAAAGTGTCTAAAACAGTGGGGCTTATTTACTAAGGGTCCGCAGATGCACTTTCATCGGACTTCCCAACATTTTAGGGTTTTGCACGCCTGTGACAGATATTTAACAGGGTCTCACGCGAGCGGATTTTGGCGCAGCCACGCTGGCTTTCATGCGACAGAAATCGGGGGGCATGCCGATCTGACTGATTTGGGCTGAGGCGCAGGATTTAACTTTCAAATTGTGTCGCAAGACAATGCACTTACATACACTAGGAAGAAGAAGGTGAACTCCGGGGGACCTGAGCAGGGAAGCGACACATGCAGGATGTCGGGCGCCCGGTCTTAGTGAATTGCGGCACAATGCATGATCGTCAGGCAATGCACTTTCTGTGATCTCCATCGGATGGGTAAGTAATATGCCCCAGTGCGTTTTTGGTACAAAATACCAAATAATGGCGCATTGTACTTGGCAATGTGACAATGTGATACAGTTTCCCACTGTATGTGACACCTGGGCAGCCGGTACTCACATTCACCTTAAAAGACACCAACAGTTCTTTACTCTCTCAAATATATATGTTATGTAATAGCTAAGATAACGAATTTCGTGTTGAGGACTATTGGGTGATTATTGACTGTGGAGTGGAGGGGACTTTGCCATAACCTATTAGAGAGCAGGGGGCATACCGTACTTGGGGATATAGGGGTAAGGGGTGGAACATGTGACCTAGGTGCATGTTGTTGGGTAAAGGGGTCTTATAAGGGCACAGACAAGTGACTTTTATATATAAAGTTGCAGTCTACATCCCAACTCCATAAAAAAAACCCCTACTAAATAATAAAAAACAGTAATATAAACATCAGTCTATGTGTTATTGTACAATGTGTCAATGCCATGTCAGGTAGAACTACCGATTCTGGAAGTTATGACTTTTTATTCACAAAATCCTTTATCTTATATATTGTAAAGTAAGAGCATTAATATAAAATTACAAACACTTATAGGAACATTTCCATTTATCCATGTGTGCCGCACTTTGCCTGAACAATGACGATTATATCGTATAACTGGATATTCATATACTTTCTGTGGCCTTGGCGGATAGTAGCAGCTGCTGGAGCATATACAGTATAAGTTGTGTCTTTGTCTATAAGTTATTGCTTTTGTAATATATGAAACTTTTTGATAAATAAAAACGTCATAAATCAATGGCACATACTGTACAGATGGAGAGCACTTCTCGAGAAAGATCCTCTGTTGGTCTCACACATTTAACTCATAGTTAGAGGACATTTGCAGTAACATAAAAGTTGACAAAAGGTTTTTTCTCAACCTATTGGTAGTCATTTATCTTATCTCTGTTTATTTGGCTTGTTTTTGTCATTTTTCCATCTGCAACTTTGGTAATTTATCAATCTCACTTTTTCCTCATGTTAAATGTTTTTTTCCAGATCTCTTTTTGAGACATTTGTGACAAATGTCTCAAGAATGTCGCAGAAATGTCTCAAGTCATTTCTTTCCATTTCCTATGTTTTCCTTAAATATGGTTTTGTCTGGAGTTTCTTGTGCTTTGTGTTTTACTGATAATAAACAAATGTCCCCAGAGAGGTGCAAAAATTTCAAAGCGCCAACAAAAATCTCAAAATAGACTGTAAGAAAAATAAAGATAAATGGCCCACATTGTTTTCTTTAACTGATCAATTTTTATTAATTTGAGAAGAAACATAAAAAATTATTTTGATAGAATTTGATAGAATTGGCACAAATCGCTAGGTCTCAGGCCATTCCGGGTGGGAACAACATTTAATTAGTAAAGTAAAGAAATAATTTTCATAAAACTTTTTCCCTTAATTATGAATAGTGAGAAAATAAACTGGATGATAAGCAAATGACAAAATAAATAACTACAGAGTAGTGATGAGGAGACCTGAATTGTGGCCAGAAGTTAGCGTTTGGCATTTGACTCACTCCCCCACTCCCCCCTTTTCCTACTTGATGATGCTGGGTGTTCAGCACCGGGTGTTAACTTTTCAAATGGCACAAGCAAAGCGGCATGTGCCACCATTTATTCCCGGATTGTCACTCCCTGATGATGTCATGATGAGCTCCGATTCTCAGGAAAAGGGTGATGCATATGTGTTTGTGGCAGTTAAAGAATAACACCCGCAATCTGTGCCAGCATCAATCATGGCTGTTACCGGTGAGGGCAAGCGTCTCTGGTTCAGAACCTAAACAGTCATCCCTATATAAGAGGTAACTTTGATAAATTAACAAAGGAGAGCATAAGAAAATTAAGTCACAAATTTTTGGAATTAGTCTAGAAACTAATTATTGATTGCTTCAGGCGGTAACTGTAGGTTGCGTGGGGTGTTTGTTAGACCAACAAATTATCCATGGATTTATCGCATAAGGACAGATATAAATCCACCAGTTTTCTTAGCATAGATGGATTCAAGTTTATACGGTCTAATGGGATTTTTATCTGTAGAGTCAATGGCCAAACCTACCCTGCCTGTAAGACTTAGGGGCCCATCTACTCACCTGTCCGGAAGGAGTTCACCAAAAGTGCATTGCCTGACGATCATGCACTGTGCCGTGATTCAATAAGATTGTGCGCCCAATATCCTGCATATCCTTCTTCTTCCTGGTGCATGTAAGTGCTTGATCTTGCAACACAATTTGAAACTTAAATCCCGCGCTCAGTCCGAATCAGTCGGATCGTCCGATGGCACGACCCCCGATTTCTGTAGCATGAAAGCCAGTGCAGATGCGTCAAAATTCAGATCGCGTGCAACACAATCCCCTGTTTTGCACAGCCGTGCAAAACCCGAAAACGTTGGTAAATCCAACGAAAGTGCGTCTGCGGACCCTTAGTAAATAAGCTCCTTAGTGTTCAGTTCAGTAGTGAAGGCAACAAGGGGAAACCAGCTATAAAATAAACTAGGACACCATAAGACACACAACTAAACCCCAGCCGGATCCTCACACCCACAAACACTGTAAACACCAGGACTATGTACGTGAATATGTAAACTTCAAGATAACATTGAGGCAATATTGTCACTTCATTTTTATCAATTATATGAGGCGGGTGACAGGTTCTTGTAAGAGACAGCAATTCATTTCCATAACATTTCAGCAGGAAACGCTCCGCTCCTGTACAATATGCAAAATCTGTGAATGAAAATTGTTTTTTTCCCTAACATTCACCAAATGAGAAAAAGTCACTGAAATGTGTCACGAGAACCAGCATCACTATGTAAATGTACAGACTAAACAGAGTTAATGGGAAGGTTCCTATTATCCCGCTTAAAAAACACAAATCATAGAAAAATGTGTATGGATTATAAAAACATGGTATAGTAGAGATTTTTTTTTTTCATGTAACTTCTTATATAATCATTGGGTGCTCCACTTGTGGAAGGGTAGTTTATGTGGTTGGATAATATGTTGGTTCCAAAATATCAACCCACTCTAGATAGTGGTGGCAAAACACATTTTCAGCCGACAGCCCTATGCTTATCTTGCGGTCTCCGACACTTGACGTACTTGGCCAAACCATCAAAGTCTACCTAATATACAACTAATGTGCAAGATCAACGTGAATGAAATTTAGCTTTCAGATCCCTCATTGTGCTCATTATGCGTGTAGAACATCTTCTGAATTATAGATCTCTTTTCGACCATGCTTTGTTACTGTGAAGGCCATCCCACAGTACTAGATTATTCTGTATATGACTATTTTTGAGAGGTTCTTGCTAAGATGTTTCATTGTCCACCCTGTATGGGGGCTCCAATTCTTCCCCCACATATATCAGTTCAATGGGCTTTTAGACCCATAAATCAGATGATCACTGGTGGTAGGCTGCAATTAGGGATGTCTCTGGAGTATGGCCTATCCTGATGAAGCACAGTGTTTGAAAAATGTTTTTTTTTGCTACAGAATACAACACAATAACCCTGACTGGCAAATTTTGTGGGCCCCCACTCCCCACAGAATGATAATCCAGCACTGAGTGCACAATGAATTCCATGTACCCTGGGGCTTTTTTAAACTGAGGGGGCCCTTCTCCTTCCGATGGCAGTCCTGCCCGTCAATAAAACCCACAAGCGGTGGCATTTAAATTTCAGCACTGTGTGTGTGCTCTGTTAGTTTTTTGGTGAAGGATACATCTAAAATCTTGTCCAGGCTTAACCTGGTAGAGATTTCATTCCGTTTGGGCCTATTGATATATCTGGGGTGCGGTAGGCAGGTGTGTGTGGGGGGGGGATAGGTCTTCCCAATTCCTCCTTATGTGTTTAACCAGTAAGAGAAGAAGGGAAATACACATCTTTATCTATCATGGTCTAATCAAACTAGGTTGACAACAGGGGGCATTTATTATTTTTGGTGCTCTATTTCAGCAGTGACTAGCACTGTGATTCTATATTGTGGGGCGCGGCATTAATGTATTTGGTGCAGTGCAAGAAGAACAGCAGAAATCACACTCCACATTCATGGAGGGGTTTAGAAATTGGTAGAATTGCTTTTTATTGGTTTAATTTGACACCAAAAAATGTGTCACAAAAAGTGTTGGGTAATTAGAAGTGTACAAAAAGTGAAGGGACCAAAGAGCTGCGACAAAAAGAAAATCTGTGAGTGTCAAAAAAGAAGCTAAATTGTGGTGTAGACTTATAATAAATGTGACACAGCAACAAAAACGTGTCTGCCAAAAGACTGCTGTAAAGCCAGTTATAACTGACCCCCCAACGTCTTTGGGCAACCACAATGGCCATTTTTGGAGGTCATCACTTTGGCTTAGTTGAATTCAAAGAAGAAATCGTGACTACAAATTCTGGCAAATTTTTGATTCTGGAAAGTGGCTTCTTTTGTGAAAATGTCTTGTTTTAAGACAAAAGCCAAAATGCAATGCCGAGTGTGGATATGTTTCACTTATTTATAAAATTCTGTTCCCACTAGGATTTCCTAAAGGGAAGCGTGAAAAATACTGATCAATAGTCCCTGTGTAATGAAGCATCAAGGAGAACCGGCAGACATAAAATCAAGAATTACCAGAGCATCGTCTTGACTTCATAATATTTCAGGGTGATATTTGGGTTTTCAGAATAGTTCCTCTGTTCTCCTCGTTCGGGGGACTTGTTAGAAGAAGTCTAAGCACATGAATGTTCTTCATACGAGAGGCTTCGTTTCTGGATGTAGTCAATGCAGATGGGTTGTTTTCACTTGTTAACGCTCATTGACAGCACTGGGAATTCACATTGGGAATCTGCCAGATCAGTTATCTGGTGGAATGTGAGGATGAGACCTGGCATTTACTGACCGCATCGCTTTTCGTTGCTGCTACTGTGAATTTTGTAATTGGAAAAAGGCCAAAACTACTGCCATAAAATTACATTCTCAGTGTAAATTGTAAATGACCTGAAAGGAACTACAAGCAGATGCTCCAAAAAGCAGCATTTTGTAACTAGTGTAATTATCAGTGTTAAAGGGGGTCTACTACCTCCCCCAAGCATGTCAAACACAATGTTACTGAGAATTACAACGTTTACAAGTTTCATTGTTACCCCTATCCACAGGATCGGAGATCACACTCTGATCGGTGAGGATCTAACTCCTAGGAGCCCCACCGATCACGACAACAAAACCCCACCGATCACAAGAAAGGAGGTCCTGTGCTAACTAATTGAATGGGATGGGGTTGCTTTATAGTAAGGGGGTGCCACATAGAATGGTGGGCACAGTAGAGGTGGAAGTGTTGGAAAGCAGAGGACACAATGGGGTATTTACTAAGGGTCTGAAAGGCGCACTTTTGTCTGGTTTCCTGAATATTTCCGTTTTGTACCATATTGCCACGGGATTTTGGCACACGTAATCGGATTTTGGCGCATCAGGGGGGGGGCATGGCCATCGGACAACCCGACGGATTCAAACAAACCACAGAATTTAAAAGATGATTTGTGTCACAAGATCAAGCACTCACATGCACCGGGAAGAAGCAGGTGAACTCCGGCGGACCTCAGTGCAGCAGCAACACATGCAAGAACTTGGACGCACAATGTTAGTGAATCTTGCCGGACCCGAATCCTCGTCGGACTACGTGCCGCGGGATCGCGACGGGACTGGGTAAGTAAATCTGCCCCAATATGGCAAGTAGATGGTCTGCTGCAGAGTGTGTCAGGAAGGGCTGGAGAAGGGCGTATTGTATAGTAGGAGAGAGGTGCTTTATATACATTTATGGTGGTTGCTGTAAATAAGGAATAAAGTAAACATATTCATGAGGTGGACACTGTGAATCATCGGGGATCTTTACATACATGGTGATATTATTGGAAATATTTGTCATAATCTATACCATCAGTATTCCTTTAGTATCAGTTTTTTACTGGTATACTGGTATTGGTAAAAAAAAAAATGTATTTGGTGTGTGGTGGTGGGGGGTAGAGAGCCCCATGAGTTTTATAAATGCCTCATAATGAATAATGATAGTGAGATATCAAAAACTTTATTACATGATTTTAACCCCTTCCCGACACGTGCCGCCATATTGGATTCGAGCTCACCAGGGGGCGGCAATTGATTGCTATGACAGCAGGGAGTCTATATTAGACTCCCAGGGCTGTCATTCATCCGCATCTTAAAGATCACTAGGAAAGCTGCCATGTAGAAGTGATCAGACATACAAGGGTTAAATTGACCTACATTTTTTTCATACTAAAGCTTTTAATTTTTAAAAATGTATTAAAACACATCAAAACCTATTAAATTTGGTACCCTATGAATGTACCAAGCCAAGGAATAAAGTGGAGGTGTCAATTGGAACGAAAACTGAAAGGCATAAAAAGAGAACCTACAAAAAAAAGTGGCGCAAACATGTTTTTTTCGCCAATTTCACCACATATGGAATTTTTTTCCTGGTTCCCAGTACACGGCATGAAATATAAGATACCATCGCTGGAAAGTACAATTTTTTTTTTACACGAAAAACAAGCCCTCACACAGCTCTGTACATGGAAAAATGAATAATTTATGGATTTTTTGAAGGTGGGGAGCAAAAAAACGAAACACATAAACAAAAAAAGGACCAAGTCGTTAAGGGGTTAAATAATTCTATGTTCCAGAGGAGGACATGGATAATCTATGCTCTATATATCATATTTGGGTCTCTACATCTAATGAAAAAAAACCTTAGCAATCCAGTCCTATGACATCGTGATATATGTATTACTGGAAAATTCCCGAAAATTCCTGTATTTTTTTAATGCATGCGCCTTGATCATCATTATCACCTCTCCATTAAAAGCCAGCAGTCACATATCTCACCGTGCCGTGCCACATGTGCCTCCTCACTAGATCTTTTTCCATGCTGAACACTGCTTATTAACACCTACTATATATTTTCCCCTGTGGAGAGAAGAAAAAATATTCCTTTGGAACTTCACCGCAGCTCAATGTATTTCCTCCAAAGCCTCGGAGTTCAATAGCCTCAAGACAAACACTTATATCACAAGCAAATAGAGACTTAAAGAGGACCTTTCACCCCCCCAAGAAAGACCCCATCAAATATTCACCATAATCCTGTCCCCAGCAGCCTTCTATTTATGCCATTTATTAAAAGATTTGAGGTCTGATCCTTGTATCTTGTGAGATGCAGTCAGCCGTATTCATGAGGGGGTGTGTCAGCCGGCCCCCCTCATAAATATGGCTGACTGCTGCTCACAAGATACAAGGATCAGACCTCTTATTTGGTTTAGCCCTGAATTTCCCCGGGTCTTTGGCGATCAGATTGTGGCGCATTGGCGCAGGCTTGCATGCTACACAAAGCGGGGGGCGTGGACGTCGGAGGACCCGACTGATTCGGACAAACCGAGGAATTTAAAAAGCAAATTGTGTCGCAAGATCACCACCGGGAAGAAGAAGGTGAACTCTGGCGGACCTCAGCGAGGGAGTCGAAAGATGCAGCAAATTGGACGCACGATCTTAGTGAATCGCAGCAGACCCGAATCCTCGTCGGACAACGCACAGCAGGGATCGCGACGGGACGGGTAAGTAAATGTGCCCCATAGTGATGTCACAGAATTATACATACAGTGATATCACAGTTCAGGCAATCCTGGGGTACCAAACAAGATAGGTTCTATAAGTTTTTACTTAAAGGAAACCTACCACTTGAAGTGGAAGGTTTCTGATGGAAATACCGGGCACCAGCTCAGGGTGAGCTGGTGCCGGAGCTTATTTTAGTTAGTGTTTTAAACCGTGGTATTGCGGTTTAAAACACTTTTTAAACTTTATAGCCGGCGCAGGGAACTACGCGCTCGGCGCTTACCATGCGCGCGGCTCTCCTTCACTTCCTATGTAGCCGCACGCACGGTCGCGCGCATGGTAAGCG
This sequence comes from Engystomops pustulosus, assembly GCF_040894005.1. NCBI lineage: Eukaryota > Metazoa > Chordata > Amphibia > Anura > Leptodactylidae > Engystomops > Engystomops pustulosus. The sequence goes on along the minus strand of NC_092411.1, from coordinate 264,056,920 downwards.
CCGAGCGCGTACCTCCCTGCGCCGGCTATAAAGTTTAAAAAGTGTTTTAAACCGCGATACAGCGGTTTAAAACACTAACAAAAATAAGCTCCGGCACCAGCTCACCCTGAGCTGGTTCTCGGTGTTTTCTTCTTAAACCTGCCACTTCAAGTGGTAGGTTTCCTTTAAGTTGAATTTGTATGTAAATAGGGATAGGTATATTTTGTAAGTACAACTTACAAAAAAATGTCACTGTGACAAAGTGATTTAGAAAATTTTAGGCTGTGAAGGGAAACAGGACTAATAATGAAGCTCTAATGAAGACACATTAGATGTCCATTTACTTAAGTGCAGTAAATTACCAGCATTTACAGAGCTTCACCAGAGGTCACAGCGGGCACTCTTAACTTGGAGCCTCCCTATACTGAGATAATACACACAGTAATGCCCCAGTATAGGGATAATACACAGTGATGTCACAGTGCAGGGATAATACACACAGTGATGTCACAGTACTGGGATAATACACAAAGTAATGTCACAGTACAGGGATAATACACACAGTCATGTCACAGTACAGGGATAATACACACAGTGATGTCACAGTACAGGGATAACACACACAGTGATGTCACAGTACAGGGATAATACACACAGTGATGTCACAGTACAGGGATAACACACACAGTGATGTCACAGTACAGGGATAATACACACAGTGATGTCACAGTACAGGGATAATACACACAGTGATGTCACAGTACAGGGATAACACACACAGTGATGTCACAGTACAGGGATAATACACACAGTGATGTTACAGAACAGAGATAATACACAGAGTGATGTCACAGTACAGAGATAATACACACAGTGATGTCACAGTACAGGGATAATACACACAGTGATGTTACAGAACAGAGATAATACACAGAGTGATGTCACAGTACAGGGATAATACACACAGTGATGTCACAGTACAGGGATAATACACACACTGATGGCACAGTACAGGGATAATACACACACTGATGTCACAGTACAGGGATAATACACACAGTGATGTCATAGTACAGGGATAATACACACAGTGATGTCACAGTACAGGGATAATACACACAGTGATGTCATAGTACAGGGATAATACACACAGTGACGTCACAGTACAGGGATAATACACACAGTGATGTCACAGTATTGGGTTAATACACACAGTGATGTCACAGTACAGGGATATTACACGCAGTGATGTCACAGTACAGGGATAATACACACAGTGATGTCACAGGACAGGGATAATACACACAGTGATGTCACAGTACAGGGATAATACACGCAGTGATGTCACAGTACTGGGATAATACACAAAGTAATGTCACAGTACAGGGATAATACACACAGTCATGGCACAGTACAGGGATAATACACACAGTCATGTCACAGTACAGGGATAATACACACAGTGATGTCACAGTACAGGGATAATACACACAGTGATGTCACAGTACAGGGATAATACACACAGTCATGTCACAGTACAGGGATAACACACACAGTCATGTCACAGTACAGGGATAATACACAGAGTGATGTCACAGCACAGAGATAATACACACAGTGATGTCATAGTACAGGGATAATACACACAGTGATGTCACAGTACAGGAATAATACACACAGTGATGTCATAGTACAGGGATAATACACACAGTGATGTCACAGTATTGGGTTAATACACACAGTGATGTCACAGTACAGGGATAATACACCAGTGATGTCACAGGACAGGGATAGTACACACAGTCATGTCAAAGTACAGGGATAATACACGCAGTGATGTCACAGTATTGGGATAATACACGCAGTGATGTCACAGTACAGGGATAATACACGCAGTGATGTCACAGGACAGAGATAATACACACATTGATGTCACAGGACAGGGATAATACACACAGTGATGTCACAGTACAGGGATAATACACGCAGTGATGTCACAGTACATGGATAATACACACAGTGATGTCACAGTACAGGGATAATACACACAGTCATGTCACAGTACAGGGATAACACACACAGTCATGTCACAGTACAGGGATAATACACAGAGTGATGTCACAGTACAGAGATAATACACACAGTGATGTCATAGTACAGGGATAATACACACAGTGATGTCACAGTACATGAATAATACACACAGTGATGTCATAGTACAGGGATAATACACACAGTGATGTCACAGTATTGGGTTAATACACACAGTGATGTCACAGTACAGGGATAATACACCAGTGATGTCACAGGACAGGGATAGTACACACAGTCATGTCACAGTACAGGGATAATACACGGAGTGATGTCACAGTATTTGGATAATACACGCAATGATGTCACAGTACAGGGATAATACACGCAGTGATGTCACAGGACAGAGATAATACACACAGTGATGTCACAGTACAGGGATAATACACAGTGATGTCACAGTACAGGAATAATACACACAGTGATGTCATAGTACAGGGATAATACACACAGTGATGTCACAGTATTGGGTTAATACACACAGTGATGTCACAGTATTGGGTTAATACACACAGTGATGTCACAGTACAGGGATAATACACCAGTGATGTCACAGGACAGGGATAGTACACACAGTGATGTCACAGTACAGGGATAATACACGCAGTGATGTCACAGTATTGGGATAATACACGCAATGATGTCACAGTACAGGGATAATACACACAGTGATGTCACAGGACAGAGATAATACACACAGTGATGTCACAGGACAGGGATAATACACACAGTGATGTCACAGTACAGGGATAATACACGCAGTGATGTCACAGTACATGGATAATACACACAGTGATGTCACAGTACAGGGATAATACACGCAGTGATGTCACAGTATTGGGATAATATACTCAGTAATCTCACAGTACAGGGATGATGCACATTTACATCACAGTACAGGGATAATAAACACAACGATGTCGTATTACAGGGATAACACGCCACAGTTATGTCACAAGGTTAATGCACACCACCATATCATAGCATATAAATAATGCACACATTGCACGCTATAGGCGAGGTTGGGCAGGCTGCACACAGCAGTATTAGCCGTTTGGATAGTTGAGCCTCAGTGAATTTGTAATAGCTAAGCCGTACCAATTTATCAGCATTATGTAATATTATATACAGATTACTGTCCAGTAGGTGGTTTCTTCTAAAAAAATAAAGCTTCAGAAATTATAAGATTTTATACTACGGTAAGTAAGTTAATCTCCACATTTGATTGAAATCTGAGGCTCCACAAGATCTGCTGAGCCCTGGCAGATGTTCCAGGTCCCGGTAGCCAAGTCTGGAAATTGTAGCTGCCTAAACCAACCATAACCTCCGATGTGAACAAGAGACATTTACATCAACTATCCAGCCATCAGCATCTTTCCTTTAAGAGACGCATTATTCTGCATTACTGTATATGATACATTTTATGTGTGATCCAAACAATTTCTTTTTTTTTTAGATCAGATTTGGAGTCAGTTTTCTGACCCCCCCTTTTCCATTATATAGCAATCACTATAACAATCTACTGGAGTCTGTGGCATTTTAACAATAATCTTATTGTATTGCAGCATATTGTATTAGCAATCAGATCCCCAGGGGCTCAATTACCCCAGGGGGCCATTGAAATTGAGAAAAAAATAATGAATGAAAAATTGAATTAATCCCCTTTCTCTAGAATCCATGAATAAAAAAAAAAACATAGAACACAGAAACATATTTATCAAAATATTAAAATGATCATTCCATAAGTTGAACACTGTAATTGTGTCTAGATTGCCTCTTTTACACCATTTCGCCACCCTTAAAAATCTGAATGCAAAATGAATAAAGGGTAATACAGTTTTTAAAATTGTATTCAGGCAGAATGTCAGCCTGGCCAGAAAAAAATTGTCACCTTACAGCGCTCCGTACGCCAAATTATAAAAAGTTATGGATAGATAGGAGCAAGTCAAATTGGATTTGATAGAATTCAATCCAAAAGTTATGAAAAATTTGATTTGGCATTTGGAATTTCCTCATGGCAGCATTCACACGAACGTACGGGGGACATACCTCCCCAATATACAGCAATGACGCATGGAGCGATCCACTCCGTATACGGGGAACGGATAGCACATGTTCTATCTTTCCCCGTGTTACAGTGCCGTGCGCAATGGATCGCTATGGAGAGGGGCGGGGTCACCCCTCCTCCTCTCCATGGCGCCGGACGTATGCTGCCCGGCTGCGGTCTGGAGGGCATACATTTGTGTGAATGCAGCCTAAAAGTAGGTGGTCTCCTAGAGCTGTGACTTGGCCTGGGTTGGGGGTCCTCCAGCGGGCAGGGCCCTTCTTGGAAGTCTGGTAGAAGGAGCAACCACTTTCCAAGCTGAATAGGAGCTTCAGGTTGTCGGCTACTTTTTGAGAGACTCACGATTTTCATAGAAACTTTGCTACAACACAAGGCCAGAAAGATCTCCAGAAGGTTAGGTAAGACTTCGACACCCTCCCGCTCTTGCCTTGGAACCCCAGAATCTCCCCATTTCTCTCAAAAGTCCATGTTCATCCCCAGTTATGGGTGTCAGTTATGGCAGTAAAGTCATTTTCAAGAATTTTAATTTTATAAAGGTATTAAAACAAAACAAAAACTATAAAAATTATCTCCATGATTGTACTGATCCAATGAATAAAGGAGAAGTGTCATTTGGACCTCACAATGAAAGCTGTAAAAACTAAATTTAGAAGAAAATGGCGCAATACTTTTTATTTTGCTTCATTTCACCACACTTGGAATTTTTTTTCCAGCTTCCCAGTACATTTCATGGAATTTTGAATGCTGACAGTAGGAAGTGTAATTTGTCCTGCATAATTCCTGATGAAGCTCTGCAAACTGAAAAATAAAAACGCTCTGGGGGCAATGAGTAAAACTGAAACGGAAAAAAAGTGAAAAGTAACAGATTGGGGCACATTTACTAAGAACAGTGCAGTGTGTACTATGTACAGTGTCCTGTATAGTGTGCAGGGGGCGCCAGATTCAGGATTTCTGGTGCACTTTCTTAATGAATCTGGCGCCCCCTGCACTGCTCCGACAGACTGCAACTTTTTTGGTGCACCTTTAACAGTGGGCGTGCAACACATTTCTGTCTGACTTTGCTTTACGAAGGTGGCGCACAGTCCAACTGAGCACCGGAACACCCCCTTCAGTGCAGAAATTTGTGTATCATGAAGAATAGTACAGCCGTGACTTAAAAGGGTCACGTGCAACACAAATGTGGTGGGGACACTTCTTAAATACCCATGCAAGAATGTGCAACCGAAAACTGTCGCAAGGGCCTTAATAAATGTGCCACATCTTCTGAGAAAAACATGGCTAACCCCTTCCAAAACAGCTTTAAACATAACCAAGGCTAGTGTACGGTATCGCAAAGCTTTTTCCAAAAAAAAGACAACCCAAAAAATCGACCATCAAAATCAAGTGTGCAAAACTGGAGGCAGTTGCTCATAGATCCAGGCACTCTGACTATGGTAAACTTCTTATATTTGTTATCCGTGGCCTCCTACCTTCTAAAATCAACTTTAAAATTATGTTGATGAGCCAGAAGTGCTTTGGTGGGCTTTACAAGAGCCCCACCATGCTGCAGCTTCACAGGCTGTTACACTGTCTCACTGCACTAAACTTTCTCCTTCTGTCTGCTTTATTCTTACACAGTGAGAGCGGAGAAATGCTCCTGCACAGTGTAAAAGTCTGGGAAGCTACAGCATAGAGAGAGGCTCTGGAGACCCCAAACATCACCATAATTACCATAGTCACAGTGCTTAGATCTATGAGTAAGTGCCGCCGGTTTATCATGATGGATTTTGAAGGTAGATGTCCTTTAAGGTCTGAATAAAATAAAAGTAGAAAAAAAATTATAAAATGAAAATGATAATAAATAACATATAAATGTATAAGCCACCATCAGCTTGAAAACCCCTTTGCTTTTGTTTTTTCCATGGAAACAGTTTTTCATTTTTTTTTTAACTTCCACAGCATATTGCAATTTAAAAAATAGATGAAATTAAGCTCTGGGGGCAGATGGGACGCCACTCGGTAACAGAGGAATTTAATTTACTATGTTCTTAGTTCTGCATTTTTTAATCAGCTTTCATATAGTAAGAAGTGTATATTGTGTTGTACGATACATTACGGCGTCAGCTGTTTACAAGTCTGAGGGAACCAGGAAGAAATAAAAGTTTTCGCCCGTCTGCGGAACTGATTCATTTTCGAGGTTTTACTACACAAATTTACCCTTTGACATTGGTGTGGGAGGACAAGGGTCAATGGGGCACATGTATCATAGTTTCAGCTAGGCAAATTGTCAAATTTTATAGACTTTTGATGTTTTTGCACCATTTTTGCGACTTTTAACTCTGTTCTGTTTCAATTCTGCCTTGTCTGCACCTTGTGCTGTGTGCTTTATCTATCATTGTTTTCCACATGTTCCGTGTGACATTTTGACGATTTTGTGCCATTTTTGCGCCATTTCGGTGCACCAATCCTGCACTTGGTCCAGGGCAGATTCAAAGGAAGTTTTTTTTTTCATGAACCCGATTTTAACATGTAAATAGGAATCATTTCACATGCTTTAACTGATTAACATTTTGCATAGTAACCTCTTTTGTCGAAATTCTTAATTTATTTTTTTTGGTTACTTCTAAGGGTGAGGTCACACGTAGCGGTTTAATTGCGTTTTTAATACATTTTGAAACTAATGACAACAGCTGAGGAGAGGTGATTTGCCTTATTTCATTACTGTTAACAAGATTACAAAACGCAATATAAACGCCACGTTAACTCATGTGTTAACATTGTGTTTACTATTTGTTTTGTACATTCAAATGTTAACAGTAATGTAATTAGGAAAATCAACTCTCCTCAGCTGTTGTAATAGGTTTCAAAATGGATTCAAAAGGCTTGTGTGCTCTCCTCTATATAACCCAATCAAATGGCTTGTGTCCTCTCCTCCATATAACCCCCTCACATGGCTTGTGTCCTCTCCTGTATATAACCCCTAACATGGCTTGTATCCTCTCCTGTATATAACCCATCACATGGATTGTGTCCTCTCCTGTATATAACCCACTCACATGGCTTGTGTCCTCTCCTCTATATAACCCCTCACATGGCTTGTGTCCTCTCCTGTATATAACCCCCCTCACATGGATTGTGTCTTCTCCTGTATATAACCCACTCACATGGCTTGTGTCCTTTCCTGTATATAACCCCTCACATGGCTTGTATCCTCTCCTGTATATAACCCCCTCACATGGCTTGTGATCTCTCCTGTATATAACCCCTCACATGGCTTGTATCCTCTCCTGTATATAACCCCTCACATGGCTTGTATCCTCTCCTGTATATAACCCCTCACATGGCTTGTATACTCTCCTGTGTATAACCCCTCACATGGCTTGTATCCTCTCCTGTGTATACCCCTCACATGGCTTGTATCCTCTCCTGTATATAACCCCCTCACATGGCTTGTGTCCTCTCCTGTATATAACCCCCTCACATGGCTGTCTCCTCTCCTGTATATAATTCCCTCACATGCCTTGTGCCCTCTCCTGTATATAACCCCTCACATGCCTTGTGTCCTCTCCTGTATATAACCCCCCAAATGGCTTGTGTCCTCTTCTGTATATAACCCCCTCACATGGCTTGTGTCCTCTCCTGTATATAACCCCCTCACATGGCTTGTGTCCTCTCCTCTATATAACCCCCTCATATGGCTTGTGTCCTCTCCTGTATATAACCCCCTTATGTGGCTTGTGTCCTCTCCTGTATATAACCCCTCACATGGCTTGTGTCCAGTCCTCTATGTAACCCCCTCACATGCCTTGTATCCTCTAGTGTATATAACCCCTCACATGGCTTGTATCCACTCCTGTAATTAACCCCTCCACACGTCTTGTATCCTCTCCTGTATATAACCCCTCACATGGCTTGTATCCTCTCCTGTATATAACCCCTCACATGGCTTGCATCCTCTCCTGTGTATAACCCCTCACATGGCTTGTATCCTCTCCTGTGTATACCCCTCACATGGCTTGTATCCTCTCCTGTATATAACCCCCTCACATGGCTTGTGTCCTCTCCTGTATATAACACCCTCACATGGCTTCTGTCCTCTCCTGTATATAACCCCTCTCATTGCTTGTGTCCTCTCCTGCATATATCCTCTCACATGGCTTGTGTCCTCTCATGTATAAAACCCCTCACATGGCTAGTATCCTCTCCTGTATATAACCCCTAACATGGCTTGTATCCTCTCCTGTATATAAGCCCTCACATGGCTTGTATCCTCTACTGTATATAACCCCTCACATGGCTTGTATCCTCTGCTTTATATATCACCCCCTCACATGGCTTGTGTCCTCTCCTGTATATAACCCTCTCACATGGCTTGTGTCCTCTCATGTATATAACCCCCTCACATGGCTTGTGTCCTCTCCTGTATATAACCCCTAACATGGCTTATATCCTCTCCTGTATATAACCCCCTCACATGGATTGTTTCCTCTCCTGTATATAACCCCCTCACATGGCTTGTGTCCTCTCCTGTATATAACCCCTCACATGGCTTGTATCCTCTCCTGTATATAACCCTCTCACATGGCTTGTATCCTCTCCTGTATGTAACCTCTCACATGGCTTATGTCCTCTCCTGTATATATCCTCTCACATGGCTTGTACCCTCTCCTGTATATAACCCCTCACATGGCTTGTGTCCTCTCATGTATAAAACCCCTCACATGGCTAGTATCCTCTTCTGTATATAACACCCTCACATAGCTTGTATTCTCTCCTGCATATAACCCCCTCACATGGCTTGTATCCCCTCCTGTATATAACCCCCTCACATGCCTTGTGTCCTCTCCTGTATATAACCCCCCACATGGCTTGTGTCCTCTCCTGTATATAACCCCCTCACATGGCTGTCTCCTCTCCTGTATATAATTCCCTCACATGCCTTGTGCCCTCTCCTGTATATAACCCCTCACATGCCTTGTGTCCTCTCCTGTATATAACCCCCCAAATGGCTTGTGTCCTCTTCTGTATATAACCCCCTCACATGGCTTGTGTCCTCTCCTGTATATAACCCCCTCACATGGCTTGTATCCTTTCCTGTATATAACCCCTCACATGGCTTGTGTCCTCTCCTCTATATAACCCCCTCATATGGCTTGTGTCCTCTCCTGTATATAACCCCCTTATGTGGCTTGTGTCCTCTCCTGTATATAACCCCTCACATGGCTTGTGTCCACTCCTGTATGTAACCCCCTCACATGCCTTGTATCCTCTAGTGTATATAACCCCTCACATGGCTTGTATCCACTCCTGTAATTAACCCCTCCACACGTCTTGTATCCTCTCCTGTATATCAGCCCCTCACAAGGCTTGTGTCCTCTCCTGTATATAACCCCCTAACGTGGCTTGTATCCTCTCCTGTATATAACCCCCTCACATGGCTTGTGTCCTCTCCTGTATATATCCTCTCACATGGCTTGTGTCCTCTCCTGTATAAAACCCCTCATATGGCTTGTATCCTCTCCTGTATATAACACCCTCATATGGCTTGTATCCTCTCCTGTATATAACCCCCTTACATGGTTTGTGTCCTCTCCTGTATATAACCCCCTCACATGGCTTGTGTCCACTCCTGTATATAATTCCCTCACATGGCTTGTATCCTCTCCTGTATATAACCCTCTCACATGGCTTGTATCCTCTCCTGTATATAACCCTCACATGGCTTGTGTCCTCTCCTGTATATAACCCCTCACATGGCTTGTGTCCACTCCTGTATATAATTCCCTCACATGGCTTGTATCCTCTCCTGTATTTAACCCTCTCACATGGCTTGTTTCCTCTCCTGTATATAACCCTCACATGGCTTGTGTCCTCTCCTGTATATAACCCCTCACATGGCTTGTGTCCTCTCCTGTATATAACCCCTCACATGGCTTGTATCCTCTCCTGTATATAACCCCCTCACATGGCTTGTATCCTCTCCTGTATATAACCCCCTCACATGCCTTGTGTCCTCTCCTGTATATAACCCCCCACATGGCTTGTGTCCACTCCTGTATATAATCCCCTCACATGGCTTGTATCTCTCCTGTATATAACCCCTCACATGGCTTGTGTCCTCTCCTGTATATAACCCCTCACATGGCTTTTGTCCTCTCCTGTATATAACCCCCTCACATGGCTTGTGTCCTCTCCTGTATATAACCCCCTTATGTGGCTTGTGTCCTCTCCTGTATATAACCCCCTCAATTGGCTTGTATCCACTCCTGTATGTAACCCCCTCAAATGCCTTGTATCCTCTTCTGTATATTACCCCTCTCATGGCTTGTATCCTCTCCTGTATATAACCCCTCACATGGCTTGTATCCTCTCCTATATAACCCCCTCACATGCCTTGTGTCCTCTACTGTATATAACCCCCCACATGGCTTGTGTCCTCTACTGAATATAATCCCCTCACATGGCTTGTATCCTCTCCTGTATATAACCCCTCACATGGCTTGTGTCCTCTCCTGTATGTAACCCCTCACATGGCTTGTGTCCTCTCCTGTATATAACCCCCTCACATGGCTTGTGTCCTCTCCTGTATATAACCCCCTCACATGGCTTGTGTCCTCTCCTGTATATAACCCCCTCACATGGCTTGTATTCTCTTCTGTATATAACCCCTCTCGTGGCTTGTATCCTCCTTTGTATATAACCCCTCACATGGCTTGTATCCACTCCTGTATATAGCCCCCTAACATGGCTTGTATCCTCTCCGGTATATAACCCCTAACAAGGCTTGTATCCACTCCTGTATATAACCCCCCCACATGGCTTGAGTCCTCTCCTGTATATAACCCCTCATATGGCTTGTATTCTCTTCTGTATATAACACCCTCACATGGCTTGTGCCCACTCCTGTATATAACCCCCTCACATGGCTTGTATTCTCTTCTGTATATAACCCCCTCACATGGTTTGTGTCCTCTCTTGTATATAACCCCTTTCATGGCTTGTATCCTCTCCTGTATATAACCCCCTCACATGGCTTGTGTCCTCTCCTGTATATAACCCCCTCACATGCCTTGTATCCGCTCCTGTATATAACACCTCACATGGCTTGTATCATCTCCGGTATATATCCCCTCACATGGCTTGTATCCTCTCCTGTATATAACCCCTCACATGGCTTGTATCCACTCCTGTATATAACACCTCACATGGCTGGTATCCTATCCTGTATATCAGCCCCTCACATGGTTTGTATTCACTCCTGTATATACCCCCTCACATGGCTTGTTTCCACTCCTGTATATAACCCCTCACATGGCTTGTATCCTCTCCTGTATATAACCCCCTCACATGGCTTGTTTCCACTCCTGTATATAACCCCCTCACATGGCTTGTATCCTCTCCTGTATATAACCCCCTCACAAGGGTTTTGTCCACTCCTGTATGTAACCCCCTCACGTGGCTTGTATTCACTCCTGTATACAACCCCTCACATGGCTTGTATCCTCTCCTGTATATAACCCCCTCACATAGCTTCTGTCCTCTCCTGTATATAACCCCCTCACATGGCTTGTTTCCACTCCTGTATATAACCCCCTCACATGGCTTGTATCCTCTCCTGTATATAACCCCCTCACATGGCTTGTTTCCACTCCTGTATATAACCACTCACATGGCTTGTATCCTCTCCTGTATATAACCCCCTCACATGGCTTGTTTCCTCTCCTGTATATAACCCCCTCACATGGCTTGTTTCCACTCCTGTATATAACCCCCTCACATGGCTTGTATCCTCTCCTGTATATAACCCCCTCACATGGCTTGTATCCTCTCCTCTATATAACCCCTCACGTGGCTTGTATTCACTCCTGTATACAACCCCTCACATGGCTTGTATCCTCTTCTGTATATAACCCCCTCACATGGCTTGTATCCTCTCCTGTATATAACCCCCTCACATGGCTTGTATCCTCTCCTGTATATAACCCCCTCACATGGCTTGTTTCCACTCCTGTATATAACCCCCTCACATGGCTTGTATCCTCTCCTGTATATAACCCCCTCACAAGGGTTGTATCCTCTCCTGTATATAACCCCCTCACGTGGCTTGTATTCACTCCTGTATATAACCCCTCACATGGCTTGTGCCCACTCCTGTATATAACCCCCTCACATGGCTTGTATTCTCTTCTGTATATAACCCCCTCACATGGCTTGTGTCCTCTCCTGTATATAACCCCCTCACATGGCTTGTGTCCTCTCCTATATATAACCCCCTCACATGGCTTGTATCCTCTCCTGCATATAACCCCCTCACATGGCTTGTATCCTCTCCTGTATATAACCCCCTCACATGGCTTGTATCCTCTCCTGTATATAACCCCTCACATGGCTTGTTTCCACTCCTGTATATAACCCCCTCACATGGCTTGTTTCCACTCTTGTATATAACCCCCTCACATGGCTTGTTTCCACTCCTGTATATAACCCCCTCACATGGCTTGTTTCCACTCCTGTATATAACCCCTCACATGGCTTGTGTCCTCTCCTGTATATAACCCCTCACATGGCTTGTATCCTCTCCTGTATATAACCCCCTCACATGGCTTGTATCCTCTCCTGTATATAACCCCCTCACATGGCTTGTGTCCAGTCCTGTATACAACCGCCTCACATGGCTTGTATCCTCTCCTGTATATAACCCCCTCACATGGCTTGTGTCCAGTCCTGTATATAACCCCCTCACATGGCTTGTATCCTCTCCTGTATATAACCCCCTCACATGGCTTGTATCCTCTCCTGTATATAACCCCCTCACATGGCTTGTATCCTCTCCTGTATATAACCCCCTCACATGGCTTGTATCCTCTCCTGTATATAACCCCCTCACATGGCTTGTTTCCACTCCTGTATATAACCCCCTCACATGGCTTGTTTCCACTCCTGTATATAACCCCCTCACATGGCTTGTATCCTCTCCTGTATATAACCCCCTCACATGGCTTGTTTCCACTCCTGTATATAACACCCTCACATGGCTTGTGCCCACTCCTGTATATAACCCCCTCACATGGCTTGTATTCTCTTCTGTATATAACCCCCTCACATGGTTTGTGTCCTCTCTTGTATATAACCCCTTTCATGGCTTGTATCCTCTCCTGTATATAACCCCTTCACATGGCTTGTGTCCTCTCCTGTATATAACCCCCTCACATGCCTTGTATCCGCTCCTGTATATAACACCTCACATGGCTTGTATCATCTCCGGTATATATCCCCTCACATGGCTTGTATCCTCTCCTGTATATAACCCCTCACATGGCTTGTATCCACTCCTGTATATAACACCTCACATGGCTGGTATCCTATCCTGTATATCAGCCCCTCACATGGTTTGTATTCACTCCTGTATATAACCCCCTCACATGGCTTGTATCCTCTCCTGTATATAACCCCCTGACATGGCTTGTGTCCAGTCCTGTATATAACCGCCTCACATGGCTTGTATCCTCTCCTGTATATAACCCCCTCACATGGCTTGTATCCTCTCCTGTATATAACCCCCTCACATGGCTTGTATCCTCTCCTGTATATAACCCCCTCACATGGCTTGTATCCTCTCCTGTATATAACCCCCTCACATGGTTTGTATCCTCTCCTGTATATAACCCCCTCACATGGCTTGTGTCCTCTCCTGTATATAACCCCCTCACATGGTTTGTATCCTCTCCTGTATATAACCCCCTCACATGGCTTGTATCCTCTCCTGTATATAACCCCCTCACATGGCTTGTATCCTCTCCTGTATATAACCCCCTCACATGGCTTGTTTCCACTCCTGTATATAACCCCCTCACATGGCTTGTTTCCACTCCTGTATATAACACCCTCACATGGCTTGTGCCCACTCCTGTATATAACCCCCTCACATGGCTTGTATTCTCTTCTGTATATAACCCCCTCACATGGTTTGTGTCCTCTCTTGTATATAACCCCTTTCATGGCTTGTATCCTCTCCTGTATATAACCCCTCACATGGCTTTTATCCTCTACTGTATATAACCCCCTCACATGGCTTGTATCCTCTCCTGTATATAACTCCCTCACATAGCTTCTGTCCTCTCCTGTATATAACCCCCTCACATGGCTTGTATCCTCTCCTGTATATAACCCCCTCACATGGCTTGTATCCTCTCCTGTATATAACCCCCTCACATGGCTTGTTTCCACTCCTGTATATAACCCCCTCACATGGCTTGTATCCTCCCCTGTATGTAACCCCCTGACAGGGCTTGTATCCTCCCCTGTATATAACCCCCTCACATGGCTTCTGTCCTCTCCTTTATATAACCCCCACACATAGCTTCTGTCCTCTCCTGTATATAACCCTCTCACATGGCTTGTATCCTCTCCTGTATATAACCCCCTCACATGGCTTGTGTCCTCTCCTGTATATAACCCCCTCACATGGCTTGTGTCCTCTCCTGTATAGAACCCCCTCACAAGGGTTGTATCCTCTCCTGTATATAACCCCTCACATGGCTTGTGTCCTCTCCTGTATATAATCCCCTCACATGGCTTGTGTCCTCTCCTGTATATAACCCCCTCACATGGCTTGTGTCCTCTCCTGTATATAACCCCTCACATGGCTTGTGTCCATGTGGATTTGAGATATTTGCAACAAGAAGTTTTAAAAAGAAGCCAAAATTTGCGCGTCCAGGATAGGAAAAACTGAACATGTATCACAAGTAAAAAGACAGGATCATACATAAGGTCAAAAACTAGCCGCCAAATGTCTCTAAAATTCACCTCAGAAAGACCAAAGTATGATATATGTGCCCAACTGTCCCACACTGTTTATATAATAAGAACCTAAGAGACCTATAGAAATAAATCTCCCATATGGCTGCAAAAACAAGGGGCCAATAGGTGTTTTTTTTAATGCAAATTTATAATTTTTTTAAAAAAAATTATATAAAGTACAATAAAAAAAAAATCAGCCCCCGACTTCTGCCTGTAAGACGAGTGCTTGCGCGTACACCACATTAGACACTAGACCTTTTATCTTCCCTTTAATGTTTTTTTTTTTTCTTTTTAAGGGACACAATTAATGTGGATTTTTAATGTAAAGTCGTCCCCAGTTGTTCGAGACTTGGTTTTGGCGAGAGAAAGAATCCAAAAAAATCAAAAAAGGGTCTCCAATTAAGAAAACATTTTGTGTTGTGCCGAATTCATGTTGCCGTACGCTGAGCTCTGACATTTTGTTACCACGGCAACCGAAAATCAGCTGATTAGTTGGCATGGCAACAGAAAAGATGTAATCCCGGCAGACACACTCTAATCAATGCCCCCAGCACAGATGGTCTCCGGAGGATCAACAAGAAAGAGGCTGGCAGTCATTCAGAGGATCACGTGCTCCCTCCAGACTAGACCGGGGAACGGGAGGAAAAAAAAAAAGAAAAAAAATGAACATTTCTTCAGTGAACCCATAGTGGGTTAACCCTTTCCCTCCTCCTGCCCACCACCTCCGCTGCATAATGCCGGCTCATCCATCAGTTCATAGATTGGATATTTCTATACCAATTATTTCTGTTTAGATTTTTTTTTTTTATTTGATTTTATTTATTTGAATTTTTTTTTCTAATGACTACTTTTTTTTTATTATCTTTATGTTATTTTTATCCAATTAAGATTTGTTAACCCTCCCACTCAATTTTTCTTTCTAGATTTACAAAGCGCGTTTTAACAACTTTTTGCTACGATGTTAAATTCCTTTTCAGCACGTCGCGTCAGAGCTGCCGAGACAATACATTTCATCTAAACGTAAAAGACAATAAAAAAGAATTGTTGGATAGATGTGGCAGTCGTGGGTTTGTTTGTGCAGCAGAGCTGAGGATGTGATATGGGATAACGGCATCTTTGGTTTTCTAGTATTCTGCATTTTCTAGTACATTCTATAGGACCATTCATTATCGCCTAGTAAAAGTTTTTTTTCTTGCTGCGCCTCTTGTGCCTCATTTATGAAGTGTTAGTGACACAATTTTGGTGGCTTTCCGACACTAATGACTTGTTCTGTGTTTTCTGAGTTGCCGGAACAGTATTTCTAGTATGTTCTATAGGACCAGTATTTCTAGTATGTTCTATAGGACCAGTATTTCTAGTATGTTCTATAGGACCAGTAATTCTAGTATGTTCTATAGGACCAGTATTTCTAGTATGTTCTATAGGACCAGTATCTCTAGCATGTTCTATAGGACCAGTATTTCTAGTATGCTCTATAGGACCAGTATTTCTAGTAGGTTCTATAGGACCAGTAATTCTAGTGTGTTCTATGGGACCAGTATTTCTAGTATGTTCTATAGGACCAGTATTTCTAGTATGTTCTTTAGGACCAGTATTTCTAGTACGTTCTATAGGACCAGTATTTCTAGTACGTTCTATAGGACCAGTATTTCTAGTATGTTCTATAGGACCAGTATTTCTAGTGTGTTCTATAGGACCAGTATTTCTAGTACGTTCTATAGGACCAGTATTTCTAGTACGTTCTATAGGACCAGTATTTCTAGTACGTTCTATAGGACCAGTATTTCTAGTACGTTCTATAGGACCAGTATTTCTAGTACGTTCTATAGGACCAGTAATTCTAGTGTGTTCTATAGGACCAGTATTTCTAGTACGTTCTATAGGACCAGTATTTCTAGTGTGTTCTATAGGACCAGTATTTCTAGGGTGTTCTATAGGACCAGTATCTCTAGCATGTTCTATAGGACCAGTATTTCTAGTATGTTCTATAGGACCAGTATTTCTAGTATGTTCTATAGGACGAGTATTTCTAGGGTGTTCTATAGGACCAGTATCTCTAGCATGTTCTATAGGACCAGTATTTCTAGTATGTTCTATGGGACCAGTATTTCTAGTATGTTCTATTGGACCATTATTTCTAGTACGTTCTATAGGACCAGTATTTCTAGTATGTTCTATAGGACCAGTATTTCTAGTATGTTCTATAGGACCAGTATTTCTAGTATGTTCTATAGGACCAGTAATTCTAGTGTGTTCTATAGGACCAGTATTTCTAGTATGTTCTATAGGACCAGTATCTCTAGCATGTTCTATAGGACCAGTATTTCTAGTATGTTCTATAGGACCAGTATTTCTAGTAGGTTCTATAGGACCAGTAATTCTAGTATGTTCTATGGGACCAGTATTTCTAGTATGTTCTATAGGACCAGTATTTCTAGTATGTTCTATAGGACCAGTATTTCTAGTATGTTCTATAGGACCAGTATTTCTAGTACGTTCTATAGGACCAGTATTTCTAGTACGTTCTATAGGACCAGTATTTCTAGTACGTTCTATAGGACCAGTATTTCTAGTACGTTCTATAGGACCAGTAATTCTAGTATGTTCTATAGGACCAGTATTTCTAGTACATTCTATAGGACCAGTATTTCTAGTGTGTTCTATAGGACCAGTATTTCTAGTTCGTTCTATAGGACCAGTATTTCTAGTGTGTTCTATAGGACCAGTATTTCTAGTGTGTTCTATAGGACCAGCATTTCTAGTGTGTTCTATAGGACCAGTATTTCTAGTGTGTTCTATAGGACCAGTATTTCTAGTATGTTCTATAGGACCAGTATTTCTAGTGTGTTCTATAGGACCAGTATTTCTAGGGTGTTCTATGGGACCAGTATTTCTAGTATGTTCTATAGGACCAGTATTTTTAGTACGTTCTATAGGACCAGTATTTCTAGTATGTTCTATAGGACCAGTATTTCTAGTGTGTTCTATAGGACCAGTATCTCTAGCATGTTCTATAGGACCAGTATTTCTAGTGTGTTCTATGGGACCAGTATTACTAGTACGTTCTATAGGACCAGTAATTTCTAGTGTGTTCTATGGGACCAGTATTTCTAGTATGTTCTATAGGACCAGTATTTCTAGTACGTTCTATAGGACCAGTATTTCTAGTATGTTCCATTGGACCAGTTTTTCTAATACGTTGCATAGGACTAATATTTCTAGGATGTTCTATAGGACCAGTATTTCTAGTACATTCTATAGGACCAGTATTTCTAGTACGTTCTATAGGACCAGTTAATTTAGTATGTTCTATAGGACCAGTATAGGACCAGTATCTAGTACGTTGTATAGGACCAGTATTTCTAATATGTTCTATAGGACCAGTATTTTCTAGTACGTTGTATAGGACCAGTATTTCTAGTATGTTCTATAGGACCAGTATTTCTAATATGTTCTATAGGACCAGTATTCCTAATATTTTCTATAGGACCCGTATTTCTAATATGTTCTATAGGACCAGTATTTCTTGTATGTTCTATAGGACCAATATTTCTTGTATGTTCTATAGGACCAATATTTCTAGAATGTTTTATACACAGTGTTTCCTCTATACTTACATTGTTATCACAGTGCACATAAAGGACAAATACAAAGTAAACTCTTCTACATCAACAGTGACATGGGGACATCTACTATCCTACTAATCCAATTGAAATCATATGTAAAATCATGGATGGACTGTTTTAACCCATTGCTGCTTGGGATAGTATATTCTGCTCTCCCAATGTTACTGACTTAATAAAAAAATACTTGAATCTAGAAGTGGACCTAAAGCAATAATAGGACCCCTAGGACTAATTATACTAGTGACCTTCACCACCCATAGGAACCACAATCAAGGCTACAACACTTGTAGCAACAGGTAAGATAAATCAGACAGAAGACCAAGGACGATGCTACATATCTATCTCCTTTTTAGTAATGGGGAGAGAGGTTATTGTAGAAAATTGAATTTATGTTTTTTGATAAATGAAAATTTTAGGTACAAAAAGTGAAGGTTGGGTAGGGGGAAGGTTTAGTATTTCCTCCATCACATTTAATGCTTAAAGGGGATTGCACAGTGGAGAGTATTAGAGTAGTAGTCTGGCACATACAGACATGGTAGGGAGTAGACTGGATAATAAGAAAACTGGGTAAAATATTTTTCCATAGTAGATAAAATTGCTGAAGGAGTAGTCAGAACCTAACACTAGCCTACAGATTAAATGGTATTTATTTTAAAGGGTTTTTCCATTTTTGTTAATTCTGATTTGGAGTTTTCTGGCTCCTCCTGTGCCAGAATACCAAAAAGGACAGAACTTCAAAAACAGCTTCACTCCCGAATCAGTGGCAAGGCCAGGTAACTGCAGCTGTGCTTCCATTGAAGTGAATGGGAACTGAGCTGCAGTAATACAACATGGCCAATACAAGGTCAATGGCGCTGTTATTGTGGCTACATTATCGGTATTCGGGGGCCTGAGGTTGTTTGTGGAAAAATCATCAGTGGTAGGGGCTCCAAAAGTTATTCACCCACCGATTTGGGATATGATTGACTGATTCTCTGGATAAGTCACCATTTTATAAAACTGAAGTACAGTAATCTATTGTGTGTAGCTGTTTTCTGTGACTTGGAGAACATTATATAATTTTTTACTTTCCAATTATTGGTCCAAAAATACAGTTTGAGAGAGATGTTGCCTGTGTGTGACTAATCTTATTGGTTTCCCTATTTTGATAACACCCCCTTACAAAGCACCCTCAATGTTGTCCATAGCTGCCACTCCAATCACTTCTATCCTATCCAACCCTCCCGGTAAAATCCCTGCAATCTGATTGGCTGCCATGCCTGACACTGACACGTAGTAGAGTAATGCCCGTCCTCCCGCTGTTTCTTTAATGAAAAGCAAATATTTATAAATTAAACACTTTGCTGCTCTGTTGAAAAATGAAAGTTGCGCATTTGGTCAGGGAGGCAATGTTACATTACTACACCAGAAGGAAAATCAATCACTCTTAAAGATGGGGAAAAGAAATCAGCTTTGTTATTACCTTGGTGAACATGGGTTTCCCATGCTGAGTGACCATGGTACATTGATCACAGTCCACGGTGATGGATGAGTTGTGGTATGATTCTTTGGAGTGCTTGAGAATGTAATAGAGATCAGTGACACCCCCTTCAAACACTGTGCTAAAGTATCGAGGAATAAGAGTCCTTCCAATTGCTAAGGAAGTAAAAGACAGAAAAAAAAAAGTAATGAGATTTCGAGAACCAAGATCCACTCTGCCAGCTATACGCTAAATAGAAGAATATTGTATAGCGCCGGCATGAAATTGCAATAGATAACATTGAATATTGGCAGCGGTTATATACTTGTCTGATATCATTACTGTACAATATTCTTACATATCCAGAAACATGGAGATGATACGATGTTACATTTTTTTCCCCATGTGGTAAGTAGCATCTATCATCAGATCAAATATTGTAAACCAAGCATACAGACATACAAATTATGCAAATGAGCATGAGGGGCTCCAGGCTCCATTAACTCCTTTGGAGCCTGGAGTACTTCAGGTTCATTTGCATAATTTTAAAAGTCTTTTTTCATTAAAAACTAGGGCATAAGAAGCTAAAAGAAGAGCAGATCCTGCCAGAGGGGGCACACACCAGTATGTCAGTGTGCTTGGTTTACAATCCTTCATCTGGTGATGGATGTCCTTTAAAGGGGTTGTCCACTTTCAGCAAGTAATTCATATGGTGTATTTAAGGAAAATGTATACAATTTTTCTATATACTTTCTATATCGATTTTCTAGGTCTCTGTTTGCTGTCCTGCTATAGAAAGCTTCTATGATTACTCCCAGTGGATAGAAATCTGTCCATCATCATGTTATGGATATATCATACGGCTCTGATTACTCTCTGTGATACTAGTGGCTTATGCACCTGCTTGTCCATCACATGACCATGAGCAGATTTCTATCCACTGGAAGTAAACGTTGAAGCTTTCTATAGCAGGACAGCAAGCAGAGATCTAGAAAACTGTGAGGAATTGATACAGAAAGTATATCGGATAACAGAATAACTTTTCCTTTCACACATCATATCAATTATTTGCTGATGGACAAGCCTTTTAAAGAAACTCTGCCATCAAAATCCAGCATGACAAACCAGCGGCACTTACTCATAGATCCAGGTACCATAGTTCTTATATGTGTCATTCACGGCCGCCTTCCTTCTAAAATCAACTTTTATAATTATGATAATGAGCTCTAAGGGGTTTACCCGAGCCCTTCTCTACTGTATCTTCACAGTCTGTTATACTGTCCCCCTCCATCTTACTCCCTCAGCACTTCCCTCTCCCGCTGCCTGGTATAATCTGACACAGTGGAAAGAGGAAAGTGCACCTGTATAGTGTAACAGGCTGTGGAGCTATTGCATGGAGGGGCTCTGGTAATGCCCCCTAGAGCCCATCTGGCTTCGTAGCACAGTTTTCTAGATCTCAGCTTCGATGTTTCTTCCACTGGATAGAAATCTGTCCATGGTCATGTGATGTCACACAGGTGCATGAGCCATTGGTATCACAGAGACTACTCAGACCTTGTGCTTCTGCACCTGTGTGACATCACATGACCAGGGACAGATTTCTGTCTAGTGGAAGTAGACATAGAAGCTTTTTATAGAAGGACAGCAAGCAGAGATCTAGAAAACAGTGAGGTATTGATATAGAAAGTATATTGGAAATTTGTCTAACTTTTCTTTACATAAACCATATCAATTATTTGCTGAAAGTGGACAACCCCTTTAACATAGACAGTGGGGGACGATTAGACTTACATTAATTATTTGTAGTGGAAATGTCATTTAATAATAATAATAATCTATATATAGCACCATCAAATTCCGTAGCGTTTTACAAATTTAGAGGGAACCTGTTACATATAATGAGCAGCCTTATCTATGGGCAGCATGTTATTGAGCAGGAGTAGCTGACTGGTAAATAGTTTTATGGGAAAGTATTTAGTTTAATTTGCCATTTATTCATTTAAACCGCTGCTCGTTCCTGAGTAAAGCACTAAGTAGGACCGCCTACTGGACTCCTTAGCTCTATATGAGTTTGTTACACACATAAAATAATAACATAATTAAATTAACAGATAAGGCATTACTGAATGGCATCATGGCCCCAAACAGAAGAACACAAAAAATTTAAAAAAAAAGTTTTATTATTATTAGTGCACAAACAGTAGGATATTATAATATCAACTATTAATTATTTTTAGCAAAATTATTTTTTGCTAAATTGTGCAATTTTTTTTTTTTTAATTTGCCCAGAAACATTAATACTGATAATTGTATTAGCCTTATCTTCACTAAATACAAAGAATTTTGGTAATATACAAACAGCTATAATAGGAAATCTTTCAGAATAAAATTTTACAACTTGTCTGAAATGCCACCTAATAAGGCAATTTTTAAGTGTAATTTTTTTGCATAAATTTTTTGGTTTAGGATCTGTCCCCCAGCATCTCAAGTTTTACTTAACTCGGACTGTCCACTAATACAGTTTCTTTTCATATGTTGCAGAGGCAGAAGCAATATTATACAGTGGTAGTTGGCATCCTCGACAGAGACAATAACATTTTCTCAAAAGTTTTAATTATTCTTCTTTCAGATCAACATTACTATGATTTAGAATTTTCGACCACACATTTTTGAAGCTTTATGAAGCTTTAAAAAAGTGTTCAAGTCCCATAGCATTAATGACCTATCCACAGAACTGGATCCCCCACAGAGTAGCTGTTATACACTATATATGGAGCCAGAAAAAACATTACCATCAATAGTGCAGTAGCAAGTAGGACTGCAAAAAAAAATTACACCGTCCTCACACTCCTTTTTGCTTTTTGAATTGCACAGCTCAGTAGCCCCTTCCTGCTATTCAGAGAAGCCTGCTACAACTGTCAAGATAGGAAAGAGGTACAGGTCCTGGTCTTCTCACAACCTCCCCCTGTCCCTACATTCTTGCCTACATACGAGGACCCTAATTTTACCACAAAATACTGGGAAAACCTATTGACTCGAGTATAAGCCGACCCGAGTATAAGCCGAGGACCCTAATTTTACCACAAAATACTGGGAAAACCTATTGACTCGAGTATAAGCCGAGGGTGGGAAATGCATTGGTCACAGCCTCCCCAGTATATATCCAGCCAGGCTCTGACCCAGTGTATATAGCCAGCCAGCCAGCCCCTGCCCCAGTGTATATAGCCAGCCAGCCCCTGCCCCAGTGTATATAGCCTGCCAGACCCTGCCCCAGTGTATACAGCCTGCCGCAGCTGCCGGACAGATCGCACAGAAGAAATACAGGGGTCACCGGAAAGGTGAGTTTAGATATATTTATTTTTTTGACTCGAGTATAAGCCGAGTTTGGGTTTTTCAGCACATTTTTTGTGCTGAAAAACTAGGCTTATACTCGAGTATATAAGGTAAGTATATTCCAGGCAGAACCTAGATGGCAGCGATTTACTAGGGCACATACATATAGTGTATACTGTGTTGCAGCACAGACCACAACACAATATACATGGATATTCAGTTCGAAACCAAGATGGCGGTGAGATACATAATCATGAGCCATATAGAGTAGTCAAAAGGTCAAAGCAAGGGTCATAAAACACAGCAAAAAACACAATAATTATAGAAGGCAGGAGGCAAGTCTAACCAGCACTGAATGTTAGTAGTGAGAATAAATGGAATTCCTGGATGCCACCCCAACAGCTGATTTTAGGGGCTGTGGAACAGTTCAATGTAGAAAACGGAGAGGATAGCAGAGTAAAGTGTGCCCCCATCACACGCAACAATCTATTGTCCACAATTCTGCTACTAATAAACAAGGGGTGTAAAAATGAAGCATTTAGGCTTTTTTAAATGGAACCTTCCTGATCATTTTCCCTGATATCTTCTTTTACATCAGCAATTATGGATCAAACATGGCTCCGATTGCTTGGGCCACCTTCATCTGTTGAAAGAAAAGTTAACATTGCCAGTTTTCTTGGAGTCCATGGCTACGGTTGATGCTAATAAAAATAGGGGTCAATAGTACTGAACCCCCATTTATCTTCCCAGCATGCCCCATACAAGGAGCTGTCTGAACCACATAACCTCCTACTACTTTGTCTTGTCTTATAGACGTTCTAACTCCGATTTTTACCCTCTCTGCACTGCAGCTACTTAACCGTAAAACTGAGAGCACAGGTAGTAAAATCCGGGATATACAGTTTTTAAATGAAAAACAGGGGCTGAGTAAAAACCTCCGTGTACCATGCTTTAATTTGCATGTTAATATATCAATAAAGTTTTATGACAGAGAGCAGATCTTGCAATAACGGAAGAATTTGATGGTTTCTAGTGAATAAAAAGCCCGCTCAGTTAATCCCCGCGATTGAAAGTGCCAAAGCAAGTCAGGATTTCAGGAGGAAAAAATTATTTTGTTTGAATTTACGGACAATTTAAATGGATCGGGAAGTCATGTTCATTAATTTCGTAGATTAAAGAACACACAATGCCAGTGGTTCTGGTGACTTTAGCAAGTTTTATGCGCCCTACTGCAACTTTTAATTAAAGCAGTTCTTTAGTTTGACGGTTTTAAGCCTCGTACGTCCTACATGTCTGTCATACCTAACGTGTGCTAAGTCATCACACTAAAGAAGAGGCTTCAGCGCCACTGACAAAAGGACCGTAACTGCGGCATCATAATATCACTGCCATCAATGGGTTAAAGGGAACTTGTCATCTGAGGGCAGCACTATATAGAGCAGGAGGGGCTAAGCAGGTTGATGTTGTGAGTTAATTGTACAATGGGTGGTCCAACTCAGTGTTTCTCAGCCTTCTGTATATATTGAACATACTGTGACAGAGGTAATTGACTTATAGCACCGCCCATTTGACTCCTTTGTATAGCAAAAGCAGGGATTTTAATCAATACCTTCCAAGTTATATATAATCTTTTTCTACAAACCTTTATATGAATCTATAGAGCTCCTCCTATTCTAAAACCATCTGCTCACCTCCACCTGCTCTATGACTTGCTGCCTGCAGATATAACAGTAAGTACAATCGTCTCTGCCATTCCTGCTCCATAACATACTGCATGCAGAAAGGGCACCATAAACTATATGCTCAGTGCCTCTTGTTCTATAACCTGTTTCCTGCAGATAGGACACTATGTACAATCTGCTCACCTCCCCCTGCTCTATAACATACTGCCTGCAGATAAGATACTATGCACAATCTGCTCAGCTTCTCCTGCTCTACAACATGCTGCCTGCAGAAACAACAGTATACACAATCTGCTCAGCTTCTCCTGCTCTACAACATGCTGCCTGCAGATACAACAGTATACACAATCTGCTCAGCTTCTCCTGCTCTACAACATGCTGCCTGCAGATACAACAGTATACACAATCTGCTCTGCTCCTCCTGCTCTATAAAATGATTCTTACAGATATTGCACTATGTCCGATCTACTCAGCTTCCACTGCTCTATAGCATGCTGAAGTTGATACACTAAGTATAATTTGTTCAGCCCCTTTTGCTCTATAACGTGGTTTTTGCAGTAAGGACACTATGTACAATCTACTCCTGCTTCTCTATAACAAGCTGCCTGCAGATAGGACACAATATACAATCTACTCAGCACCTCCTGCTCTATAACATGCTGCCTGCAGATACAACAGTATACACAATCTGCTCAGCTTCTCCTGCTCTACAACATGCTGCCTGCAGATACAACAGTATACACAATCTGCTCAGCTCCTCCTGCTCTATAACATGCTGCATGAAGATAGGATACTATGTACAATCTGCTCAACTCTTCCTTCTCTATTACAAGCTGTCTGCAGATACGATACTATGTACAATATTTTTTTTGGTTTTCCTGCTATATAACATTCAGTCTGTAGATACGACACTATGTACAATTTGCTCTGCTCCTCCTGCTCTATAAAATGGTTCTTACAGATATTGCACTATGTCCGATCTACTCAGCTCCTACTGCTCTATAACATGCTGAAGTTGATACACTAAGTATAATTTATTCAGCCCCTTTTGCTCTATAACGTGGTTTTTGCAGTAAGGACACTATGTACAATCTACTCCTGCTTCTCTATAACAAGCTGCCTGCAGATAGGACACAATATACAATCTACTCAGCACCTCCTGCTCTATAACATGCTGCCTGCAGATAGTATACTGTACAATCTGCTCAGATGGATTGATAGATGTATCTCTCTTTTATTTTGACAAATTATTAATTCATTAATTTTCATAAGTCGCTGCCCTTAATTACAGTTTATTATTTCTATATTTTATTATGGTTACAATAATTTTTAGTATCCTGATTCTTAGTATTTTAGGTCTTAGGCACATCCTGTACAGTTGTGTTTATTTTGGATAGAGACAGAGAGAAGTGATCCAGTCCGGTATCAATCATTTGTTCTGTCTTATAGATTTGGGTTGTCTATGAATCCTGCTATGGGCAGAGAACAATGTAAGGAAGGGATGTGAGTGGAATGCTCCGGCTCCTTTCATTTGCATATATATTCGCATTAACCCACCAGGCTATTAATTTGGTTTTTATGCGTTCTAATGTTTTACAGCGCCAGTGAGCTGGAGAGCAGGGACTACAACACCAGAATTGTATTTATTTTGGCGCAATAAAATCCACCATTGATTTAGACACCTGTGTGACGATCAAACCGCAGCCATTCATCCCGAAAATAATCCCATTGTCCGTCAGAAGCTTCAGCGTGGAACATGATTTTATGTCATAGTCTGCATATTTAGAGACATTTATTGCGCCTGACATTTGCGGTGTGTAAGCCATTCATTTACCAATTCTAGAATTATACTCCTACAAACACATCGTTGTGAAGACCTTGCCGAAATGTATCATTGAATAGTTCCTTTTGTGGACTGAGAGTAACTCAAGATTTGCCTGAAATTTATGTGTAAGGCATTAGGGGTAATGGTCAAACTCAGTCCTGCTATACTATGTATATCAGAACATTTGTAGCTGTCATTTTGATAGTAACAATATAGACATGAGGGTATATTAAAGGGGTTGGCCACTTTACCTCATGTGTTTTGCAATATATGTGTAAGTGGGGGGGGGGGGGGATATTAGGTGATTTACCAATACACATCTAATAATAGTTCTGCTCCGCTTTCTTGATACGTAAAGTGAAGCCTCCTGTCTTTTACCGCATGGGCCAGACATTCATGACCATAATGGCCACAGATAGAGAGTTATTTGATCCTAACTGTCTATGAACAATTGCCCTGCCAGGGCCTTGATCCTACATTCATTATTACTATCATAAGGTCCTGGCAGGGCGATTGGTCATGGACAGATAAGATCACATTAGCCTTCATCTGTGGCCATTTTATGGACACAAATGTCTGGATGATGAGGTTAGTAGTGTAGATTTGTACCATGTTAGCCATAGAGAGCAGAAGAAGAGTGAAGAAATCAGGTGATGACTTTATGAGGATAACGGAGTATAATTGATAGTGAGCTTTCGAGAATACTAGTTCTCTTCGTCATGATTATTATTTCATTATGCATGAAACAGAAAATTCACAGCATTTTATACACACGAGGCAGTGATTATCAAAGGATATTAAAAAAACTTTAACTTTCTCTCCTCACAGGTTTTTAGTCCGTTTATTGCCGTCCTGTCGTAAAAAAGATGTCAATCTGTTGTGTTAAAGTTTTTTTTTAATATCCTTTGATGATCACTGTTTAGTGTGTATAAAATACTGAGAATTTTCTGTTTCATGCATAACATCATGTCTGACAAAGAAGATTCTCTAAAGCTCACCATTACATATACTCCATTGTCCTCAAAAAGGTATTGCCTGATTTCTTCACTTTTCTGGCTGAAGATGTAAAAGACAGGAGGCTTCACTTTACATATCAAGAAAGCGGAGCAGAACTTTCAATTGATTTATATTGGTAAATTACCTAATATCTTGCCCCCACACTTACACTCACATTACAAAAAGCATAAGGTGAAGTGGCCAACCCCTTTAAGGGTTAATTCCAACTGCACCAGAATCAGTGGAACTCAGCTTTTGAAGGGATGCAAAAAGTTACTATCATGTTAACCTGGGGCACTTACTTAAAAATCCAGGCACTTTGACTGTGGTAATCTTCTTATACATGTTATCCATGGTCGTATATCCACAGAGGTCTAGGGCAGTGAAAGGATTAATGGTTACATGCCTGGTGATCTAGGGTAATGCAAAGTTTAATGATATTATCCCAGGATGTTTTTGTGAACTTTTACAGATAGTAATTTATCAGCTGATAATAAAGCATCTCATCAAATTATACAGATTACTAAACTATCAGACATGTATAAAGAGTTTAAGCGGGGGCGTGGAATTTGACTTAGAACCTCCTGTGAGCAGAGTAGGCACCTCCTACTCCTCATTCCTCGGCTGCACAGGCTTTGTATCTGCCCCAGGCTGAGCGCACAATGTATTATATTTTCTGCTCTTATTTCTAGGTCATTTTTTATTATAAACCGCAACGGCCAAACATTCAAGCAAAGTCTATAATTTATCTCCTCCTTGGAACGTGGCTCAGTCTGCTGTGTTTATCCATGCAGCCGTATATTTTTTCGACCTCCTTACGAAAGATTCTACACTTATATAATTGGTCTTTCTGGGACTCGTGTACCAGCACAACCTTCTAATGTTACATTTTTTGCTCTGTCCCTTAGGTCACTTTGTGGAGAAGGCATGCGGAGATGTTTTCCCTTCTAATATTGTCAGATCAGCCTAAATACCGGCAATCGGCGCCTGTTACCAATGTAACGGGATCATATATTATTTGCCACTGACAAAGCTGATGAACCATCGAATAATTAACACATTCTGCCCATTAGATGCACAATGGGTCATCTGTTTATGTGTCATGTCACATGTATGGGCCACCTAAGGAGACGAGAAATCCCTGTGGAAAAATTTTAAAATTTGCATTGTTGTCTGGTATTACCTTTCTACTTATTTGAAAGCAATGGCCTAACTAGAAACTGATGGGCCCCAGTGCAAAGTCTGTGCCAGGCCTCCGACTATAATGTATGGTTTATAGTAATAGTCTTCTCATATGGGAAAGTGACACCATAAGGGCCCCCTAAACCTCTTGGGCACAGGATCGCAACCTCTGCACCCCCTAAAGTTATGACCCTGTTTGAAAGTATTTTTTTTATATATCAGCTTTTATACTGATGATGACCTATCTTTAGTATCAGCGTCACCTGTACAACTTCTGCCACTCAAAAGTTGCCAAAACGGCTGATTGGTGAAGTATCATGGTGTTGGACCCCAACCAACATGATTCTTATGATAGGTCACCAGTAGAGATGAGCAAATTTTGGCCTGATTTGTAGATCCTGTACAAATCTGACAATTTTCAGGTACCAAAAGGAATCAGAATGTTTCCAATTTGGTTCGGACAAATTTTTCAAAATGGCGGGTTGCTAATATTTTCATTAATCCCAGTGTTTAGGAAAGGGGGAAAAGTAATGGAAAAATCAACAAACAATATTGAAAGGAGAAAAAAGAAAGGAGATATTAAAGGGGTTATCCGGGTTTAAATTTTTTTTTATGTCCGGGTTGGGGAGGGCTAGTTAAACATAATAAACATGTACTTACCTCCTCCGGTGCTGCCGATGTCCCGCGCCGCGGCCCGTCTTCTCTGTGCGCCGGTTTCATTACACCGGCGCACAGGGAGCTTCCGGCCGGCCGGAAGCTCCCATGCGCACCATCTCTCAGCGCTTACAACGCTGAGAGATAGGGACGCATGGGAGGAGCCGTCCACATCATGGACCGGAACCTCCCTGTGCGCGGCTTCCGTGCCCCTGTAAACAAACAGGGGCACGGATCGAAGGGACCGCGGCGTGGGACAACGGCGGCGCCGGAGGGGGTAAGTACAAGTTTATTATGTTTAACTAGCCTTCCCCAGTCCGGCCATAAAAAAAAATTTAAACCCGGATAACCCCTTTAACAAGAAAACTCTGGGGGTTATGTACCATTTTTAAAATTGGAGGAACATTGGTTTGGATCATTTGTTATTGACTAATTTGAAAAATTTGACGAAGCTTCTATGAATCAAATCTTGGATGATTTGCATATCTCTCGTTGCCAGTATAAAACCTGACATGAATTCATAAAAACATACATAGATAATATCACACATCATAATAATCGGCTATGAAACTTATTTTCGGTAAAAACTTCATTGAGTTTCTGCTTCCGTGTTAAAAAGATTTTAGACATGAACTTTTTCTAGCTATATTGCAGTTATGTATTTATTAAGTGGACATGTGACAGGAGATATCACAAGTTATAATTGCTTTTTACTATTTTGACATCCTTCACCTGGCAAACTACAGGAGCACATAAACACTGTGTCTGCCACTCAAGGAAAGTTTTCTTATCAGCACTATACATGTTTGGAGGGTGGGATGAAATCTGTAAAAAGGAGGACAAAAAACCAGGGCAGATGTTGTCCTTAGTTTGCTTAAAACTCAGAACCCAATTGTTGTAAGTCAACAGTAATAACCACTGAGCCACCATGATGTAACCTATCATTGGACGGGTCACTAAATCTAGGCTCACACATTGGACTTATCACAACTGAACCCCCCAACCAGATGTCATCCATAGCGCTTGAGAGGATCTGAGTGAACTTGTCGATGAGCAGAGCCCATTCTCTGAGTTCCACTTTTGAGGTCCCATAACCAAAACTAATTGGATTGACAAGCCAGTTCATTGGCTATCCATATACTCAGTACATGCCTGTGCTTCATTCAGATGGGTTAAACATGTAAGGGAAAAATTAGAAAGAGTGCTCATAGGGTAATATTATAAAAGCAGATAAAAGAGTTGCTTATCATATGTGCTTGTGCTAGTCAGTAAGAACAGCTCTATTAATTACAAGGAAGAGGGTTCTGTCTCTGGTTGGGTCCTCAGACCTTGGTAGCCGCAATGTTCGGAGTTGGAATGGTAAGGTTGGAATTGCGGTGCGTATAAGGAATTAGGCATGTAGGGTAGGTTACTAATTTTTTTATTTTTAAAAAGTCATGATATACAGTGTGTTTTGAGGTCTCTAGAGGTCACTTTTTCATCTGGTTATGGCTTACACTTTCAGCTTGTCCTTTGTATAGCTGGAGGTCCTCAGGATTAAGTCATAATAATCATATAAAAAATGGGTCTTTAAAAACCTGGAAGCGTGTTGTATAAATTGTGACCTAAAGGGAGAAATGACTAACCCGACCTACCTGCTGAATATACCTTTTATGGTATACGCCCAACCCCCAACCCTTCACTTGACAATTTTTCATGATCATAGACCCCACCTATGGGAAAAATAATACCTATCATGTGGATTGGAGATATCATTCTAAATTGAGCCCACCTCTTCAAAAGGAGACCTTACTGCCTCCATGAACTCTAGCTTTTCAGCATTGGAATTTTACTAGGCAACGCCATTCCTGAGCAAAATGTTTAGACTTTTATACTAGTTAGGAATGCTACTGTCCCGTGGAACTCCTTGCCTCAACCTGAGTATTGATAGGCTATATAGTAGATAATGGTCACCAACAGGAACACCACATGGGGAACGGTAGAGGCTAGAGAAAAAACTTAGAGTCAGTCAAGATTGTGAAAGGTCACTGGTATAGCCATCTAAAGGTTCCCTTTAAGGGTTCATTTATATTACCTGTTTTTCAAGAACATATTGTAAAGTGTTGTGTTATTTCTCCAGCAAAAACCACAAAGGAAATTTCGAGTAATGAAGAACGTGGAATTAGTATGTGGAATATCTCATCCAAACACTCATTACCTATGAGAGTCA
The DNA here is from genome assembly GCF_040894005.1 of Engystomops pustulosus. Taxonomy (NCBI): domain Eukaryota; kingdom Metazoa; phylum Chordata; class Amphibia; order Anura; family Leptodactylidae; genus Engystomops; species Engystomops pustulosus. Next base: position 264,025,040 of record NC_092411.1, on the reverse strand, counting down.
TAGCAAACTTTTTTTACACGCTGACGTTTCAAGGTAGTCAGTGAGTTCCGTTCCTCATTTCATTATGCACAATAATTCTGGCTTTCCCTCAGGAGTCAATTTTTAGTTTTTAGTGAGCGTGCTGTTTGCTGACTGTTCTAAAAGGGAACACTCAGGAGATCCGATTAGCAGTCACTTGTTTCAATAAACATTGAATGTAACATATGCCTCTCAAGTAATGTGTATCCAAACATACAATTTACAAATAATTAACATCATGTTAATTAGTTACATTAATTTATGCCACTTTGTGGAATTATTTCTTCAGAGCCCTTAGGAATGATGCCAGACGTTTTGAGCCAGAGCTGGCTTGAAGCGGGAGAAGTGTTGTGACACACAGCATGAACACGAGGGATGCGAGGACCAGAAGAGATGATTGCATATCACAGATCCTCCTCGCTGTTGAGTTACTGGCAGGACACATACGGTAATACAACATGGGAACATTCGTCTTAATTAGCACGATTTGTAGATGCCAACAATGGCGCTTTATAAATAATACATCCGTGGATTGTTCCATTCAAAGTCAATTTCTGGACCTGTCAAGTTGGTGGAAGTCTGTGGTGGATATTTCCAAGACTTACTGAATAAATTACTTGACTTATTTCAGTTTGGTCCTAAAATAAATTTTAAAAAAACGACTTTTGGAATTGTAAAGGAATGACTAAGCTGAAGAACTTGGTGTCGGCCTAGTAAGGGGGGTCTTCTTCTGAGGCAATCTGATTCTTCAAGGAGATAGCTAAATTGGTATGTTGGTGGCTTTTACAGTACTTGAAATTATGCTCTTAGCCTAAGTCAAGTAGGTTTGATAGTTGACATCTCATCTCTTGCTAATGGTTCCCTAATTTGCAGAAGTGTTTTATGCTGGTCAGGACTCTTCTGCACATAAAGTATATAATTGGGACTTGGGAGAGTACAAATTTTGTGACGAGGGTCATGAGGACATGCTTTTAGACCTCTAACTATAATTTAGTACAGTTAAGGTCGCACATTCATGCTGGTATGGTGCTGTGCGTATATTTCGGTTGAATATATCTGTATTTTCAAGTGTACTGGGCAGGACGGGCGTAGCAGTGCGATTATAGGTATATGGGGCCTCTGATCCAAAGGTCGCATCTGAGCCCACTGGTGTCTTGTTACACCAGTGGATGCAACCGTATCTGTATGGATGTTGTCAGTTAAATAAAAATGTATTAACCATTCTGTGGATGAGCTGGAGCAATATAAAAAACTCTTCTGGGTGCCGCGCTTCTGGGATTCAATCCAGGATGCCAACCCACATAGATTCAACTTCTTATTACATAACATGAGTATCACAGGACAATGGGGGTCATTTACTTACCTGGTCCAGTCGCAATCCCGCGACGCGTTGTCCGACGCTGATTCGGGTCTGCCGGGATTCACTAAGGTCGTGCACCCGATATCCAGCAGGTGTAGCTGCTGCGCCGATGTCCGCCAGAGTTCACCTTCTTCGTCCCAGTGCATGTAAGTGCAGATCTCGCAACACATATTGTTTTTTAAATTATGCAGTTTTTCCGAATCCGTTGGGTTGTCCGATGGCCACGGCCCACGGGAAACCCGAAGAAAGTGCGCGATTCGGACCCTTAGTAAGCCCCAATGTGTTTTGGGGCAGGACTTGTATGACATATTTTTGGGGCCTGATCATGGGGTAAAGACTTCCCAAAATGTGTTGTCCTGTGAATAATTCTAGAAGAGGAACATATGATGTAACCTCTGTAGATATTGAAGCAAGCAGAGGGACAACCTATAAAGGATAAAACACACAGACCTACCAGAAGCTAATTTCCCATCAGTAATAAATTAGTTGACATGTATATAATGTGTATTTACTATAGTTTGTGTTCAAATATGATGTGTATATACTGTATGTGTGTATGTTTGTTACTGTGTATGTGAGTATATAATGCATTAGTATGTATATAAAGTATGTATGAGTGTATAAATGTATATATGCGTACATAAATGTGTGTGTATATAAATACATAAATGTGTGTATATATCAGTCTATAAATGTGTGTTATTGTATAAAGATGTGTGTATAAATATGATTGGATTTATTAAAGGGGAAGGTGCCCAATTCAGAAACCTGCTATAGGGTCCAGTGTCTCCTTGTTATGCCCCTGCTCTGGTTATAGAACATGCTGCAATATTTTGATACCAGTTTTCGTAGCAGACTATAGGCACCATGGCCCGGTATTATGGATCTGCACAAACACATAATCCTTCAGTGTGCGTGGAAATTTTTTTTTTACAATTCTAGAAGAGGAACATATGGTGTAACCTCTGTAGATATTGAAGCAAGCAGAGGGACAACCTATAAAGGATAAAACACACAGACCTACCAGAAGCTAATTTCCCATCAGTAATAAATTAGTTGACATTACAACCCAGAAAATGAAATGAAGGAGGCGGGAGAAATAGTGGAAGGCAAACGTGGGCACCTATTACTTCATCCTAAAATTGGGAATGAGATTGTTTTTCAAAATAATAGGAGATGAAGTTTAATTAGAAACAAAATTTGTATTGCTAATGAAACGACTATATGAAGGCGCTGACACGGGCGCTTTATGTCGTTAATCTCCATATGCCGCTGCTATCTGCTGCTTGCAGGGACTTGTTAAAATTGCTGCCTAAACTGTGGGGATGTGAGCAAAATATTGACAATTTAGAAGCGTACATTAGCGACGAGACAAATAAACGAAGGTGCAAGAGTGACGAATTTGCAAAATTAAAAGCAAAATACCGATTCGGTTAAGGCGTCTGTAGAGGTTTAATTGTTGATTCGCAGCAAAATAACACATTGGCTTGGGATATTTCTATGTGTTAGGAGTAACAGAAGGCAATGAAAAAAACTTTAAAGTTTTTTTTTCTAGTTAGAATTAGGTATTTACTTTCTCCCTGCTAAAAATAAAATAAAATACTGTACTGTATATACTCGAGTATAAGCCGACCCAAGTATAATCCGAGGCCCCTAAATTTACCACAAAAACATGGGATAACCTATTGACTCGAGTATAAGCCAAGTCACCTGCCCCCAGTATATAGCCTGCCAGCCCATATCCTCCGGTATATATCCAGCCCCCTGCCCCAGTATATAGCCAGCAGCGGGGGAAGCTGGAAAGGTGAGTTTTGATATATTTTTCTTTAATCGAGTATAAGCCAAGTTTAGGTTTTCAGCACATTTTTTTGTGCTGAAAAAATAGGCTTATACTCGAGTATATATATATATATGTAGTACTCTACATTAAAGAGACTTTCTTTTATCAGCTTTTTATCCCTTTTTCAGCACAATCCCCCGTATCCTTGTATACACTTGTTGAACAGGAAGTGTTGGAGGTTGTGTTCAATTAGTTTTTATTAGTTCCAAGTATTGTAACACCAACAAAGAAGGTCATGTAGGACCACAAAACATTGTAACAAGACTAAACAATAATATATGTATAAAACAATGGGAGGAAAGTTTTCCCAAAGGACACCCAGACTTATGGATACACGGAGGTAAGGTTAATTTTGGGGGCCTAAGGTGATACACTAATACATCCCACCATATAAGTAAATGCAGTAGGGAAACTCAGAGGGAAAGGAAAGATGGAAGACAATTAAACAGGGATGCAACTTAGAAAGGAACAAGAAAGAATAATAATAAAACAAAAATGGGAAATTAAAATCTGGAAGAGGGAAAAGTCTCACTTTTGATTCCGCTACTATCAACTTAAACCAATAGGTCCCGATATACAAGGGTAGTCGGAAAGAAGATCCAAAGTTGCCATACCAATATATATCGGACTGTCCTGCCCTCTGCTCTGCAGAAAGTTGTTCTATCCGACTCATCCATTTCTCACCACCCATTTAGAGGAGGGTGAGGGAAACACAAATGATTTGGTAGCCCTCACAGCAGACAGAATACAAACGTAAGAGCTGTGTTTAAAGGTTCACAGGTTCTGACAATACAGAGGGGAGAGCTATTTGAGGTTGAGAAAACCTTGTCCCAAAATCCCATTACATTCCCACCAACATTACATATCCAACACAAATCACAGTGTTGTCTGTGACTTACAGACGACACTTCAGAGCTTGGTGGCATTAATATATATAAACAAGTCAAAAGCATAGATATGAATATTAATATAAAGAAGGTCACATGCATAGAAAGGCTTTCCTTCGGCCAGGGCAAAGATTCCATAGATTTACAACCCAAGCTCAAATTGGGAAATGGACACCAGTTTCTCATAAAACCAGTTCCTTTCAATATCACAACATACTAAAAAAAAACTTTACCGGGTTCTACTCACTACATAACTGCTGGGTGACAGCACATAAATTGGCTAGTACTCGATCACGAGATGAGTACAGAGAACTATTATCCATGTTCATAACCTAAAGATTTCCCAAATTCTAGAAAGAAGAATTCATGAAGCATAAAAGATTTTATCTTTGTTACTCTCAGTGAAATTTAGGGAAGGTGGGGGGGTTGGACATACCTCTAAATACTCTGGATGACAACGGAGATACAGGGACATTTCAGAAATTTGGTATTTAAAGACGAGCTGTCATCTCTCCTGACATGTTGGAGAATCATTTCTTATAATTCAGTGTTCTGGCATTCTTTTATTTTTCATCCTAAAAATCTCTGAAAAAAACTGGTAACTGGATGTTACCAATCCACTTGCCAAAGGGGCATATCCCTACAGTGAACACCGATTGGATAATGTTCGATTGTGTAGGGACACTTCGCCCTCCTCCCAGCTGGTAACACCCAATTGTAAATTTCTGTTAGGAATAACTAAAGAACATCTCTCACCAGGAATACAGAATTAGTAAACTTGCAGATATTTGGAATATATTTTACAAGTCTATTTCAAAAAGTGCTTTAGAATTTAGGGAGCATTTATTTATTGAGATTTGGTGTACAGTTTTTGAAGACAAAGCCGACCTGAAGATGTTATGTTTCACTCTGATCATAGGAGGACCTTTGGAGGGCACCTTGCATGGGGACCAGAATAGGTAGAGAGATAAGTATTGTGTTAATTATGTTGAGGTTTATTAACAGTCCCTGCTATTAATAACAAAAATTATGGTCTTGACAATCCTTTTACCTTTTCTGAAGGGGTGTTTAAGGCACACCACATCATGATGACCCCTGAAGAAGTGTGGCAGTGAAACAATTTGTGGTCTGCAATCTTTTGTGGACATCATGGGTAAGACACTTGTCTTTTGTATTTAATTATTCAGAATGCTTGATGTCTGGGGACATGGGGTATGCATATCTCATTAGTAAATAGTGACGTATTAAAATTTGAGAGTGATGGGGATGCCATCACCCCTTCCCATGATGTGACCTAGCCCCGTTACTTAAATTTGGAGGATGCTTTTGGTTTACATCATAGAGGGTACCCTCACTAGAGAAGTGCTGTAGGACTCATTGAACAAAGTTACTCATTGTAACCATACATTGGGGGTCATTTACTAAGGGCCCGAATCGTGTTTTTCCGTTGCGCTACCCGAATATTTCCGATTTGCGCCTATTTTCCCTGAATTGCCCCAGGATTTTGGCGCACGCGATCGGATTGTGGTGCATCGGCGCCGGCATGCACGCGACGGAAATTGGGGGTTGTGACCGTAAGAAAACCCAACAGATTCGCCGTATTTTTTTAAAAAAGTGTCTCTTGACACGCGCTTACCTGCACCCAGCGTAGGACGGTGAATTTCAGTGCACTCCGACGGAATTCAGCGCAGAGTGGATATTGGGCGCACTACCTTAGTGAATCGCCGGAAGACCCGAATACTCCGCAGAGAACGCGCCGCTGGATCGCGACAGGACCGGGTAAGTAAATCTGCCCCATTATATGTGATACTAAATTGACCCTATAGAGGGCACTGCTAAGAAAGTGAGACCAGCTGCTCAGTGATTACCGGGAAATATTAATTTAGGAAACAGTAAGAAAGATTGTAGGAAGTAGCGTCTTTAGATTTTACGACATTGCCAACGCTGAAACATCTCCAAATGTCACCACAACTCAGGAACATCTCTTTTTTTTCGGAGAATATATTCCGAATGTGTACGACCTGACATTAAATGGAATTTCCATATTTTTTATTTTTCATCTCTGAGATACCCTGGTATTTGCTGCTGTATTCCTATATGTTGCTGTCTCGTATTTTCCATCTCTGTAATTGTACAGTTTCGGCACATAGTAATGTAACACTTCCAGACAGTCAGACAAATATAAACAGAAATATATGCTTGTAAAATAGGAAAATGCTAAATCCCCAATGCAGGAGGAAGAATATATTATAATATATAATTTGCTGACAGGACCTTGCATTTGTAGATGACATTAGCATGCCAGGGAATTTGCAGACAGCACTAAACTAACACAATGTAGCATACAATTAGAGAGAGTATTTTACATATGAAAACACAGCACTCTCGCGCCGGAAGATAGCACTAAAGCTTAGACAGCGCGTTTCCAGCCTACATCACTACACAAGACAGCCTCATAAATAAAAGAGGGCAACAACCACACATTAGGGTTACACGCTGCCTCCGTACAAGCTTTCTGAAGGCTTCTAATATTGTATGTTCTTCTGAACCCTTGAAATGGTGAATATAAGGATATGAGTCTTCTGAGAATCCTAAGAACAGTCTATGATAGCTTGTTACTGTGGGTGCTTACAAGACACAGCGCCTCTATAGTCTGTTTCTGGTATTGACATTCAGAATTTTTTTACTGGTAGCAGATACCCCGGAGGCAGCACAGGGCATACCTGGGCAAGTGTCGGGGCCCAGAGCTGCTGGGGGGCCCACATAAGGCAGTAATAATAATCTATACTAGGAAAATTTTAGGGAACAGGAGACTGTTTTAGTATAGTCCTGAACTTTTATTGATGCCATGTGAGTGCAATGAAAAGGGGCTTGCTGAGGTTCTGTAGCCCAGGGGCCTACAAAAACCTATAGCCGACCCTAGAAGTAGACCAAACATTAGTTGTAGTAAGTAATGTATGGGGACTTGAGAAAAACATCTGGAAGCTAGATCTCAACTAAGTTCTACACGGCTGTGGACATGGCTAATAGGTAATGGCTTACCAAGGGAGGAATGGGTTGTCCTAATTATTTTTTGACACAAGATACAATCAATCTACAAAGCTGATAGAACATTGACCAGACAGTGGCCAAAACATCATCACCCTACAACCAGAAGTGGACTATAATAGAGGTGTCTCGGGCAGCAGCTTTGGGATTCTAGGGGCCCAAGGATTCTAGGGGCTCATTACCACCCACCAAATTTTACACTGCACTGTAGAGACAATAAAATGAGAGGGGTCTCCAGCCTTGAAACCCTTATACAAATGTATCAGCCCTCAAAGCACATGCGTACAAGAGCCGTTCCAGGCCATTTAAAGGTCGAAAGATGCTCCAAAGGTCCTTAAACTTGAGAACTGAAAGTGGGCAGACGGTAACCTCCTCCTATCCCAAGAAGGTTTGTTTTGTTACTGTACTGAGCAGTAAATGCAAGACCATTAAAAAAGAAAAGACTTCTACAGGCTCACAATTTTCATATGGCACATGGATGCTCTCTTACTCAAAATGAATACAAAAGGTGTGATTTTAGCAGTTTGGACTGTGGGTTAACCAATAAACCTGCATGTATGAATATTAAAGGGAGATTGGTCAGAAATTTATATTGATGACCCATTCCAATGTCTATTGGGTGTTAGGTCAACACCCATTCCTGCAGCCATCAACTTTTTTGTTAAACGGGCATGGAGAGAGGGACAAAGTACAGAAGCTTTTACTACAATGCACAATGGGAGTCGAGTCTTTAGTTACAAATTCCAGACACTACAAAGAGCAGGGGTTCATCCCATGAGAATTTGTGGACAAAGCTTTTTAGATTAGTAGTGGGTAAAACCAAAGGTGCCAGGACATCTGAAGCACAACTTTCAGAATAGGTGGCTGATATGCCCTGCGTTTCACTCACTTGGCTAAATTTATATGAAGGGAGCAACTTTATAGAGTCCAGGACATGTAGTTGCTGGAGATTTGAGTACTGAAAAAAAAATTACTTGTTATTGTTCCCTCTGAATGTCAAACATTTCCACAAATGCCATGGAGTGTTCAACAGTTTGGACAGTTTGCCTCCGTTTCTTTCCCCGGCCTCTTGTGTGATGTTCCTATTGTCTCCATCGTCTCGCTCTACTCTTCCAATAATCACCCAGAAGAATTGGAGCAGCACTTAGCTTCCATCTAATTGCTCACAGTTCTGAGATGTTTTGATATCAACTCATTAAGACGTTTACCACATTTTAATCTCGTGAACTTAAAGCGCTACATGAGCGACAGGTTGACAAGTTTATGCGTTAATTGAAAAAAAAAAGTACATTAAAAAAGTTATAATGAATTGAAAGGAGGATAGAAATGTCATCCTATAATTCATTGTAACAATTTATTTTACAGACATTTGCCTTTTTCTATTGTTATTTTTTTTGTCTTGGATTGATTTAGTTGTTTTTTATTACTTTTACCATTGTTAATTTTGGCAGATTGGCTGTTATGATTTTTAGTTTCCTTTGCTACTCCCCCTTTTGATAGCTATGACATTTTAGGCCCATTAGATGATGATTTTTAAAAATGTTTGGCACTTCACCTTCGGATTGCTATGACATTTTGTTCCATCAACGTAGCCTTAATAGTATTTTTAGTGAGGCAAGTTTATTTTTGGGTACACAAATTTTATTGAGTGGGCATGGAAAATATTCAGACCCCTTTAAATATTGCATTTTTTGTTTCACTGCAACTAATTACCATTGCAGCCAAGTAATTTTTTGCTCATTAATGCACACTCTGTTCCCCATCTTGACAGAAAAAAACTCAAATGTAGATATTTTTACTAATTTATTAAACAAGAAAAAGTGAAATATCACATGATCATAAGTTTTCAGACTCTGTGCTGTGATACTCATGCTCTTCATTTTCTTCTGATCCTCCTTGAGATGGTTTAATGAGTCCAGCTGTGTTTTATTAAACTGATTGGACTTGATCAGGAAAGGCAAACACCTGTCTATATGAGATCTCACAGCTCACAGTGCATGTCAGAACACATGAGAATCATGAGGTCTGAGGAACCTATGAAAAAGCAAAGATCTAGCTAAGGTTACAAGAGAATTTCTACGGCACTCAAGGTTACTAAGAGCACAGTGGCCTCCATAAACTTTAAATGGAAGAAGTTTGGAATGCCCTCAACTGTTCGTCGACCTGGCTGACCTGCCAAACTAAGCAATTGGGGTAGAAGAGGCAGTAGGGAGATGGGAAAAAGTTCCACAAAGTCAACTATCACTGCAGTTTTCCATTAGTTGGGGCTATGGCAGAGTGTGCCAATGGAAGCCTCTCCTCAGCGTAAGACATATGAAAACTGCATACAGTGTACAAAACACATGAAGAATTCCCTGACTGTGAGAAATAAGATTCTCTGGTCTGATGAGAGGAAGACTGAACTTTTTGCTGGTAAATCTAAGTGGTATGTGTGGAGAAAACCAGGCACTGCTCATCACCTGCCAAAAATGATCCCAGCAGTGACGCATAAACCCAACTGAACATTTCTGGAGAGACTTGTAAATGGCTTCCACCAATGTTCACCATTCAACCTGAGGGAAGTGGAGAGGATCTGCAAGGAAGAGACAGAGGATCCCCAAATCCAGGGGTGAGAAACTTGTAGCATCTTCCCAAGAAGTCTCCTGGCTGCACCAGCTCCAAAGCCAAATACTCATCACCATGTGATTTTTAAATTTTTTTTGTTTAATAAATTAGCAAAAATATCTACCTTCCTGTTTTTTTTCTGTCAAGATAAAGGGCAGAGTGTACCATTTAGCTTGAATGAAACAAAGATTTAATTATTTTAAGGGGTCTGAATAATTTTCGTACCCACTCTATGTGTCTTTTTAATAACTGATTATAATTTTTATATTTTTGGGGAGGTAGAATTGTTTAAACATGGTACTTCTGAATTTTTATAGCATTTACAATGCTGACTAAATAACACATATTAAACTTTTCTCTCGGGCCTTAACAGACACATGGATAACAAATATGTGTCTTTTTAAATATGAAAATGCATTTTTTTAAATTATTCTTTTATTGTTTGGTTTTAATAGTTTTACTTTAATATCACAGTTTCACATATTTTTTAAGTTTAAATGGGGGCTTGACCATGCAGTCTCTTGGTTGTTGGTCCGATACACAGCAAACTCTTCTTGTCAGTATTTACTTACTGGCGATCAATGTTTAAAGGGTGAAGGATGGGGTGAAAGAGGACTTAAAGAGAACCTGTTACAAGGGAACACTTCCCACAAGCCACACGCAGTACAATTTAAATGTCTTTATACATTTTTTACTGATGTCTCCATCTGTGAGATTAGTTCTACCATTCTGGTTAAAGAAAACCACTTTAATTGATGCTTTTTGTTTCAGTCATGGAGGTGGGGAGCTGCCGCCTACAGTATCCGGCTGAAGAGAATTCCTCAGAGAGGGGGTGAGAGAGACAGTAGATTTGTGTGACTCGACTCTGTTATATCATTAACCACTCCCTTAGGAAGGAGGGGATGATAGTGACTCTGGCTATTTTAAGAGAAATTAACCTTGTTCCTCATCCCTTCCTTAGTAAATCTCTTCAGACAGGCTAGAAGTGTCAGTAAGGGGCTGGCTAACTTGACTGTGTACTGCAGCTACCTGCCTCCATGACTGGGGACATCAATAAAACTCTTCTGTAGAAGAATACTTAACCTAATCCCGAAGATTTCCGATTTGCGCCGAATAGCCGAATCGGATTTTGCCGCATCGGCGCCGGCTTTCACACAACAGAAAACGGGGGGGGGGGGAGGGGCGTGGCCATCGGACAACCCGACAGATTCGGAAAAACCACGGAATTTAAAAAAGAATTTGTGTCGCAAGATCAGCACTTACATGCACAGGGACGAAGAAGGTGAACTCTGGCGGACTTCGGCGCAGCAGCAACACCTGCTGGATATCGGGCGCACGGACCTTAGTGAATCCCGGCAGAACCCGAATCAGCATCGGAGAATGCACTGCTGGATCGCGACTGGAACGGGTAAGTAAATATGCCCCAATGTTTTAACTTTTTCTATTATTAAAACACAATAAAACCTATATAAATGTAGTATCCCTGTGATCGTACTGACTCAAAGAATAAAGAAGACCTGGAGCCCTAAAAACCAAGCCCACAAGAAAATATCCCAAATACGTTTTTCCACCAATTTCACTGCATTTGGATTTTTTTTCCCCGCTTCCCATCACACGGCATGGAATATTAAATACTGTTACTATGAAGTACAATTTGTAATGTAGGTCTTACATGGAAAAATAAAAAAAGTTACCGATTTTTGAAGGTGGGGAGTGAAATGTGGAAACGCAAAAACGAAAAAGGGCCTGGTCGTTAATGGGGTTAAATGTACCATAATGCTGCGGTTTGGTCCTTGCTTTGTTGCAGTTTTTTTATAATTATTGTAAAATCATGGTGAAACAAAGCAGATTTACTGTGTATTTGTAGTAATTGTGCCAAAAGCCACAACAATACCGCACTTTAATCAGAAGATAAAATATATCCTGTAGCCATATGGAGGAGAAAGCACTGGATATCTCCATCCTATACCTAGATTTTTCACTGTGAAATCATTCCCCATAGGAAATGCATAGGGAAGCTTAGAAATCTCAGAAAAACACTGCAGTCAGCTGGAAAAACATACCGTATTTTTAGGACTATAATGCACACAAAAAATCCTTTGATTTTCTCATAAATCAAAGGTGCGCCTTATAGTCCAGTGCGCCTTATATATGAACCACCTGCTGGTCATTCATCCTTATAATCAGGTGCGCCTTATAATCTGGTGGGCCTTATATATGAACCTAGACGTTTTAGCAGGCATTTATTGATGGTGCGCCTTATAATCCGGTGTGCCTTATAGTCCGAAAAATACGGTAATCACAGTGATATTGCTGCAGGAAAGTGAGTACAATTTTTTACTAAGTGCCACATGCTGAGATTTGAGAGCTATCGCAGAGTTACCTTTCCTATCAGAAATTGATGTAAAATTCTCTTACAGATAAAGCAGTGACTTCACTCCAATTTGCACGCAATCAGTTTTGATGCGGTTTTTGGTGCAGTTTGTTATTTAAACAAATGAAAGACATGAACTGAACAGGTGAATCCCATTTGTTGAACAGGTTTCCCCTTTAAAATCATTTTTTATAGCTTTTACAGCGCACTCCAAATGACATGCCTCTTTTATTTTTTGGGTTGGTCCTATCATTGGGATAACACATTTATATAGGTTTTATTGTGTTTTAATACATTTTTAAAAATTAAAACCAAACTGCGAAAAAAAAGTCTTCATTTCGCCATCTTTTGATGGCAATAGCATTTTTATACTTCGGTGCCCAGAACTGTGTACTTTATTTATTGCGAGATGAGCTGATGTTCTCATTTCTATCAAATTGGGGACTTTTTTCTATGTTACTATAAGGGTACTTTAACCATAGGGAGTCTGGATTCTCCTGCCATATAATGCAATAACACTGAATTGCAGTATATGGAGAATTTCCTACAGATCTGTTAAAATGTGCCACTGGCACACAGTTACAGATCAGCAACAATGACAGGTCCTGGAGTCTTACAAAGACTTCAGGCTGTCATGGCAACTTATCATCGCTCCTTGATGCAATCAAGGAGAGCAACGATCAGAACCAATAAGTCGGCAATAGAAACGCCACCGATTTTTGACCGCCAGACAGACAAGGAGTAATCATCCATGATTGGTGCCGGCACCAATTGCAGCTGTTTGCTGCAATATACTAGTATATCAAAAGTTGTTTAGAGGTTAAAGGAATCTGTATAGGAAGGGTCTGGTAACATTATGGCATTGGTTTATATCAGTTTAAGGGAGTATCTAATATTCTATTTCCTATTCAAGAATTCTAAATTGATAACATAAGATTTTAAGATTCATTAAAGGGCACCTACCACCCCGATTCTACCTATAAAGGTAGAAGGGGTGGTAGGTGGATTGATGGGACTTGAGGATAGCCCTTTTTTGGGCTAATCCTCACGTCCCCGGTGTCTTTTAGAAAACTTTATTGCAGTTATATGCTCATTTTTTTATGCGGCTACTGGGCGTGGAGTAGCCGGACATGAGGCTACTAGTCACGACTACTCCACGCCCCAGTAGCCACGTTACTCTGCCTTCCAGGTAATCTTCGGCGCGCAGCTCCTCCCGGGACATGAGGATTAGCCCAAAAAAGGGCTATCCTCACGTCCCATCCATCCATCCACCTACCACCCCTTCTACCTTTATAGGTAGAATCAGGGTGGTAGGTTCCCTTTAATGATAAAGCCAAGAGCCCGTCTTGCTATAGAGGAAACTCTTGTCCTGCATTAAACAGCCAGTCTGTTGATTTGCATGGACATGGTTTAATACTTAACTCCCCCATTGGTGGCTCTGAAGGTAAATTTAACAAAATGGGGGGGAATTTATTAAGATTCGGAGGTGGACTTGATCTCCGGAATGAAATCTAACCTGGAGGAGATCTCATCTTATAGTTTTCACCAGTTTTCCAGTATAGACTATAGTCAAATATGCCCCTCTCCCCGACATGTCATACCCACTTTTAGAAAAAGTGGTAAGCGTGTTGGGAAACCTACAAAAACTGACAAAAGATTACAGCTAATCGCAAGGGATTCCAATTTTATTGTCAAGGGCCCCTTCAGATTGACCCCATTGGACAAAGCCTTTACTGCCGGTTAATTTTTCTAGTAAAATGGTAATGGGTCAAAGCAGGGAGAACAAGGACAAACTCATTTTGCGAAATAGATTGAGAATGTTGTATACTGTGTTTTTATAAGGATGAACAATGATGATGAACAACAATAATGAACTATGATGATGATGGTGATGATGAATAATAATGATGAACTATGATGATGAAGTTCCACGACGGCCATAATGATCATAATGATGATGAACAATGATGACATCGATGAACAATGAAGATGATGAACAATGAAGATCCTCATCATCACTTTCCATACTTGGCCTGTGTGTTGTTTTTCTTTCTATTTAACTCCGTCTAGATCGCTTAAGTTTTTCATGTTTCGGCAAAATCAGAGAATAATTTGGAACCTGCATCGTTATCTGAAATACTATGTAACTGTAACTTATGTTACTTCCCTTAATTTAAAGATGAGGGGGGAGAACCCAAAACCTACAAATCTTACCTATCCACAGGATCGAAAATAGTTGACCAATTTTTGATCAATAGGGAAATGGGAGGGTTGTTGAGTGAGACTGTGGGATAAAGTTTTATTAAAAGAGATATGCGGAAGTACTAGAAAGAATCAAAAACCCAGAACCAGAGCTGTGTATCAACGCTTTTCTTTCATCTTGCCACACCTGCAGGGTCGGCCCCAGGTTTCAGTAGGCCCCTGGGCGACAGAGCCTCAGTGGGCCCCTTTGCAGTGAACTCAAGTGTCGTAATTCAAAATTCGCCTGTTCAAACAGTGTCCTGTTCCCTAAAATATTGCATACTTTATCATATCAAACAGCCCCCTTGTGGTCATTTTATATACAGCCCCCTCATGGTTATTTTATGTAGTGCCCCCTCATGGTTATTTTAGATAATACCCCCTCACCACCTCTGGATTCATTAGATACAGCCCCCCTCAACCCCATGTATTCCTTATGTACAGTCTTTTGTGCCCCCCAGCCACTCTGGGCCGCAGCACATGCTCAGTACTGGTGCCAGCCTCACACCACTGCCCAAAGTCACAGGTTTTTGCAGATTTCCTGGAAAACCCCTTTAAAGCAGTTACAATAAATGGGATTAATTGGTTAATAAGCTAAGAATGTCTTTCAAGTTAGAAACCAGGACGTAACAGGGGATTGTCATGATGTAAAAAGTCTTCTATGGGTGTTTCATATTGTTGTCATCGCCTTAAATGGGTTTTCAAGACTATTTTAGAGATGCAATCACATCACGCACCCCTATATTATAATGAGATGGCTCTACCTATGATGTCTTAGTCTAAACGGCAAAGCTGAGCTGTAGGAAGCTGTGTCTGGCTCTGTGACCAGTGCGAGTACTAGAAAAATGAGTATTTTTCTTTTTCAATTTTTTCAAAAAATTGTAAACAATTACTGATACTGTAAACCCTGATTTAAACAATACAGGCACTCCCCGGGTTACGTACAAGATAGGGTCTTGTTCTTAAGTTGAATTTGTATGTAAGTCGAAACTGTATATTGTATAATTGTAGATCCAGACAAAAAAAAAAATTGGCCCCAGTGACAATTGGAGTTTAAAATTTTTTTGCTTTAATGGGACCAAGGATTATCAATAAAGCTTCATTACAGACACCTTACAGCTGATTATTGAAGTCTGGGACTATAGTAACATCCAGAGAGCTTCACCAGAGGTCAGAGGGGTCTGTCTGTAACTACGGGTTGTCTGTAAGTCGGGTGTATGTAAAATCCAAAGTCTTTTTTGCAAATCTAAAAATAATCAAACCTCTTGTTGTTGCCAAAACAGGCAACCTCTTTTCCATAGGGTTGTAGCGCCTAACTTACAAAAATAAATTTCAAAAAACAAATCTTGTAAAATAAAATGTAAAAAGTTGAAAATACAGAATGTACGGGAAAGCTGCGGAGGCCTTTGGGGTTTTAATGCAGTATTTATAATGTTTTTCCAACCATAACATGAATTCCAGAAAGAGTTAATTTCAAACCACCCATCGAAGCATAAGGACTCCAGGTACCTCTGGCACCCCAAGCATATAATATTTATAACATTCATCCAAATTTAATTTTTTCTTCCTTGCCAAGGAAAGAACACACATTTTTTTTCTGCACTGCAGAAAAAGAGAGAAAAAACAGAGAGTCTCTCATTAGTTGGGAATTTTCCATTACATTCTCCCCTGACTGACAAAATGAATCTGAAAATATAAAGATATCTACAGAAAAAGCGCAAGAAATACAACAGCGAAGAGTGTGGAGAATGAGGATTTGAGAATCTATTATTTGAGAAACTTGTATTGTAAAATTTTGCAGGATTAGACCGATACGGGGTCACACTGAGGGTCAATGAGGGTCCTTGTCTCACCAAATTAAATCTATGCTTGTCGTAGTCACTAAAACAATTAAAAATATTACATTTAGGGATTTAGCTATGGGGAGTTAGATGGTAAATGTTGCACCAAGGTCCATTTGAATACAATTATTGAAATTTGGTAGATACTAAGAGGGAACCTTCTTATCGAATTTGTCTTTATAGGACCTCTACTCTTACCAACATGTCCATGGCAAAAAATGTTAAAATATCCCTAATCTGTTAATAAACTTTCCATAAAGCTGACTTTATTTAACAATCCCCCCTCTGAAGGCTCTTCTGCTCATTCTTGGTTGCAGCTGGCAGTTGGAGACTATGGGGGTCATTTACTAAGGGTCCGATTCACGCATTTTCGTCGGGTTTCCCGTATTTTTCCTATTTGCTCTGAATTGCCCTGGGATTTTGGCGCACGCGATCAGTTTGTGGCGCATCGGCGCCGGCTTTCACGCGACAGAAATCAGGGGCGTGGCCGTCGGAAAACCCGTCGGATTCGGAGAAACCGCTGAATTTTTTAAAAAATTGTGTCACAAAAATAGCACTCACATACACCGAGGCGGAGTAGGTGAATTCCAGCGGACTTCAGTGCAGCAACGACACCTAGTGGACATCGGGTGCATGACCTTAGTGAATCCCGGCAGGACCCGAATCAGCGTTGGACAACACGCCGCGGGATCGCGAATGGACCGGGTAAGTAAATGAGCCCCATTGTCTCCCATAAACTATGCACAAAAATTAGCATCATATCATATAGCATATTAAAGCCTCTTATGAAATCTTACATAATATACCACTTTGCTATTCAACCCTTCATTCAAAGATATTTTCTATATGTTATGGGGCTCGAGGAGACCTTTCCGGATATATGTCCTTCATATTATGAAACATGCCCTACAAAGAGCACTTTTATCTATTTTTGACCTTCAGGCAAATTAGTCTCATAGGGGGCTCGTACTATGTCTTCTGAGCCAGTTATTTGGCAGACAAGCCATGCATTAAGCCCCATTTCCACCAGTTTTTGAGGTTTTCCACTTTTGGCGTGATGGTGTGGAGAATAAGTCAGGAGTGAGCTGGATGAAGACGTGAGTGGTCTTTCCCACTGTATTTTCTATTGTTGCCATAATATTTTGGAGGCCGTAGCTGAAATCTGTGCCAACTCAGACCTGGTCTAAACGTGCAAAATGCAAGTCTTAATAAATTCCCTCCATAGTGTCTGCAGGAGATCATTGCCAGCCAAAGAAATGCCCAGTAGGAATTTTGCAATGAGTTTGCATGTAGCTTTATAAGTGTTTGTAGTGATACGGGGGGCATAAAGATTTCAGAAGCATTTCTACGGACATGGGATAATAGTAGGACAAATCAATGCATAAGACTTTGGTTTTTTCCCATGTTTATGCTTTATTTTAGACATAAATAGCACAGGAAATAATGGTAAATAGTGCAATATACTTTATTAAGGAAAGGGGTTGCTTTCTTCTCTTGTAGTGAGCATGACTTCTGAAATCCTTCTCAAGTTGATACACAGGACTGCCAGGCAGGGGGGTTAGTGTTCCTTCAGTCATGGACCCCAACAGAAGAGAGGATCCAAGAGTCACTGAATTCCCTCCTACTCTCCTGAACAGAGTCACTGAATTCCCTCTTACTCTCCTGAACAGCCGTGTACAGATGAGAGGACAATGTGCTCCTTTCTAGGATCTGAAGTAACACGTCAGAAGCATGCTCAGAGGGGGAGGGGACATTAGAGCAGTTAATAATTAGCATTTTCCCTGTACTGCCTCCCGCTCCTCCCCCATAACACATGTGCTTCAGCATACAACTCCATGTGCTGTCTCCAGCACTAATACACTACGTCTGCATTTACCTTCCAGGACCTTATGATAGTATTCATAAATAGAAGTTTAAGGTCCTGGAAGGGAGATTTGTCATGGACGGTTATGATGACCCTCCATCTGCTTGAATTACCGTATATACTTGAGTATAAGCCGACCCAAGTATAAGCCGAGGCCCCTAATTTTACCACAAAAACCTGGTAAATCCTATATTTTTTTACTCGAGTATAAGCCGAGTTTGGGTTTTTTAGCATATATTTTGTGCTGAAAAACTAGGCTTATACTCGAGTATATATGGTATATGCCTAGGAATGGCACCTAAGAAATTTCTGAACTAGGGAACTTGACTTTACATTTTAATAAAATGGTGCAAAACTCTAGTAGATGTATATTGGGAAATTACATAATATCCTGGCCCCCACACTTACACGCAACTTACACAAAATATTAGGTAAAGTGGGCAACCCTTTTAAAAGTTTAGTTCTACTTGGGGCTTTTTCTCCTTGAAGCAGCTGTAGTTCCCTCTCTACAAATGTTCAGAATACTCCTCAGTAACAAACCCATATCATGTAAAATAGTCAATATGATAAGTGATGGCAGAGCTGCTGCATCTTTACCTTTGTGTGTTTTCTAAGACTCTATGCTGTGAGAGGGGAGGTAGAGCAGCAGGCGGGCGACACCGCACAGTTGTTACATCATGCCATAAAGATACTATGAACTCTACAAAGTAGCGAGGCATAGAAAGGCTACATTTATTATAAATTCAGTTAACCAATTCTGTCTCAGAGGGATCTTGCTGAGCTTTGGCTATGTCTATAGTTAAGTGCTACTCCAGCCTCATCTTCATTACAACACTACAAGCGATGTAGGTAATATTCATGCACAGAGATCTGAAACCTGCATATAGAAAGCATTATGTCTGAAGATAGAAAATTCCCAGATCTTGTGCAGGTACTGAAGTTCTGCTCTTTTATCTATGAAGAAACCCTCAGGTATTTTTTACTCTTTTTGAATTGTTATATATTTTAAGAAATTTAATCTACACAGTGATTAAATATTTTTGATACCCAGGTGTTTCGGCTGTCATACGGCAGCTCCTCTTTTCATTCTGTAAATGTCTCCTTACATCTATTTGCATGTCAAGGATATTAACTGTCTAAGATGTGTCATGTGCAAATCCACTAGTTAATCACAGTCATCTTGAGTCAATGTGCTCTGAGTGCGCTTGCCTGTGCTCAAAGGTATGTCTTATCATAATTCAATTAAGGATGGAAGGGAAATATTTTCTATTGCCGGTAACTTCGATTGCAATTGAGCAGATGACTTTCGGAATGATGCCACTACAGATGCCCATGCGATTGTCTCTCATAGCAAATTCTGACCATGGACTACTGCATATAAATGAATGTGAGTGGAGCAACAATTAGGACGGATTCTGGAAATATTTTTGGCAGGAGTGTGAAATTGATTGAATATGTGATACAAAGGAGAGGTCAGAGTTCAGTAAAAACCCAAGACCCCTGCCTGCTGCCTCATGGTTATGGTGGTACCACAGGAAGATGTAGAGGTAAGGGTTCAGTTAGTTACTAGATGGTGGAAAAATGGGAAGTTCAGTTTTAGAAAGATTAAGTTTCAGAAGGAGAGAGGACATGATATTAGAGACAGTTGAGAGACAGTCACTTGTGTTCTGTAATAAGACCGAATGATTATGTGCAGAAGTATGTTATTGGGTATTATCAGCGTAAAGAAGATACTTAAAGCCAAATTTGCTGATTGTTTGTCTATTGTGGGCAGTATAGAGGGACTGTAAGAGATGTGAGGGGATGAGGCTTGCTGATTCAGGTGATGGGGTGAAAGAAGGAGAGGAGCTTGGACACTTCCTCCATGAGTGGCTCAAAGCAAGAGAGCGAAAAGGCTGCAGAACTGGCGGACAGAGGATTGAAGGAGTTAGTGGATTGGGAAATTATTCCCTGTGGAATACAGTCAAATTTATCTTTAAAGTTTTCAGCCACGAGGTCTGTGACAGGTTGCACTTTGGGTGTTAGTAATAAGTAGACAGCTTCAAAGAGTCTTTTAGGATTATTAGAGAGAGAGGAGATTGATTGAATAGACCTGGTTGGTGAGGTAAAGGCAGAGTTATAGGTTTTGAACATAAATTTGATATTTAAATTTCTGCAGATGTTCTCCCCATACATTCAGACACCTAGAGTACTGGGGGTAACTGCGACCAGGGCATTTATGTGAACATTATTATAATGGTAGCAGCAATTTTAGGACAGGAGAAGGAGGACAGTGATGACTGAAAAGTTTCTGTGAGATGGTGAGTATTACAAGCATGTGGGTGTCAGTTTGTGTAATAGGTGAGCATATTTAGAAAAGGAGAAAGACTATTGAAAGTAAAAGAGAGAACGGTCTGAAAATGGAAAAGAAATATTAGTGGTATTAGACTGGAGAGAGTCATATACTACAATCATAAGAAGGTAGAATGAACAGAAAATCCTTAGGATGTGAGCCTCAAAAGAAGGGAAGGCGAATGAGGGTACAGGGGGAATGGTCTGGAAAGTGCACCACGGTTGGAGGAGTATGCCAAACCCTCCTCCCTGCCTATCGTTAGTGAGTAGGGTGAGAGAAAAGTAGCCACCAAAGGACAGAGCAGCGGATGAGGCAGTTTCATCCTGCCAAATCCATGATTCTGTGATGGCTGGCAAGTCCAAAGATTTCAGTTTAATGTACACTGCCATTCCAGAGGGCACATTTGAACATAGCTATAGGGAAAGAGAGGGAGAAGAAGGGATGCACTGAATATTTATCCCTTACTGATTGTGGTTGCATGGAGAGGGCTCATACAACCATTAAAAGTCCATTGAAGTCCATTTTAGACTTTCTTTATAATCGTACATACAAGATTTGTCAAAAATGTCTTGTGCCTGCTCACTGCCTACAGCCTGCCATAGCCTACAAGCAAAGTGATCAGGGAACTGGTAGGAAGAATCAGGAGCACTGTGTACTACAGCCACACAAAGAGAGAAGGGTCGGGAAATCCAGAGGGTGTGGACCTTGGTGCCTGATAATCGCTAAAACACGTCCATACCAAGAAAATGATATCAGGCTAACATTAGAGATGAGCGAGCACTAAAATGCTCGGGTACTCGTTATTCGAGACAAACTTTTCCCGATGCTCGAGTGCTCGTCTCGAATAACGAGCCCCATTGAAGTCAATGGGAGACTCGAGCATTTTTCAAGGGGACCAAGGCTCTGCACAGGGAAGCTTGGCCAAACACCTGGGAACCTCAGAAAAGGATGGAAACACCACGGAAATGGACAGGAAACAGCAGGGGCAGCATGCATGGATGCCTCTGAGGCTGCTTAATCGCACCATTATGCCAAAATTATGGGCAACAGCATGGCCATGACAGAGTGACAGAATGAAGCTAGATAGCATCTAAAACATCCAATAATTGACCCTGACACTATAGGGGACTTCATGCAGAGGCAGCGGCAGCAGCGGCAGGCTAGAGAGTGGCATGGCGACATACCCTAAATGGACTCAGGCTTCAAACCAATGGGTGGCAGAGAGGAACCAAAGGAGGTGAGCAAGAAGCGCTCAAATAATATCGGTACATGATAAAAGTTTGCCAGTATATTTTGTGGATTACACAGCAGGGTGGCGACAAAGTTAACATGGAAGCCATGAAAACAACCCAAAATTCTGCCTGACACAGCTCGTTTGATAAGGGGACCATGTATGGAGGCAGTGAACTAGTAGTAGATTAAAGGTGCTGCAGTTAAAACTATGTTAGTTGGATCTTGGCATGGAGCTGGCGCTCCGCTCCCAGGCGAGCTTTCGCCAATCCAAGCCCCTGTCTCTAGGCTACTCCCCAAACAGCACTTCTAAGAACCTTTTGTATAAGATCAAGTGTAATAGCGTTCTTATAAGTTTAGGATATGGCGGGTGAGGGGAATGGAAACAGATGCGCAAGAAGCGCTGAAATAATATTGGTAAATGATAAAAGTTTGCCAGTATATTTTGTGGATTACACAGCAGGGTGGCGACAAAGTTAACAAGTTTGTTGTGGAAGCCATGAAAACAACCCAAAATTCTGCCTGACAAAGCTCGTTTGATAAGGGGACCATGTATGGAGGCAGTGAACTAGTAGTAGATTAAAGGTGCTGCAGTTAAAACTATGTTAGTTGGATCTTGGCATGGAGCTGGCGCTCCGCTGCCAGGCGAGCTTTCGCCAATCCAAGCCCGTGTCTCTAGGCTACTCCCCAAACAGCACTTCTAAGAACCTTTTGTATAAGATCAAGTGTAGTAGCGTTCTTATAAGTTTAGGATATGGCGGGTGAGGGGAATGTAAACAGAAGCGCAAGAAGCGCTGAAATAATATTGGTAAATGATAAAAGTTTGCCAGTATATTTTGTGGATAACACAGCTGGGTGGCAACAAAGTTAACAACTTTGATGTGGAATCCATGAAAACAACCCAAATTTCTGCCTGACACACCTCGTTTGATAAAGGGACGATGTATGGAGGCAGCTATATGGACGACTTTTGGAGGTAGCAATGGAGACAACGTGTGGAGGCTGCTATGGAGACAATTTAATTTGGATAGTGCCTGTATGTGGCAGTCCAAAAAAGTTTTCAAACCAGAGGAGCAGGTAGGTGGCCCTCCAGAAAAATGGAATAGATTGAGTGCCTGTATGTGGCAGTCCAAAAAAGTTTTCAAACCAGAGGAGCAGGTAGGTGGCCCTCCAGAAAAATGGAATAGATTGAGTGCCTGTATGTGGCAGTCCAAAAAAGTTTTCAAACCAGAGGAGCAGGTAGGTGGCCCTCCAGAAAAATGGAATAGATTGCCTGTATGTGGCAGTCCAAAAAAGTTTTCAAACCAGAGGAGCAGGTAGGTGGCCCTCCAGAAAAATGGAATAGATTGAGTGCCTGTATGTGGCAGTCCAAAAAAGTTTTCAAACCAGAGGAGCAGGTAGGTGGCCCTCCAGAAAAATGGAATAGATTGAGTGCCTGTATGTGGCAGTCCAAAAAAGTTTTCAAACCAGAGGAGCAGGTAGGTGGCCCTCCAGAAAAATGAAATAGATTGAGTGCCTGTATGTGGCAGTCCAAAAAAGTTTTCAAACCAGTGGAGCAGGTAGGTGGCCCTCCAGAAAAATGAAATAGATTGAGTGCCTGTATGTGGCAGTCCAAAAAAGTTTTCAAACCAGAGGAGCAGGTAGATGGCCCTCCAGAAAAATTGAATAGATTGAGTGCCTGTATGTGGCACTCCCAAAAATTGTTTAAAACAGAGGACCGGGTCGGTGGCCCTCCAGAAAAATTAAATGCATAAAGTACTATAGCTAGAGCCAGTGGACCCTGTCAAAAAATAGCCAGTTTCCTCTGCTTTACTGTACAAAGAGGAGGAGAAGGAGGAAAATGAGGAGGAGGAGGAGTGGATAAATTATTCATGTTGAGCTTCCTTCACCTGGTGGAGATTGGAAATTATGAGAAATCCAGGCTTTATTCATCTTAATAAGCGTCAGCCTGTCAGCGCTGTCAGTCGACAGGCGTGTACGCTTATCGGTGATGATGCCACCAGCTGCACTGAAAACCCGCTCGGACAAGACGCTAGCGGCAGGGCAGGCAAGAACCTCCAAGGCGTACAGCGCCAGTTCGTGCCACATGTCCAGCTTTGAAACCCAGTAGTTGTAGGGAGCTGTGTGATCATTTAGGACGATGGTATGGTCAGCTACGTACTCCCTCACCATCTTTCTGTAAAGATCAGCCCTACTCTGCCGAGACTGGGGACAGGTGACAGTGTCTTGCTGGGGTGACATAAAGCTGGCAAAAGCCTTGTAAAGCGTACCTTTGCCAGTGCTGGACAAGCTGCCTGCTCGCCTACTCTCCCTCGCTACTTGTCCCGCAGAACTACGCACTCTGTCGCTAGCGCTGTCAGAAGGGAAATACTGTTTCAGCTTGTGCACCAGGGCCTGCTGGTATTCATGCATTCTCACACTCCTTTCCTCTCCAGGGATGAGAGTGGAAAGATTTTGCTTGTACCGTGGGTCCAGGAGAGTGAACACCCAGTAATCGGTGCTGGAATAAATTCTTTGAACGCGAGGGTCACGGGATAGGCAGCCTAGCATGAAATCTGCCATATGCGCCAGAGTACCAACGCGTAAGAATTCACTCCCCTCACTGGCCTGACTGTCCATTTCCTCCTCTTCCAACTCCTCCAACTCCTCTTCTTCTGCCCATACACGCTGAACAGTGAAGGACTCAACAATGGTCCCCTCTTGTGTCTCGCCAACATTCTCCTCCTCTTCCTCCTCATCCTCCTCCACCTCCACCTCCTCCGATATGCGCTGAGAAACAGACCTAAGGGTGCTTTGGCTATCAACAAGGGAATCTTCTTCCCCCGTCTCTTGTGACGAGCGCAAAGCTTCCGACTTCATGCTGATCAGAGAGTTTTTCAACAGGCCAAGCAGCGGGATGGTGAGGCTGATGATGGCGACATCGCCACTGACCATCTGTGTTGACTCCTCAAAGTTACTCAGCACCTGACAGATATCAGACATCCACGTCCACTCCTCATTGTAGACTTGAGGAAGCTGACTGACCTGACTACCAGTTCTGGTGGAAGTTGACATCTGGCAGTCTACAATCGCTCGGCGCTGCTGGTAAACTCTGGATAACATGGTCAGTGTTGAATTCCACCTCGTGGGCACGTCGCACAACAGTCGGTGAGCGGGCAGTTGGAGGCGGCGCTGCGCTGCCCTGAGAGTGGCAGCATCTGTGCTGGACTTCCTGAAATGCCCACAGATGCGGCGCACCTTCGTGAGCAAATCAGACAGATTGTGGTATGTCTTGAGGAAACGCTGAACTATCAGATTTAACACATGGGCCAGGCATGGCACATGTGTCAGTCTGCCGAGTTGCAGAGCCGCCACCAGGTTACGGCCGTTGTCACACACAACCATGCCTGGCTTCAGGTTCAGCGGTGCCACCCACAGATCAGTCTGCGCCGTGATGCCCTGTAATAGTTCTTGAGCGGTGTGCCTTTTATCGCCTAGGCTCAGCAGTTTGAGCACCACCTGCTGTCGCTTAGCGACGGCACTGCTGCTGTGCCTAGAGCTACCGACTGATGGCACCATGCCCACGGATGGTAGTTCGGAGGAGGAGGTGGAGGAGGGGTGGGAGGAGGAGGAGGCATAGTAGGCCTGAAACACCTGGACCGAGGTAGGCCCCGCAATCCTCGGCGTCGGCAGTATATGACCAGCCGCAGGGTCAGACTCGGTCCCAGCCTCCACCAAGTTAACCCAATGTGCCGTCAGCGAAATATAGTGGCCCTGCCCGGCAGCACTCGTCCACGTGTCCGTGGTCAGGTGGACCTTGTCAGAAACGGCGTTGGTCAGGGCACGGATGATGTTGTCTGACACGTGCTGGTGCAGGGCTGGGACGGCACATCGGGAAAAGTAGTGGCGGCTGGGGACCGAATACCGAGGGGCGGCCGCCGCCATGCGGTTGCGAAAGGCCTCGGTCTCTACTAGCCTATAGGGCAGCATGTCCAGGCTAAGCAATCTGGAGATGTGGACATTAAGGGCTTGGGCGTGCGGGTGGGTTGCACTATATTTGCGTTTCCGCTCCAGCGTCTGGGGTATGGAGAGCTGAACGCTGGTGGATGCTGTGGAGGATCGTGGAGGCGACGATGGGGTTTTTGTGGCAGGGTCCTGGGCAGGGGGCTGACTATCAGCTGACACAGGGGAAGGAGCAGTGGTGTGCACGGCCGGAGGTGAACGGGCTTGTTGCCACTGAGTGGGGTGTTTAGCATTCATATGCCTGCGCATACTGGTGGTAGTTAAGCTATTAGTGGTGGAACCCCTGCTGATCCTGGTTTGGCAAATGTTGCACACCACAGTCCGTCGGTCATCCGGTGTTTCCTTAAAGAACCTCCAGACTTCTGAAAATCTAGCCCTCGCCGCAGGAGCCCTCGCCACGGGAGCTTCACTAGTTGACACATTTGGCGCTGATGCACCAGGTCTGGCCCTGCCTCTCCGTCTGGCCCCACCACTGCCTCTTCCAACCTGTTCTGGTCGAGGACTCTCCTCCGTCTCAGAAGCACTGTGTTCACCCGGCCTATCAACCCAGCTTAGGTCTGTCACCTCATCATCCTCCGATCCCTCAGTCTGCTCCCCCCTCGGACTTCCTGCCCTGACAACAACTTCCCCACTGTCTGACAACCGTGTCTCCTCATCGTCGGACACCTCTTTACACACTTCTTCCACTACGTCAAGAAGGTCATCATCACCCACAGACTGCGACTGGTGGAAAACCTGGGCATCGGAAAATTGCTCAGCAGCAACCGGACAAGTGGTTTGTGACTGTGGGAAGGGTCCAGAAAACAGTTCCTCAGAGTATGCCGGTTCAAATGCCAAATTTTCCTGGGAGGGGGCAGACTGGGGGGGAGGAGGCTGAGGTGCAGGAGCTGGAGGAGTGCCGATTTCGGTGACATGGGTGGACTGCGTGGAAGACTGACTGGTGGACAAATTGCTCGAAGCATTGTCGGCAATCCACGACATCACCTGTTCGCACTGTTCTGGCCTCAACAGTGCTGTACCACGAGTCCCAGTAACTTCAGACATGAACCTAGGGAGTGTAGCTCTGCGGCGTTCCCCTGCTCCCTCATAAGCAGGTGGTGTCTCACCCCGCCCAGGACCACGGCCTCTGACCCCTGCAGTAGTTGGACGCCCACGTCCCCGCCCTCGTCCTCTACCCCTAGCCCTCGGGTTAAACATTTTGAAAATGAGAGTTATAACTTTAATTTTTTTTTAACTTTTTTTTGTGTTTTTTAGTTTTTAAAACCAAACGATGCTATCCTATTGCTATGGCTATTTTCTAGCCAAGTATTAAAGCACACTGCTATGCCAGATGAGATGACGCTGAGTTATTAAAAAAATAAACGTAAAATAAAAAAGGAAATGGCAGACTGTGCCTAATTGAAATCCAACCCCTAATAAATTTTCCCACTTCGGTCTTTGCGATGGATATGTGCGTCACTAAGCGCAAAACACATCGGTCGCAAGTCTCACTACAAATTGCTCACAATTTGCTAGTAGATGCACTGCAGCAAGTACAGCCACCAGCAGATCAACCAGAAATCAAATATATATAACGCTACTGTAGGCGTAAGTAAGCCGTTTGGATTCTCCTATGGCTATTTTCTAGCCAAGTATGAAAGCACACTGCTATGCCAGATGAGATGACACTGAGTTATTAAAAAAATAAACGTAAAATAAAAAAGGAAATGGCAGACTGTGCCTAATTGAAATCAAACCCCTAATAAATTTTCCCACTTTGGTGTTTGAGGTGGATATGTGTGTCACTAAGAGCTAAACACAACGGTAGCAAGTCCCCCTGCAAATTCCTCACAATATGGTACTAGCTGCACTACTAGTGCCAGCAAGCCCAGCCACAAGCAAACAAAAAAAAAAAGTATAACGTTATTGTAGCCCTAAGAAGGGCTGTTGGGTTCTTGTTGAATCACTCCTGCCTAACACTATACTAATAGAACACCCTAACGCTTTCCCTGACCAGCAGCAGCTCTCTCCCTAGCGGCATCCAGACACAGAATGATCCGAGCAGCGCGGGCAGCGGCTAGTCTATCCCAGGGTCACCTGATCTGGCCAGCCAACCACTGCTATCGACGTGTAAGGGTACCACGTCATGCTGGGTGGAGTGCAGAGTCTCCTGGCTTGTGATTGGCTCTGTTTCTGGCCGCCAAAAAGCAAAACGGCGGGAGCTGCCATTTTCTCGAGCGGGCGAAGTATTCGTCCGAGCAACGAGCAGTTTCGAGTACGCTAATACTCGAACGAGCATCAAGCTCGGACGAGTATGTTCGCTCATCTCTAGCTAACATACATTATGGTATAGGACTTTATGAGAAACAACGGGTCAACATCACCTACTGTATAATAATGTCACAAATGAGTCTAAAATCTCAAATTTAAGATTCTCCAAAAAAAGTTGAAAATCTATTTGTTAGTGAAGGATTTCTAAAAGAAATTAACATAAATACAGATTTTAGCCATTGATCCATTATGAATGCACACTCGTCCTGTCACTCTATCAATTATAAAATCAAGAATGTGACACCCGCTCTCCGGATCGCTGGGGGTCCGTTCTCAGTGGTCGGACCATCGGCTTATTATGCCATATCCTCTGTATTGGTTATAACATAAAAACTTAGTAACATACAAAATTGGTACAACCCCTTTAAGTTAAAAATATCCTTTCTCTTTCAGACATTTTTATCCCTCTCCTTTTTTGAGATGTGTAATAAAATTTGGACAATTTTTTAACCTTTGAAAAAGTCATTATTTCCGTTTAACAGGGCTTTTAGTATACCCCAGATTTATCAAAAGCAAAAAATATGAAAAAATGATTTATGCTTTTTCACCCACATATCAGTAAAGCAGTGAGTGATGTAAATATGTAAAAGGTTGGAATTTTCAGTACATGATTCATAGGCAAATTGCTGTTAATTCTTTTTTTAATCTGCTCATAGTACTTAAAGAAGTGAAAAGAATGTTAAAATGTTACTATAATGTGAAAAGAGGTAAAAATTAGAGCTGCCAATATTCAGATAAAAAATCTTATAACTATTATATGGTTCATTTTAATCTTAACTTTTACATTTTTTAACACCTTAAAGTGAACCTGTCACCAGAAATGTCATTTTTAGCTGGGATAGGTTCTAATAGCCTGATTTCAAAAATACCTTTGTCAGTATTCTAAATCATTTCAGTAGTTAATAAAAGTTTATTTCACATTACCTGGCTCTCCATAGGAAGAGGACAGCTGTATCCTGTGTTTGTCTGTGTCTCCTCATGTATTCTTCCTCTACTCCATCCCCCTCCCTCCCCTGCCTGCTCAATGCACATGACAGGAAGTGGGGATGGGTGAGGAGAAGAATACACTGACACAGTCACACACAAGCTGCAGCTGCCCCCTCCCCAGGGACTCACAACATGCTGCTGGCAGGGATCCAAGTAATGTGAATTAAATTTATATAAAATACTGAAATGATTCAGAATGCTGACAAAGGCAATTTTTAAATTAGCATTAGTCTATTCTATTGTTACATTTCACCAGCTAAAAATGACATTCCTGACAGGTGCACATAGTATTTTGGGGAACATGGGACTTTTGGATTGCTTTTAATTTTTTGGGGAGAGATAGGAAGCACTAAAATTACAATTTTAGAATATGTTTTTTTTTAAATTATGCCTTCACCGTTGAGGTACATACTTTATTCTTTGTTTATTTTTTCAAACTTTATTTTAACTTGTTGCTGTCCCACTATGGGACACCTTCATCTATCATACAATGCATTGCTGTAATTCTGTACTGCAGTGTATTCTATCTGTAAGTTTTACACTGACATTTTGCCTATTAGACCCAGCCTTGGATTGGGCCTAATAAACTTTTAGCCAATTATGTTGTAAGGGTCATAGTTTCTGCAATCAAGGGAGAGCTCTAAGTCCAGCTCCAAATCTGGAATATAACTGCATTTTTCACAATGCAACTGTATACAATGTATGGTATTCATGCACATTGCTGTATTTCAGCATTCAGTAGCTATCATTGCTGTGATACAGATATGAAAGTCTAAAACAATTTAAGTGCTAACAAAAGTTATTAATATAAATCCATTTTGCAGGGAAGGAATCGGGGAGATATTTGAGGAGGAAACACCAGTTCTGCAGCTGACGTTACTGGAAGGAAACTCACAAACAGGATGTCAATCACGACAGAGAGGAAAGCTGATAATCTGGATAAGAGATCACACAGTAAACTCTCACACATGCCGTTGTGTAATACACTATCAGTGCAGCAATAGCCTGGAAAATTGCACATACGCCATGGTACTATATATACACACTCACTGGCCACTTTGTTAGGTACACCATGCTAGTAATGGGTTGGACCCCCTTTTGCCTTCAGAACTGCCTCAATTCTTCGTGGCATAGATTCAACAAGGTGCTGGAAGCTCCTCAGAGATTTTGTTCCATATTGACATGATGGCATCACACAGTTGCCGCAGATTTGTCTGCTGCACATCCATGATGCGAATCTCCCGTTCCACCACATCCCAAAGATGCTCTATTGGATTGAGATCTGGTGACTGTGGAGGCCATTTGAGTCCAGTGACCTCATTGTCATGTTCAAGAAACCAGTCTGAGATGATTCCAGCTTTATGACATGGCGCATTATCCTGCTGAAAGAAGCCATCAGATGTTGGGTACATTGTGGTCATAAAGGGATGGACATGGTCAGCAACAATACTCAGGTAGGCTGTAGGGTTGCAACGATGCTCAATTGGTACCAAGGGGCCCAAAGAGTGCCAAGAAAATATTCCCCACACCACGACACCACCACCACCAGCCTGAACCGTTGATACAAGGCAGGATGGATCCATGCTTTCATGTTGTTGACGCCAAATTCTGACCCTACCATCCGAATGTCGCAGCAGAAATCGAGACTCATCAGACCAGGCAACGTTTTTTCCAATCTTCTACTATCCAATTTCTATGAGCTTGTGCAAATTGTAGCCTCAGTTTCCTGTTCTTAGCTGAAAGGAGTGGCACCCGGTGTGGTCTTCTGCTGCTGTAGCCCATCTGCCTCAAAGTTCGACGTACTGTGCGTTCAGAGATGCTCTTCTGCCTACCTTGGTTGTAGCGGGTGGCGATTTGAGTCACTGTTGCCTTTCTATCAGCTCGAACCAGTCTGCCCATTCTACTCTGACCTCTGGCATCAACAAGGCATTTCCGCCCACAGAACTGCAGCTCACTGGATGTTTTTTCTTTTTCGGACCATTCTCTGTAAACCCTAGAGATGGTTGTGTGTGAAAATCCCAGTAGATCAGCAGTTTCAGCAGGTGTACCTAATAAAGTGGCCGGTGAGTGTAGAGGGTTTAAAAAAATTATCTCATCAGAATCCGTCCCAGCCATATGCAAGTCTCTGGGAATGATGAATGAGCAATGGTGTGGCAGGTGACAAAAGGGATATTCTGCTATTGCCCCCCTGTTGGGACCATCAGAGATCCACAACAAACATGGGAGCTTTTTTTTAAGTCTAATAAAAGCCAGTTCTAAGTTTTGCAGCATAAAATTATATTTTTCAATAAATTTTGCTTCCCTATGTTGCTGTAAATCTGTATTTGTCTAGACAAAATCCAAGTCCTTCCCCCACTGGCAGCTGAATTTTTTTTTCCTGCTTTATCTGTCATGACAAAGGATCAAGTTATCATTGATAACAGGTTCCAAAAGAGCATCTAATGCTCCATACAAATAGTCATTTAGTTAGTCCTTAAATCTTTTTAATTCTTTAAAATCCTTTGTTTTATCTAAACTGACTCCCTGCCAGAATCCTGTGCTGAGTCCCGGGGGTGAGGGAGGGGAGTTGTTCAAATCTAAACATTTGTCTGCTCAATTCCGACTCATTTCCGATTCTACGTATTCATGACCGAGGGAGGGACCTCACCGCAAAAACACGAGAATTGCTTGCTGCTGTGAGCCATCTTAAAGGGAATCTGTCACCAGTTTTTACCAAAGTAAACTACTAGTCCCCTCAGGGAGGATATGAAATGTCCTTTCTAAAATTCCCTCTTTTATGTGAGCTCTCTCCTGTTTACCACTAAAGAAATCTCCCCCAAAGTCAGGCAAAGATTTTTTGTGTCAGATAAAGATAAAAGTCTCATCTCAGATCACATTAAGCTTATGGTTCTATGAGCTAAAGAACTGGACATACAGCTAAAAAATAGGCAGCTCACAAAGCCATAAGCTCTGATGGGATCTGAGAGATCAGCTTCTTATCTTTAATATGACACAAAAAGCTTGTTTCTAGGTTCTATAGAACAGAATATCTCTCTTCTGATACCTCTTCAATCATTAAACTTGACTCATCTCATGAGGTGAGAAGAGTCATATTTGCCTGACTTTAAGTTAGGTATTTTATAGGTTGACAAGGGAGATTAAACATAAAGAAGGGAATTCTAGAAAGGTAAATTCCTACCCGACCTGATGGGTGTAGTAGTTTAGTTGGGTAAAACCTTTTGACAGGTTCTCTTTAAGCAGGGGGAGAGAAATGGAGAGAGAGGATGTGGAAAAGGTGAAAGGGGTCGTTTAGAAAAGAGTGAGTAACAAGGCTGAAGGGAGGAGGGATGTGATTGACAAGACAAACATTTCTATTTTAATTCCCCACTCCCCCTCTGGGACTCAGCACTGCTCTAGCAGGGAGCCAGGTAAAATGAACTAAAGGACACTAAAGAATCAAAACAATTCAAGGACTAACTAAAAGACAATTTGTATTGATCATTAAATGCACTTTTGGAACCGGTCATCACTCAAAAATACCATTTGTGATGACAGGTTCTTTTTAGGGAGCCTTCCCTGATATACTGCCATGCTTCTGTAGAAGCGCTGCTCCTTTCCTGACAGGCAGGGCAAGCTATTTCTATTGGCTTCCCTATAACCATCAGAGGATCTGGTAGTAGGGAGTGTGACTGACCATGTGCATCCTTCATCACTTATATAGATACATATGAACATTTCTATAGATTCTGAACACTCTTCAGAATCCATAAGCTATATAATAATGTCCATCTATAAATTGGTTCTCTCTAAAAATAGAAAAAATCTTTTAGTGCATATTGTGAAATTAATGTAATCTTCAGATGTTTTGTGTTCTTCTGACAGACTAGAGAATGCATTATTTGTAGCCAGGCTTAGCTCTGGCTTATTAAAGGGGGTGTCAAATGAGGGACCCCACATTAACTCTTGCTCTGTTGCCAGTCACCATACGAAACATATCCGGCAAAGGGCTGGGAAACCAGAGAGCATGCAGCGGCTACCAGACACAATGCTATTCTTTTGATCATAGAGAACAGAACAGCTTTTTTTCTCTACATTCGGCAGTGATCAGAGAGATCAGCGAGGGTACAGGATGCCTCATGTGATCAGACGCCGCTTCTCTAACCTCCAAGCTCCGGGAACAATCAGGGCTGATCACCATTGATTTAACCTATGCTATATGGATACAAGCATTTCATCTCTCCAGAGTATTTCTCATCGTACTCACAACATACACAGGTCTAGAGATTTCATTTTCACGCCCCCTCCCACCCAAAAATTTGTTTGTGGCAAAGCGTTTCCCTGCTAATGCGTAGAAATGGATAATTGGAATATGTTTTTGGACAGTAGGATTTTAACAACAGATTTTGTTAACACTGTAAGCATTTTTATTTGGTCATTTTATATTATTCCATACCTGCTGGATATAAGATAACTGTGGTGCTCCATCACTGGCCAAAGGTGCTCCATCACTGGGACCCTGACTGTCTACAACAGCTGTCTCTGAAAGTCCCACAAAACTTGGAGTGACTGGCATTAAAAGGAACCTGTCATCAAAAATTTGCTTAATGGAGTGGCTCAGTGGGTAGCAGTTCTGCCTTGCATCGCTGGGGTCCTGGTTTCAAATCCCACCCAGGTCAACATCTGCAAAACGTTTGTATGTTCTCTCTGTGTTTCTGTGGGTTTCCTCCGGGTCCTCCGGTTTCCTCCCACGCTTCAAAAACATACTGTTAGGTTGTTTAGATTGTGAGCCCCATTGGGGACAGGGACCAAATTGACATGCTTTGTGCAGCGCTGCATAATCTGTGTGCACTATATAAATAAAGGAATTATTATTATTAATATAAACCACTATCAGTATGTTGTTAAACAGTTGAACAGCTTCTAGATGATATTTCTTTCATGGCCCAGCTTGGTGGCAACATCCAGAAAATCATCTTTGAAGTGAGATGCAAATTGGCGGTTTAAAGTTAGGGAGGCGGAAAGTTTAACACTAAAGTCAAGCTCTCCCTGTCTCTGATCACCTCCTCTTCTGTGATTGACCAGACTTCAGGAGATCCGGTCAATGATGATCCAGGATGCAGGACCACCAATTACAGTGAAGGGGGCTTTCTGAGGAAGAGAGAGCTTGACTTCAGTGTTAGACTGTCTGCTTCTGTAACTTCATAAAATCAATTTACATCTCATTTCAAAGTTGATTTTCTGGATGTTGCCAGCACACTGGGAAATGAAAGGAATATCATCTAGAAGATTCTCAGCTGCTTGACTACATACTGATAGTGGTTTATTAGGCCAATTTCTGATGACAGGTTCCCTTTAAAGATACCATTCTCTTTTGGTTTTCTCCCTATCTTTCTGAGGGCTTCTATATTACTTCTTGGATGATTTGTTGGCTATATTAAGTCTGAAGAGAACAGGAGAACCCCACAATTTCAACTGGCCAATTATCAACAAATAATGGGGTTTCTTGTGCACTGCAACTAATCCGGTGACTTTGTTACCTCCATGCCATGTGAGCATGGAGGGGTCTCAGCCACTGATGGAGTTGGCGGGCACAGGCAGTTCCTGCCCCATGCCTGTGTAATTTTGAAAAATTGTCAAATGTTCACCTGTGAATGTTTGCAGATTTTTACTGAAAACCAAGCCAGGTCTGACCTGAAACAGTTTTATCCATTGTGTTTATTGTGTATCTTCTGTTTTAAAGGAAATCTATCATCAGAATCCATCGTGATAAACCAGGGACACTTACTCATAGATCCAGGCACCGGGACTGTGTAATCTTCTTATATTTGTTATCCATGGCCTCCTTCCTTCTACAATCAACTTTTATGCTAATGAGCCTGAAGCGCTAACTGGGTCGGTTCTTAGACCCCCCTCGGTGCTGTAGCTTCACAGGCTTTTAGACTGTCTCATCTTGTCCTGCTCCTTTAGCACTTCTCAATCCCTCTGTCGTATGTAATCTCACTGCAGCAAAGTTAGTTTCAGTACACAATGGGAGGGGGAAGTGCCTGTAAAAGCACGGAGGGGCTCTGGTAACACCCTGATTAGTCCCTCAGGCTTATTAGCATAATTCTAGACGTTGATTTTAGCAGGAAGGAGGCCATGGATAACAAATATAAGAAGATTACGACAGTCCATGTAAGATTAAGTGTTCCTGGTTTATCCATTCTTGATTTTGATGGTAGATTTCTTTTAATCATAATCCTATCTATATTAATATTAATATATTAATAATATATTATTATATTAACTAATATTAAATTTCCATTTTGCTCTTCCATTTTGGAAGAGCAGAATGGAAACAAAAAACGCCTTGTAGCTTACCCTCTGTAGCCCTGCACTACACATACAATTATACACATACAAATATACTATTATTCACATAAGATAATACAATTTGCCTCATATATGCTCTTAAAGGTGTCTATGACTTCTACAAGCATTATAAACTGTTGGCAGGATGTGGTAGAGAAATACACTTTTATTATTTTTCTTCATTATTCCATTTCCGAGAAATGCCTATTTGAATCCATATGCTAATGAGGCAATCGGTACACACAGGGTGTGTCCTTAGCTCCCAGATGGTTATAGCCACCCGGATCACTACCCTCTCCATCAGAGAAGCAGAAGATTAAATTACGGAAAGTAGGGGCAACACTTGAAGGAGTGGGAAGTCATAGAAGTGATTTGCTGAGGACTTATCCTGGGTGTGCGCCAACTACCTTGTTATCATGAATATCTTGTAAACTACTACCAGGGCCGGTTCTAGGCAAGGTGGAGCCCTGGGAAAAACTAAAAGTGGGGCCCCAAAATAAAACTATTTTATGAACAGTCACATTCAGTGTCTCCTTTAGCTCTGCACAATATTAACATGTTGTAGTTTACAAACAGTAGTATGGTAAGGAATTCTGTAATATGAGACTGTAGGAGAATTTTTTAGGAGATGGACAGATGATAGGGAGATTGATGATGGAAGATAAATATTAAAGATGATATAGATGTATAGATAGATAATAAATAGATTTATAGATACAGAAATGTAGACTAGATTATATAGATAGCTAGATGATAGAAGATAGATATGAAAGATATATAGAGAAGCAGAGAGATAGAAGATCGCTAGATATATAGATAGATAGATAGATAGATAATAGATAGATAGATAGATAGATAGATAGATAGATAGATAGATAGATAAGCATCGATATATAGATAAGCATCTTCACCCGGGCAATCAACTAAGGCAGTGATGGCGAACCTTTTAGAGACAGAGTGCCCAAACTACAACCAAAACCCACTTATTTACCCTGATGTGCCAACGTGCCATTTTAAGCAGTAACTTATTGCTACCTGTTCTTCCACTTCGTTAATTGTATCGGCCGCCTGAGGCCACCAATACAGTTGAAATAAAGAGTACAAATTCAGACCATCATTGTAGCTTCTCTCCAGGGTCTCTCTGTTTAGAAAGAATGGTTGGTCCAGCAGGATGAACTCCAAAGATAATGCAGTTCTATCAACACCTTCTCACTTTTCCTGCAGTTCCAAACAGCCAATGAAGTGTCGCTGTAAAATAGTGCTGGGCGCAGCATCTCATAAATTGCCTAGGACTGCAGGAAGATTTAATGGATTTGTTCCTGTTGGGTGAACTTCGTTCTGGGCTGATGGCCTGAGTGCCCACAGAAAGGGCTCTGAGTGCCACCTCTGGCACCAGTGCCATAGGTTCGCCATCACTGAACTAAGGGGTATTAAAGGAGCAATACATCCTCTGCACACAAAAGTCCACATGCAGGGGGTCTCTTTAGGACAGGGGGCCCTGGGCAAATGCCCAGTTTACTGCCCCCTATCACCGGCCCTGACTACTAATGGAGGGAAATAATAAAGGTAAATTGGAAATTACAGTGTATTTATCTACAACATGCTGCCAACAGATTATAATGCTTGGTGGGGGTGGAAGACTTCCTAAGACAGGTCTTCTACTAGGACGGCTAAATGGTCCATGCCTTCTAATGGTCACTTGGTCACGTAGAGTCATATCATGCGAAAATATTATACATCTAATGTTTGTGTTATGGAGACTTTTGTGACATTTTTGTTTTAGTATGAACCTTGAGATGCAACAACTGAGGACATTGAAGTTTCATATGAATCACTTCCCTGGATATCTCATGATCCGAACATTCAGGATTCATGAACATGATGCTGGATATGACCTTGCCCTTGAATATAAATGCTCCACTCACAATGGCTTTTCTGCTTCACATTACTACAATACTATGCTTTACACTTTCTATACATGCACTTCCTCAAGGTTTATGATCACTGATTCTGTATAGAATGTCATATTGTCAGTTTTTATTAATGTTATCAATGAAATTTTCTGAATGAATAGAATTTTGAGTTCTGATTCTTGCAGGAACATATTCTAGAAACTGGATATAATCTAAGATTAGTATTTAATTTTATTTAAGTTTCATCATTTTAAATGTATGAAAATAAGTGTATCCTAAGGGATATGTATTCATTATTTTAATTTGATTTTCCATGTAAATTCAGTTTTATATAAAACTTCAACTTCATGTTAAAGACAAACATAACTATTTAAATTTATTACACTTTCAATGCAGCATTGTAAACTTGCCTTTTCTGATTCCTGCATTAGTTGGCTTTTACTTGTTGGCTTTACATTTGTTGGCTTTACTGCATAGACTGGGACAGAGCCAGCTCTGCATCATAATGACCGTTGTATTGTTTTGGACCTTTTGTAATGTGCAATTTGTAAAGCACATGACCTTATATGGGGCCCTGATCTGCCAGATTCTGTTCTCCATTGACTTATATTACACCAAGTCACGTTGTAGTGAGCACATTGTGTGTCACCACACCTTGTCTGAGCCGTGCGGCCGCACGACGTAGGTTATGGCAGGTCCCATTTCTGCCCGTTTTTTGCCTCATAGAGTGCACAGCTTCCCTCCTTTCATCTCTACCAAATAAATGAGATTTGCAGGCTATTTTTGCACACGTGGGCATGTAGCCTTAGAAAGACATAGTTTATCGCCGCTCCAACATCGAAAGCATTTTAAAAGAAAGAAGAAAAAATCTATAAAAAATAATAGCCACATGATTTTGCTCAGTGATACTTTTATTTTCAGAGATTAAACCATAAAGGTCATTATCCCCAATGTATCATGCACCAGTTTTCTGGAGCACAATGCATGAAAATGTTGCAAGCCCTGTGGCAAGCTATGAAATTTTCTGCTTTCACCCCATCTGCGCCATGTGCATCATTTTTAAAAACAGGGACCATATTGGGTAACAAGGCCAGCTAGGGTGCAAATGCCCTGGCCAACCAAAATTTCTATAAACTGGGCCAAAAAAACTTGCACAGGTTAGAGCTGAGCTCACGAGTGCCACAGCAGAATAACTGGGATGTCGGTCAAAAGGTTCGCTAATTAAAGGTGTTCTTCAAACAAGCTATCCCCTATCTCGTGGATAGGGGCTAACTTATTGCTCAGTGGAGGTTTTGGTGATTGGACCCCCACGGATAATGAGAACATCTAAGTTGTACCCTGAGATGAAGAGAAAAGTCGGTCGCGCCTGCGGTACTGGCTGCTCCCTTTGTCTTGGGGCACAACGGTGGTACAACAGAACCTCGTTGTTGTGATCCTTGGTCCCATTACTGAGATCCTATGCACTGGATAGGGTCTAACTTGTTTGTCACTGGAGAACCTGTTTTAGACTGGTGTACAATGTGCCATTCTTAATACATTGGTCCCACAATTTTTATATTCCATAGAAGTGAGCAAGTCCTTTAATGTAAAAACACCAGTTGACACATAAATAAGGCTATCCCATAATTTCATTTTACTTTTGTAATTCATAGAATTGATTGTGAACGTCCCATGAAATTAAAAAAAAAAATCCTATAAACTTAGGAATCAAAGTTGCATTTGTAAAACGTAGTGATAACAGTAATTACAATAATGCTAATTGTTAGAAAACGGTATTTGTCGTAGAACAGAATCACACTGAGCCGGGATGATTAGTTATGGAGGATGATCATCCATCGACTGGATTTGTTGTCAGCCAGTGCTGAAAAATGAAAGAGCCGCTTGCTAAAAATTAACAAATGTTAAATATAACTATGTAATCTGCTGCGTTACATTCAGTCTTTAGCATCAAAATCCCAGATCTTTCTTTAAGCTCCAAACAGATTTAGAAAGAAAGAAAATCCTCCCTGCGGGGTCTCTTCAGATTATCCTCAGGCAAATGCAAAATAAAAAGCAAACCCAATGGTAGACACACTTGTACATCAGTTATCTGGCATACAAGCCCTGAAATAATCAGAATTCCTTGCAAACCACAAGGAATATAGATTATTTCCCACTTTATGCCACTTCCACGGCTCGTGGTCATGGAGGGATGTGAGGGGGCGTGTCCAAAGGCTGAGTTGATCAGTGGGGGGGGGCGTTCATGTCCCGTGTCTGCACACTTGCTATAGCCTGCGACCATACAGGCCTGAAAGGGTGCGAACTAAAGCTTAATTGTAGAATTGTACACAATTATAGCTGCCTACTGGGAGTAGGAATGAAGGGGGAAATAATCATAATTTCTAAAAGTTGTTATTTAAGGGCTTGTACTTCATAAAAATGGTGTAAAAACCATGATAAATTACACCTATTTTTTTTTCACAATTTGTACCCTGGGCACTAAGAATAATAAATAGACTAACTCCTTTTAATTCTGTAGATGATTTCTTTGCAGCAGTCGCCTCATTTACATCACAGACAGGATTCTAAATGTAAAATATCACCTCTAAAGAAACATCATCATTACGTCACTACTGACAATAGATGATGTCACAGCTTATCTCCTCCCCCTCCCTGTACAATGACCTCTATATAGATAACACTGACCCATCATTACATCACTACTGACAATAGATGATGTCACAGCTTATCTCCTCCCCATCCCTGTACAATGACCTCTATATAGTTAACACTGACCCAGCACTACATCACTACTGACAATAGATGATGTCACAGCTTATCTCCTCCCCCTCCCTGTACAATGACCTCTATATAGATAACACTGACCCATCATTACATCACCACTGACAATAGATGATGTCACAGCTTATCTCCTCCCCCCTCCCTGTACAATGATCTCTATATAGATAACACTGACCCATCATTACATCACTACTGACAATAGATGATGTCACAGCTTATCTCCTCCCCCTCCTCCCTTTACAATGCCCTCTATATAGATAACACTGACCCATTATTACCTCACTACTGACAATAGATGATGTCACAGCTTATCTCCTCCCCCTCCCTGTACAATGACCTCTATATAGATAACAATGACCCATCATTACATCACTACTGACAATAGATGATGTCACAGCTTATCTCCTCCCCCTTCCTGTACAATGACCTCTATATAGATAACACTGACCCATCATTACATCACTACTGACAATAGATGATATCACAGCTTATCTCCTCCTCCTCCTGTACAATGACCTCTATATAGATAACACTGACCCATCATTACATCACTACTGACAATAGATGATGTCACAGCTTATCTCCTCCCCCTCCCTGTACAATGACCTCTACATAGATAACAGTGACCCATCATTACATCACTACTGACAATAGATGATATCACAGCTTATCTCCTCTCCCTCCCTGTACAATGACCTCTATATAGATAACACTGACCCATCATTACATCACTACTTACAATAGATGATGTCACAGCTTATCCCCCCCCCTGTACAATGACCTCTATATAGATAACACTGACCCATCATTACATCACTACTGACAATACATGATGTCACAGCTTATCTCCTCCCCCTCCCTGTACAATGACCTCCATATAGATAACACTGACCCATCATTACATCACTACTGACAATAGATGATATCACAGCTTATCTCCTCCTCCTCCCTGTATAATGACCTCTATATAGATAACACTGACCCATCATTACATCACTACTGACAATAGATGATGTCACAGCTTATCTCCTCCCCCTCCCTGTACAATGACATCTATATAGATAGCACTGACCCATCATTACATTACTACTGACAATAGATGATGTCACAGCTTATCTCCTCTTCCCTGTACAATGACCTCTATATAGATATCACTGACCCATCATTACATCACTACTGACAATAGATGATGTCACAGCTTATCTCCTCCCCCTCCCTGTACAATGACCTCTATATAGATAACACTGACCCATCATTACATCACTACTGACAATAGATGATGTCACAGCTTATCTCCTCCCCCTCCCTGTACAATGACCTCTATATAGATAACACTGACCCATCATTACATCACTACTGACAATAGATGATGTCACAGCTTATCCCCTCCCCCTCCCTGTACAATGACCTCTATATAGATAACACTGACCCATCATTACATCACTACTGACAATAGATGATGTCACAGATTACAATCACTTCTATTAAAATCTATCTGTACTTATCTATTGGGTAGGACATTTTGGTAGGGTTCTAACAGCTTGGACCCACACATGAACTGACCCACACCGAACATGAAAAGAAGGATCCCATTCTCACTTATTGAAGCAGCTGGCTGTGCGTGTGTCCTGCATCTACTACTATGGGAGCTCCGGATATTACAGAGGTCAGCGATTGTGTATGTCCGGCAATCCAATTCACTGTCTATGATAGTTTCGGTGGTACCTGAATTCTGTGCTCAGCAATTCCCATAACTCCAATAATATAGGATGCATGTTCAACCTGCTACTTTATTCAATTAGTGAGAAAGGGACCCTCCCCATTCAAATGAACTGGTTCTTATGATCAGTAGGGGTTTGAGCAGTCACGCCAATACCCAACGGATTGTTACCCCCTTTCTACAGCATAACAATCAATGTTGGAACACTCCCTTTAACCATTTTTGTTGCAGCTGGTTTCTAAAGATTTTCTAATAGAAAACATCTGAGTACAGCCAGGACCTTCCCAATTCACATCTCTATTAGGTCTTCAGATATTTGCATCCAGTGACGTAACTTGAAGCAGATGGGCCCCAGTGCAAAGTCTGTTTTAGGCCCCTGACTACAATGTATGATTTATTGTACGAGTCTTCTCATATGGTAAAGTGACAAATGATGGGCCCCCTAAGCCTCTTGGGCCCAAGTGCGACCACAGCCTTTGCACCCCCTCAAGTTACGCCCCTGTTGGCATCAGTTATTATGAGATAACTACAGATATGTAAAGTACAATGGAAAGTCCTCCCCCTTTTCTGTGTGTTAAACAACTCCTGGTTTTGGCTCAGAATAACTGATACAAATAACTGAAGATCCATAGGTGAACTGGGTCTAAGTTTCATCCTCTACAACTAACCAGCACCAAAATGATCAATAGGTCTGAACCTCTTCAAATTTCTGGTGCAGTTCAAGGCATTGAGGGAAATTGATTTTCCCAAAGGAAAAGACTCCGGTCCTAATAAATCAGTCCCGTGGATTTTGCAAATGAACAGAGGACTGTACTGCACATCCAGAAACAAAATTTTTTCTGGGTCGACACTATAGGATAATAGTCTGAGCCTGATGCACTTCTATGATATGGATTTGCTGAGGCTTCCATGTATAGAGAATGGGAATACAGATGAGCTAGTAATTATGAGTTATTGATAGCAGTCATCCCGATGTGCTGCACAATGGCAGCTTACACCTCCCTCCAGAACACCACGAAACAATAAAAGCGAATGTGCTGAACAGAGCATTGTACCTGGCGGCTATAAAATACGGCGGGAGATGAAATACGGCTGTAAGGCTTTTTCCCTCCGCTACTTTACAGTCATTAAAATGAGTCGAATTTTGCTGTGGAATATACAGGATTAATTATAACAATTTGGGCTCTGGGTAGACTGTGAATTCTGCTTAATGCTTCCACCAGCATCAAAAATTCAGATATCAATTTCAAGGAAAGGATACAAAAGTCAGAGAACAGGGGAAGGATCTGCAGAAATATAAGGCCAGGTTTGAATTAACTCTATAACAAATGCAGAGGTGGAAGAGGGAGTCAGATTATCTCAGGGAAGACCCCCAACCACTGGTTTCTTGCAGTTTATAATTTTTTGGGACTGTCCCATACGTGGGCTTCAGACAATCCATGTTCTAGATAGGGAAATAAAACCAAACGCAAAATGAAACAAATTAATAGGCTTCATACTACATTGTTTTGCACTATTCATTGGCGGTTTTTCAGATTGTTTTGAATCTTGAAGAGTTTTTTTTTTCAAAATACAGGACTAATACAGAATGTGGTACCAGGGCAAAAAATTGTATGGAATGATATAACAGAACACTAATAAAATACACATTGATTTCAGAGCATAGAGGTAATACACAGTGATGTTACAGTAGACGGACAACACAGTGATGTCCCAGTACAGGGATAATACACACAGTGACGTCACAGTACAGAGATAATACACACAGTGATGTCACAGTAAAGGGATAATACACATAGTGATGTCACAGTACAGGGATAATACATACAGTGATGTCACAGCACAGGGATAATACACACAGTGATGTCACAGTACAGGGATAATACACACAGTGATGTCACAGTACAGGGATAATACACACAGTGATGTCACAGTACAGGGATAATACACACAGTGATGTCACAGTACAGGGATAATACATACAGTGATGTCACAGCACAGGGATAATACACACAGTGATGTCACAGTACAGGGATAATACACACAGTGATGTCACAGTACAGGGATAATACACACAGTGATGTCACAGTACAGGGATAATATACACAGTGATGTCACAGTACAGGGATAATACACACAGTGATGTCACAGTACAGGGATAATACACACAGTGATGTCACAGTACAGGGATAATACACACTGTGATGTCACAGTACAGGGATAATACACACAGTGATGTCACAGTACAGGGATAATAAACACAGTGATGTCACAGTACAGGGATAATACACACAGTAATGTCACAGTACAGAGATAATACACACAGTCATGTCACAGTACAGAGATAATATACACAGTCATGTCACAGTACAGGGATAATACACACAGTGATGTCACAGTACAGGGATAATACACACAGTGATGTCACAGTACAGGGATAATACACACAGTAATGTCACAGTACAAAGATAACACACACAGTGATGTCACAGTA
Source organism: Engystomops pustulosus (assembly GCF_040894005.1). Lineage (NCBI taxonomy): Eukaryota > Metazoa > Chordata > Amphibia > Anura > Leptodactylidae > Engystomops > Engystomops pustulosus. The sequence continues at coordinate 263,980,864 of NC_092411.1, read as the reverse complement.
CAAGGATAATACACACAGTGATGTCACAGTACAGGGACAATACACACAGTGATGTCACAGTACAGGGATAATACACACAGTGATGTCACAGTACAGGGATAATACACACAGTGATGTCACAGTACAGGGATAGTACACACAGTCATGTCACAGTACAGGGATAATATACACAGTGATGTCACAGTACAGGGATAACACACACAGTGATGTCACAGTACATGGATGATGCACACATTGATGTCACAGCACAGGGATAATACACACAGTGATGTCAGATATTAGAACATCATGATATGAGAACAGGAAACACACATGTACATTGGGACAGCATAGTAAAATAGCATAAATATAGGGAGGGTATAATGTACACTTTGAAGAAATTTTCTAATGCAGTCTGGAAATTAGACGGTGCCCATGCTGGATAGTAAATCTATTACGTTATTACATTTTACACAAATTATTTTACATAAAAAAAGCAAACATTGTGGTGCATTTTTGGTGTAACAATTTAGACTGCTGCTTTCCTATCAAGTCACATCTGTTTCATGCAAGTGCGACCATGTCTAGAACGTTTGGGAACTGTGGCGCAACACATGTTTTCAAGTCGTTTTGAGTAAATTATACCAAAATTCTGGCACATTCTTCCCCTTATGTCACAGAGCAGTAGCAATGCACATAGTAATACTACAGCGATAGGAGATCATACACAGTAATACTAAGAATAAGACCACATTGGGCAGATTTACTTACCCGGTCCTGTCGCGATCCTGCGGTGCGTTGTCCGACGAGGATTCGGGTCTGCCGCGAATCACTAAGCTCGTGCGCCCGAGTTCCTGCATCCGTCTCTTCTGTGCCGAGGTCCGCCGGAGTTCACCTTCTTCTTCCCGGTGCTTGTAAGTGCGTGTCTTGCGACACAATTCTAAATGTTAAATCCTGTGCATAGTCCGAATCCGTCAGGTTGTCCGGCGGCCCACCCCCCGATTTCTGTCTCGTGCAAGCCGGTGCCGATGTGCCAAAATCCGATCGTGTGCGCCAAAATCCTGGGCCAATTCGGCGCAAAAAGGAAATCGTCGGAAAACCCAATGGAAATGCGTCTGACTGACCCTTAGTAAATGAGCCCCACTGACTTTCCATCATCCGCCGATCATCCCTAAGTTATTAAGAAAACATCTGACTACAGCCAGGACCTTTCCAGTTCACATCTCCATTAGGTCTTCAGATATTTGCATCAGTTATTATGAGATAACTACAGATATGTAAAGTATAATGGGAAGTCCTCCCCCTTTTCCGTTTGTTAAACCACTAGTTTTGGCTCAGAATAACTGATACAAATAACTGAAGATCCATGGGTGAACTGGGTCTAAGTTTCATTACCTAAAACTAACCAGCCCCAAAATGATCAATAGGTCTGAACCTCTTTGAATTTCTGGTGCAGTTCATGGCATTGTTATTCAGCCGCTCGCTGCTTCTATGTCCGATCTTGTAGTTATTTATTATTTTCATACCCATGAATTATAATGTATCCATACAGATATTATATCAGCCCATTGTATAGAGGAAGCGGTTCCTTGTGTGTGTGCTGTCATCTTGTATACAGAGCAATGTGACTCCTATCTCAGAGCCAACAACACAATGGTACATGACAATCAATGAAGCAGAGAGCGTGTCACATGCCAGCCATAGGCCGACGTAATACATTGTCTGTATTGTGAATGCTCCAGACATGAAGGACTATTATACCTTAGAAAAAACATCTTACCCTGTATTATCTGCATAAAAAGCTAAGCTAGAGAAGATCAACCTGTACATAAAGTATGATGAGATAACCAGAGAACACAGCGCAGTCAATGTAGAATGTGATAATTAATAATGGAGGGATACATTTAGGACATAGAATACTCTAATATTAAAAGGACACTATTATATCTAAAGGAAAAATAAGCCTGCTCCGTCTTCACCCTTCCATGTGTCCTAAGCTGTCAGTCACTTGTCATCTCCGAACACATCAACACCATGCGCCTGACCAGGCTGTCAGGATAACGACTCGCGCTGTCCAAGAAACGGCAACAACTACATCCTTCCATCCCCGGATGAGACGGCTATGATTCTGAACCGAGATGACAATTATTACTCCAGGACATATTTCCAATACATATTTTCATTCCATACCTCAAGAAATATTTTCCCATTTTTATCATATGAGCTCTATAAATTATCGGTTGTGAGTACAATGTTTGGTCTCTATACAATGTAATGTCGACATCTCGTGTCCATTAATTTTGGAATGTCATTTTTATGTAATAATTTCTATGTGAAACATCAAGAAAAACATTTGAATTACCAAGTTCTCAGGCCCCAAATAATGGATCTGGGTAAGAGGTCAGTCATAGAATGACCGTAAAAGAGACTTCATGGGCCGGAATAGGACTGGGGCCGAATATTGAGGCGCATGCACTGGGCCATGGAAATCCAGCATGTGTGGATGAGCCCAAAGAGATGTATTTGTCCCCCAAAAAAGTAGCCTTTACAGTCCTAAAGGGTTATTTTGGGTTGATACGCAAAATTCAGACTGGAGCATGGAGAAGAGAAAAAAATAAATCCAACTTATACGAATCTGACACCGCGTTCCCGCAACACAGACCCTGATTGTTCTAACTGTCAGAGATGTCAGCGATCAATGATAAAACTGGCCACGTTTTGCCAAACCTATACTAATCATACAAAACTTGTTTGGGTCTATGGTATAAGATATCAGAAGCACATTCAATTAATTGAAAAAGAACATCTGACTTGGATAAATTGTTATATAGCTCATCATCCGCAAAAGGACACAATCCCCCACCCCCCCAGCCCAGCTGAAATTCAGCACCCTTATCTACTAAGAGGCTCCAGGTTTAGAAATACAACTTTGAAACTATCCTGCAAGGCCATCATTCTACGAGCCTATACCTTATGGATTTCGACCTTTAAAGGGCCCCTACCACCAGGATTCTACCTATAAAGGTAGATCGGGTGGTAGGTGGATGTAAGGGACGTGAGGATAGCCCTTTTTAGAGCTAATCCTCACATCCCCGCTAACTTTTGGTACACTTTATGGAACTAATATGTAAATTTCGTTATGCGGCTACTGGGGCGTGGAGTAACCGAGCACGAGGCTACACAGCGCGGCTACTCCACGCCCCAGTAGCCACATTACTCCTTCTACCCTGTTGCGTGCGACGAAATTTACATATTAGTTCCATAAAGGGTACCAAAAGTTAGCCGGACGTGAGGATTAGCTCTAAAAAGAGCTATCCTCACGTCCCTTACATCCACCTACCCACGATCTACCTTTATAGGTAGAATCGTGGTGGTAGGTTCCCTTTAAGCTGGAAAAGGATCCTGCTAATGGCTAAAGAGAACTGGAATTGCCATTCTGATAGAACTTTTCTCTTCCTTTTTTTCCATACCCCTTCCTTTCCCTTCCCATCTCTCCTGTGGGTCCCAGACCTAATGTTTGTATTGTTGACCCTATGTTGGGGTCTTGTTTTCCTATAAAATTGGAAAAACTCAATAAATACAGTTTAAAAAAAAAAGAAAAACAACTTTTCCTTATATTTCTATTCCATTACCACAGACAAGGGCCGTCCACATAAATATAGCCAGGCTCCATATGATCATGGATAGAGACTCAGTATTCTATCTGCCCATGTGTCGTTCTAGGCTAAAAAATCATGGGAAATTGTCATCTGCTCCTTGCCAGTGGCCCCTGCTGAGTACATACTTATAATGTAACCTGTGGCTTAGTTATTGAAGTCATTTGAAATTGTGATTACTATAAATACTATGAAACTTTAATATACGACAGTATCCTGAAGATAGGCCATTAATATTACATTGTTTGGGTCCCACACTTAGCAGTCACTCATTAACTACATGAAGTATCAACAGTAGGTGCCTCTGTCCAGGCCTATGGCATCCCACCCCTATGTCACTCGGCCAAGTTGTAGCTTAGTCCCATTCAAATGAATTGGGCTATTCTGCAATACAAAGCCAAGTTCCTATATGTATAGTACTGTAAAAAAATTAATTTAAATATTAGTGATTCATCAGTATTCTGGTATGGTGGATTTTGACAAACCCAGACCCAATACGAATACCCGGAATTAGTGCTTTCACCATTTAATCGGGTCTACTAACCCACGGTAACACCCAGCACCAATCTAAGTGTTACATGCTGTCGGCAAAGCTTTTGGGGTTATGATTCCCTGTGATGTCATGCGGAATGACAAGATCACTGAGTACAATCAAGAGCGTTATCATGGGGGTTGAACCAGAGCTGGACTTTTGACTGAAGTCTAAGTTCATTTTCTGCGGACCCAAAACAACATTGGGGCACATTTACTTACCCAGTCCTGTTGCGATCCAGCGGCGCATTCTCCGACGCTGATTCGGGTCTTCCGGCGATTCACTAAGGTAGTGCTCCCGATGTCCACCAGGTGTCGTTGCTACGCTGAAGTCCGCCGGAGTTCGCTGGAGTTCACCTTCCTATTCTGGGTGCAGGTAAGCGCGTGTCATGCGACACAATTTTTAAAAAAAATTCTGTGTGTTTTCCGAATCCGTTGGGTTTTCCGATGGCCACGCCCCCAATTTCCGTCACATGCATGCCGGCTCAGATGCGCCACAATTCGATCGTGTGTGCCAAAAACCCGGTATAATATGCTTTCTTAGATGTATGACTCAAAAGTATTGTGGATTATTTTGTAAATAATTCAAACATAAGAAGAAGTAAAAGAAAATATTTGTATTATATGACAATTTGCACTAATAGATAGTAAAAATATCTACTTGCATGGCATTTTGTTTTTTGGTTGTGTACTGATATATGCGGAGGTGGGGAACTCCGAATCCATGCACTGCCCCATAAGTACACGTTCACACACACCCAAGATATTGATTGGTCTGCTCATCACTAGTAAAAGTTTAAATTGCTCCCTTTCCTAAAGGGCACATATAAATAAACACATTAAAATCAAAAACATGTTAGGTATTCCAAAAAATGTCCATTCCATCAAAATATAAAATAGTTATGCCATTCCATCAATGTTATAACTGAAAAAAAAAGTTTTTAAAAACTTGAAAATGAAATAACCTGCTTCTCCTTCGAAAAATTACACCTCACTTAAGCATGGACAGAATATATAAAAGATACGGCAATATAAAGAGTATCTTTTTGAAAGGTTTTTAATTTGAATTAAAAAAAAATATATGGTGTTGAAATTTATAAAGTAAATAACAAAAATGCAACAAAAGGGGTGATCTTAACTTACGCCACAGTTTTGGTTCTGAAAAACTCTTTAAAATCCTAGTGGAAGACTCTCAAATATGATAAAAAAATACAATGCGACAAATCTCTAGAGGGAAGTTAAAAATATGTCTGAAAATACGATTTATCTTGACCCATGGTAGTTCCAAAATGGAAAAATCTAGAAGTTCTCATTATCTACAGTTTCTGGTCTGATCTGTATTTTTTTTCTTGTAAGAACAAGAAGAGGAAAACTATTTTATGAGCAAATAAAACCCAGAAAGAATATTCTATTTATTAAGTCGATAAGTTTTGTGTGTGGTGGAATCTCAGAATTCAGACAAGTGTCATAAAGTCATGTTCACGGCCTATTCCTCTAGTCTCCGTTCCCTTAATTAAGGAAATAACAAATATGTTGTGACAAAGAAAACTCCTGTACTGGGAACCGAATGAGTCTTTGGAAACATAATGCCGAGAGAAATATGGGGTTAAGTGGCTACATCAGTCTGATACACCAGCAGAAGATATTACCCAGTGATGAGGGCTGTTTATCATTGTGCAATTATAGCTGGGGTTGAACTACACAGAAGTTTCTTTGAGAACAGAGTTATAAGGAAGTGAGCGAGTTACAGGGAGAGCGAGTCTCAGTCCTGGTGCCACAGGGAGTCACATAATAAGAAACCTGTATTATTAATGGCACAAGGTAACTGGAACTCAAGATAATTATTTAAGATAATTGTATTTACCTGTGTTATTTTTAATATTTACTTCTGTAGATGTGTTTAGGAGCCCTTACCTTGTATATTACTAGTCTACTATAATATACGGTATGCTAGGATATGGTAACTTCGGCCTAGCACATACTTTTTGGTCTGATGTGAGACATTAGACCAAAATGCTTTGGAATACTAAATATTCAAAATGACAAATTGGTACCAATAAAAACTAAAGCTTGTCTCACAAAAAACAAGTCAAACAAAGTAAACAGCTTTGCTGATGAAAACAAATAGAGCTATCGTAATAAGTAAATTGTCAGGTTTTGAACCGGCATCCTTTGGCCTTTCTAGTCGGTTCTCTACCATTGCTCTATGTAGACTGATTGTCTTTTTGTTGCTTGTGTTTCTGCACTACCTGCTGCAGATTTTTTAGCATCATGGTAATTATCAAGAGTGGCCAGACTCCTTTTAAGGCAGTTTTTGTCATTCAGTATTTGTTAGGTGTTGTTGTATCTGCAGCTTATCCGTGGCTCTGTTCTGTTTGGAACATCTATACTTTCTGGTAGCTTGTTTCTTTGACTGTGGTGAGAGATTCTGTGAAGTTTGTCTTTTTCTTTTGTATTACTCCCTGTCTGTTCCCCTTTGTCTGTTTTTATTTTGTAGTGAGTATATTTAGAACTGCCCTGGTTGTTACCCATTTCTGTCTGCCCTATTACCCTTCTTCCTGCATTCAGTCTTGGTTGTGTGTTTGTGTGCATGCAGTGATTGCTTATTCACCAAGTTTTACGTGCAGCAATTGTTTCGTTAGGGGGGCCCAAATTTAGTACACCAAACCCTAGTATCCTTTAGTCCTTTTCTCAACTATCTGGAGATAGAAGTTGGTGGGTCCGGAGCTAGTCTGGGGAGGCTGACCATCACGCGCAGGCATGGACTAGCTTAGCCATAGAGTAAGGGACAGTTTTCCCTTCCGTGTTTCCGCAGTTTTTGCTGCTCTCTCTACATAGTTTCCTGCTTCTTTGTAAACACTGACATAAATAATATAATAATATTGTAATAAGCTAATAAAACCCCTAAAATTCTACAAATCACAAGACAACCATTGGTTGTCCACACAAAGATACATAGCTCATACATATAATGAAATAGTATATTTAAAAAGAACAGTGCCTTTTAGATGTCATCATACATGTTCCACTGATGCCTATATCCGTGGGATCAGAGCCACCATTCTTCTAAAAGATTTTTACTGATCTAATATGTTCCAATCATAGAGTTGGGAAGCTGCAGTATAAAGCCAAGCTACCCTGCCCTTTTCACTGAGACTGACACTGTTTACTTGGCTGAAGAGAATTCCTTAGAGAGGGGTGAGAAGGAAGGTTAATTTCTATTCATATAACCAGTGTCTCTCTCAACCCCCACCTTCCTAGGGGAGTGGTTAATGATGTAGCAGAGCTGATCTACACAGCTCCACTGTCTCTCTCACCTGCTTCTTACCCATCTCCCCCTGGTGTAGAATCTAAACAGCAAATCATATAGTGGAAATATATATACTTCTTGATGCTATGAATCTATTCCTGATTTTGATGAAAAATTTGGATCAAACACGGTTAGTGAATGAGGCCAGACTTTCCTTTGAGCAATAAATCAAATTCTTCAGCAGCAATTATTGAGGGAAATGTGTGCCAGAGCTATTAAGCAGCAGATGAGACCACTGTCCAATGATCTTTGCACAGCGGATTATATTATGTTCTTCATCTGGAAAAACTTGATGGAAATGTTGCATTTTTAATGAGTAATGAGATAATGTTTCCCAACAAAATAATCTTATATTCTCTGTCTAACAAGAAGTATTTTCCCTTGGTGTTTAAAGATAAATGTAATGGCAGTCGATTCTACTGGGTCCTGTACACATTTTTAGGTTTATGGTAAAGATAAGCTTCATATAGAGACAGTGGAAGTGGATTAGGATATGCAAAATTTAACATAGAAATGAGGGAAAGTTAATGATGGTGTTATTTGCAAAAGTATCTAACATATATGTCCCCCCTAAGCCACACATTATATGACATTGGCCAATTATAGCCATGGCTAGCTGCTAGGGGTATCAATTTGCCTGATTGGCTGTTCAGACGCCAATCCCGTAACACGACCAACAAGCATGGAACAGGAACATCTGGTCCACTCATCTCTCTTTACAACATCTTGATGATGTCTCCCTTTGTACCCCCCTTACTGATTGGCCCTCTCATTGACTTGACATGGCCGCCCAGTATACTATAATTCTGATTGGTTACTTCCTGATAATTTGATACCAATATTTTGGTTGTTAGACTGATACAAGGATAGACCTATGTGGTATAAGTCCAATTCTGCAATGCTCTACTCAACTGAACTTAGAAGGGTCTGCCCACGATGAAAACTTACCCTTATCCACTGGGAATAGGAGAAGTTGTAGATCATCTGGTCAATTGCTGGAATCCTCTCCATTCACAAGAATAAGGGTTTCTTTTATCCCATTCTCAATAGAGTAACACTTGTGATATACAAAAAAAACAGCCATGTATCTTCAGCAGTACTTATGGGGTAGAAGATAAAAGAAACAGTTACAAGGAGAGCTCCTTCTCATGACTGTGTGGACCTCTACTGATCTATTTGTCCCTTTTCTGTGGGTAAGGGATGAGTTGTAATTCCTGAAAACTCCTTCTAAATTACTAGAGGTTATATTAGCTAATTAAATTTGGTTCATTACAAAAGCAGAGGTTCTCATGGAGGTCCTCCATTATGAAGACTCTTCAAGAAACTGAGAGGAGATCTGTTAAAAATAAAACCTCTATTTATGGAGGCCCTTAATCTTAGTCTTCTGCCACACACAGGAGCCAAGAGCATGGCACATATACAGTGGGACACAGAAACCCTATGACACTACTTTATACATTGACAAACACTGTGTGTTAATATATGTTGCCTCTCGTCAACAACATATTGGAATGCTTGGGTTTTTGTCCGAATTTTTGCAGGATATAGAATATCAGTCTTAGTTCTCCTGCTTGTAATTCCAAACGTAGCTGTACACACACTCTGGATGATCTGCTGGAGCAGGATCTAAAGACTGCATATATTAATCATTTACTCTTATACAGTTCCTTGTTAGACAAGACTTTTGCCCAGAAATTCTGTATACTCTGTTGGGCTTTTACTGTGTATTTGACCCACATTGCTTGACTATGATTTGCCTTACGATGTTGTACCACACTGCCAGCTTAGTTATGACTCAGTTTGTTTGATCTTGTTATTTGTGTGTCTCTCTTTATTTACTGATTTTCTGTTCTATGTATGAACCTAGAGTAAGGAGCATTGTCCAGTTGTTGTCTGAGATTTAGAGCAGGACCAACAAGTAGGTAAGGACAGAGATTGTGTGAAACACAGAGGTTGCTCTTCTATCCTATCCTTTAAAGTTGCCTAGTAGTTTATATCTGAAGACCACAACAAACAAAAGTTTTTTTAAAATTTTATCAGTACAAGGAAACCCAACTAAGTAATTTGCTTGTCATTTTGCAAGGGGAAACTTACAAAAACTGAACCCTATAAGTGCATGTTATTCTCTAGGTATGGTTAAACCCCTCTAAAACTAGACCACAATTGAAACTGCTTGAATATCTAGGAACTTATAACAAAAAATTATTCTTAAATCAGGGAAAGTGTTCACCTGATCATGTTTTTTTAACTCCTTCATTGATGAAATTCTGGAACCACTTATGTCAGTGGTTTGTATAACAAATCAGAGGACAAGATAATGTTATACTAAATGTGTGAAACCCTACCTCTTTTGTGTTGGTTTATATGGTTTATATGGATTCATGTGAAATAAAAAATGAAAACCTTATAACTTGGAGCATTAACATTGGGCTCTATAGATTGCTATGGGTGTAGTAATAAGGTTCTTTCTAAATGTCGAGGTTTAAGAGTAATATTGCAGTTTCCTTTAATAGCTCAGTTATCCTGTTCCAGCTGTTCATGTGTGACAGCTGGAGAAGGCGGAGAAGGTATTTACCAGCATTGTTCCTTAGCTACTGATGTTGTTACTAGCCTTATGTTTTTATACTTCATAGGAAAGTTTTATTAGTTATAAATCTATAAAATAGGTCAAACATCATTAAACTGTGTCTAACAATTTTATCCCAACATTAAATGAATGGGTTATAATGAGATGGACGTTAAGGACTATTAATTCTAGAGTATATTAGTAGCTTAAAATTGACAACACTTTTGATCCAACATACACTGTAAATGTGATAGTAAAGACAGTCATTTTAAGAGTCATTTTTAGAGTCAATTCTACTCTATAGAAAATTCTATAATTTCATAGATGAGAGTTGATTATGTTTGATCAATGGTTTGATGTGGGTTGATCAATGGCAAGTATCCATACTCTACTAAAGTAGAACCAATTCTGGTTGGTAAGAAATGCTCCACAATACTTTCTTAGAAAGTGACCAGTTGTAATACACAACTACAGCTGTTAAGATAGAACATACAAGACAGGACCTCCTTACATACTGACCTCCTCATCTAAATTCCTCTGTCTTTCCATTTGAGTACCATTTGGGGCGCCAGTTGGTTACCATGGCCTAGAGGTCTGCATATCAGGTCATGCTAGCTCTGGCCTCTTAGTGAATATGGATGCAAACTTCCAACCTGTAGATCAGATTGCAACTGGAAATCTTTTGCTATAGTCTACGGTAAATAACAATAGATGGGTCTACACTACACCCCGTCTTCCCTGTCCGCTATCTTCCCCGACAACACCCATAGTGCTTGAAACTGGTGGGGACGGGGAGACTCATTTGGCTTCTCTACTAGTTTATTCAGCATAGATGCACAGAATCACTTTGCATAGTGGGAAATACCACATTCATGTGAATTATTCCTGCCTCTGGCGAAAGGCCCGGAGGGTCACGATAAGTTCATTAATATATAAAGCTCAATGTGCAGTGTATACAGCTCTCACATATATTTATCCTAAAACTCTGTTCCTGTACAAAAGGAATATCTGTGAGTCCTAACATTTCTATCTAAATATGGTAAAACACTTCCTCGCAGGCAACATCTTGTTATTCTCTCTGACACAATCGATAGGAAATACAAAAACAGTAAGATTGGTTGCACAATAACTATTTTTTTTCCAGTTTTCTACATTTTATTTCATTTTTAAAGTAGAACAGTGAAAGGAATCAATAGTATAATAAAACTTTTTTTTCAAAAATGTGCATGATGTCATCTAAATCTTTGTTTAATTCTAATTTTTTTTACCACAGGAAACAAAGATTCGATAGCAGAGTGGTTGTATTTTGCCAGTGGTTATATAGTATGCTATAAATATGCAGATGCCGTTTTTTTTGTTTTTTAGGTTTTTTTCCTATAATACTTGAAAAATCGACCTTATGTATGGCAGTTGGTACCAAGGTTTTGTTATTTACATACGATGGCTTATACATACGGAAGGATAAAAACATGAAACTTACTGTATCTCTTTGGTCCATCTTCTAAGCAAAATGACAGAGTTAATGTTGCATCGTCTTCAAAAAATTCTGTAGTAAAGGCATCCCACCAAAGATTGTCACTATCCTGGCAAAGAAAAACGACAAAGCTGTTATTACATAGGTGGACAAACTGCAGAAATTTTCTTGTATTTTACATTGTTGTTGTGTGACTGCTGAGTTGTTACTTAAAAATATCAAAGTCAAAAATATTAAAAATATCATCGCCATTAAGTACAAGTATACAGAACGATATTCAGACCGAAATTTCATTGCCTATGTGTTCATCAATGTCATGTGATTTTTATTTTTTAATTTGCCTACAAGTTGGAAACATATGACCCCTATAGGTGAGTATGCTCATACTAACCAAGGGGGCTTTAACCTTTTATTTTTATACAACATTAAGAGTCAACCCCCTTGGCTAGAATGAGCTAATTCACATAAAAACTTAAAGGGCCATACCAGATGCAAGAAGTTCCTATAACCACACAGTATAAAAGCCCATACTGAAAATATGTTGAATACACCAAAGATGATCAGTATCCTGCACCCCCCCCTCCCAATACCTACATCCTGTCTAAGCTCAGTATGAAGACAATTACGGTAAATACATTTTGTAAAATATGTCTGACTGCTTGAATCAGCGATCAGACGCATCTTATACACAAAGTCCATGGTCAATGTGACTGCAGAGAAGCCTGGGTCTTGGTATTTAGTGTCTACCGGATAACAAATGGGAAATATGACATAGAATGGGTTAGCAAAGAGAGAGTTGACATTTCATGTAGTTAGGGAGTGTGAAAGGCTGCCTGAAGGGATGGGTTTTAAAAGCATGTTTGAAGCCTTAGAGGTTCGGTATTAGTCTGAAAGCCCGGGAAAGGGCATTCCAGAAAATTGGTGCAGCTCGGGAGAAGTCCTGGGACGGAAGTGGGAGGTTCAAATTAAGAAAGAGAATAGTCTAAGATCAAAGAGCGCAGTTGGGGCGATAAACTGAAATTAGAGAAGAGCAGTTGGGAGGTTGTGCAATGAGGGTAATTATTTTATACTGTATTCGGAAGGATATGGGCAACCAGTGCAGTGACTGGCATAGAATAGAGGTATCCATGTAGCATTTTGTCTGAAAGACACACCTCTCAGCTGCATTAAGAATAGATTGTAGAGGAGACAGTTAAGGACGCAGGGTATTTTTGCTCATTTCTCGCTCTCCATCTTCAAAAATCCATAACTTTTACATTTTTATGTGTGCAGAGCTGGGTGAGGGCTTACAGGCAGTCCCCGGGTTACATACAAGATAGGGTCTGTAGGTTTGTTCTTAAGTTGAGTTTGTATGTAAGTCGGAACTGTATATTTTATCATTGTAATCCCAGACAGAACTTTTTTGGTCTCTGTGACAATTGGATTTTAAAAATGTTGGGTTGTCATGAAAATCTATATTTACACTAAAGCTTCAGACACATTTAATAACTGTTACAGCTAATCACTGTAGCCTAGGACTAAAGTACAATAAATTACCAATATCCAGTGGTCCGTTTGTAACTAGGGGTCGTATGTAAGCCAAGTGTTCTTAAGTAGGGGACCGCCTGTATTTTGTGCGTAACAAATTTTACTTTCCCGTGATTTTATTTATTATAACATGCCATGTAGTGGGAAGCCAGAAAAAAATTCCAAATGTGGAAAATTAATATTGAAAAAAAACGCGTGTGTGTCACGTTCTTGTGGGCTCAGTTTTTACGACTTTCACTCTGCGCTCCAAATAACACTTCTAATTTTTGCCATCTTCTGACGCTAATAACTTTTTCATACTTTGGTGTACGGAGCTGTGCGATGTGTCATTTTTTGCAAAATGAGACGACATTTTCATTGCTACCATTTTGAGGACTGTGCCACGTTTTGATCATTTTTTATTACATTTTTGTAAAAAGGTGTAAAAGTCGTGTTTCGGACATTTGGGCACCATTTCGCTCTCGGAGGTCACCGCCGGTTATAACAGCTTTTATATTTTGATAGATTGGGCATTTTGGGATGCGACAATACCGAATGTGTCTGTGATTTTTACTGTTTATTATGTTTTATATCAGTTCTAGGGAAAGGGGGGTGATTTGAACTTTTAATATTTTATTATTTTTTTACATTTTTTAAACTTTTTCTTTTCACTATTTCTTAGACCATCTAGGGTACATTAACCCTAGATGGTCAGATCATTCCTACCATATACTGCAATACAACTGTATCGCAGTATATGGCATTTCTGCACACTATACATTACAATGAGCCACTGGCTCATTGTAATGGATAGGCAGAAGCCATTCAGCCTTGGGTCAGACGAAGACCCGAGGCTACCATGGCAACAGATCGCTGCCCCCCGATGACGTTCGGGGGAGCGATGATCGCAGGTAACATGGCAGCACCCACGCGCCGCCATGCTTTCAGTGCTGCCGGCGGGCCCGTGAGCCCTCTTCATACACCCTTCATAGCTCATAATAGGGGTTAGTAAATGAAAGACTGATTTTGCAACTAACTCACGTCCTTATGTGTTTCTATAATAATTCCTTTATTTATATATTGCACACAGATTACGCAGCGCTTGCCAGAGCTTGTCAGATCAGTCCCTGTCCCCATGAGGCTCACCAGTATGTTTAGGAGTGTGGATGGAAACCGGAGGACCCGGAGGAAACCCACACAAACACGGAGAGAACATACAAACACTTTGCAGATGTTGACCTGGATGGGACTTGAAACCAGGACCCAAGCGCTGCAAGGCTGTAGTAGTAACCACTGAGCCACCATGCCGCCCTGTGTGCGCTATATAAATTAAGGAATTATTATATTCTCATACACACAGTTGTGGTTTCCTTACCCCCTGTGTATGAGCCTTTTGCTTTTGCGTAAAAACTCAGAGCAGGTCTTATTCGTGTTGCAACAGAGGTAAAATCCATGTACTGTCTGTATTTGTGGATCAGTTAATAGGTAACACGATAATGTGTTTCCAGGGGATTGGGACAAGCTACTGACATTATTTGTCTTCCTCCCATTTTTTTTTTTTTGCAAATTCACAAAACGGATGACAAATGACCCACAGACCTTTTAGTAGACATACCGAAACTTTGAAAATACTGAAGCCATACTGTTAAACATAAACTAGATGAAAGACACCCAAAAAATTAACTTAGCAAATAATTTCACTGGGAAACACACATTTTGGTGCCTTAAAAGTTGGAACCTGCGTTGAGTATGTTTGGGGCCCCAATTCTGAAAATGACACCCGATTTCCCCTATCAGCTCTACTTTTGGAGATGTGGCATTGCCACCTTACAAAGAATAGGCTGCTCAAACTATTCGTCCCTCAATATTGTGCTAAACGTTAAATTGTGCTAAACGTCATATCGCTGCTCAAACTAGTGGTCACTCAATAGTGTTGTAAAGAAGTTTTGAAAATGAATGTTATATTTTATGGCTGTAGATTTTCCATCAGGTCGCTAAAACCTTGTTTCTGTAATTATCTGCGATAAGGTGTTGGATGCTCCAACTGCAATCAGCCATCGTCCAAGGTACCGGTCTTCTATTGTACTTATTTTTTGTTGGAAACCCTCAGAATTTAATAAACTAGAGCTTCGAGAGAGAAATTGAAGGTATTTTCAGAATCAGCAGCTCAAAAAACTCCAAGCACCGCCAAAAAAATGTCCAATTAGTTCTCCAGTGTTATTTCAGTAATATGTATTGGGGGAGATTTATCAGGGCCTTATTCCTGAAACAATCTCAATTACTAGCAAACCGTCAGAAATTGGGATTATTTCTTCCTTTTATGCCGCCGTCGTGGAGGGGTGTGAAGGGGGCACCGCTTGAGGCGTTCCTGTCCCATGCCTGTGCACTAGCTACAGCTAGCAAACTTACGCGCAGCCACCACGTTGAATGCATCAGGAGGCCGGAGCTATCTAATGTATCCAGCATTGGAGAGGAGTTTATTCCCGCATTAAACTATTTGGCTAAAGATTGTTTTTGGCTTCTAACAATGTGACTGTGATAACATTTTATATTTTTGCTCTATTAAGATTGTTTCAGGTCTTGATTCTTGTCCGACAAGGTGAACCTTCATTTCCCTACTCATTAGATGCGTTAAATGCTGACAAAATTGTTTATTATTTTTCACTGTTTTTACCAATTACCTTAATACTATCAAAAATCTACATAGATTTACATATCATTACATTATTTCTTTTTTACTATTATACAATTTTTTGTAAAATATATTTACTGTAAAAACTATTTTCTTATGACATTTGTAATTAAAATGTATTTTTTTCACAATTAAATGTTTTATATTGATCACATTTTTACATGGCTTATACATCTTGCATTAGAGGACAGTGGGGGAGATTTAGACCAGGCGAGTGCAGAGTTAGACTCCCCAGTCTTATTCTGCGCCCGATGAATCATGCTGGATGATGTATACGGAGTAGTTTAGAACTGGAACTGTACTTTAGACCAGATATTAGTTGGTCTAGTTAAGGACTAAATTTTCTGGTGCTCTGGCTAAGGCATGCCCCCTTTTCATAAGGCCACACCTCCTTTTTTGGACAAGTCAGAAAACTGCCTAAACTTGCATTGCAAATTATTCCAAAATTATGGCATAGACTCATTTATACATTTTCCCCAATATCTTTAGGAAATTCAAGTCTAATTAGAGTAATTCTTCTCACCTGCGCTTGTTGCTGGGCAGTAAAGCTCGTTCACTTATAGGTTTATCCAAGTACGACGTAGGCTGCTATTATTCCATCTTCCATTAGCAGCTTAGTGTAGGAGAAATAACTGTAATGTATGTCGTTTTATGTGCTTTCTTGCATTTTTAAGTATTCATTAGATTGTATGTATTACAGTACATTTTGTCATGCTGGGGGAGGGATAATGTAACATCTAAATTTCTCCTTGGGGATTAATTAGGCTTTTCTATTGCCATTCCTAGTACATCCCAACATATTCCTATCTATTTGAACATACATATGGAAATCATAGCGAACCCCCAATATTGCCTCTGTGTAATGTACAGTGCAGCTACATAGCTTCTATGAGTGGGGGTCTTTGTCAATTCCCCATTATTTTTCCATTTCCATGTCAGTTAATGACGCTAAATCCCAGTGATCAGAGGCAACTAAAGGCAACCTGTTACCAGATTCTAACCTAACCCTCAAAGTAAGGGTATAAAATGTCCTCTATAGAATTCCCTCTTATGTGAAATCCCATCTGTTACCTATAAAAATCTCCTCAAATATATATGCAAATGAGCAGTTCTTCAGTTCTATAGTACCTGGAAGCATATATTTGGTGTTGTTTCATCAGGCTGGTGGATCTGTGATCTACAGAACGGGAAATACAAGCTAACGTTAGTTGGCAAGGTGTGTTGGGAAGGTGAGCTGCAGTTAAAGGGGTTATCCGGGATTAAAATTTTTTTTTATGGCCGGGCTGGGGAGGGCTATTTAAACATAATAAACATGGACTTACCTCCTCCGGTGCTGCCGATGTCCCGCACCGCGGCCCGTCTTCTCCATGCGCCAGTTTCAGTAGAAGGGCGCACAGGGAGCTTCTGGCCGGCCGGATGCTCCCATGCGCACCATCTCTCAGCGCTTACAACGCTGAGAGATAGGGACGGATGGGAGGAGCCGTCCACAACGCGGACCGGAAGCTCCCTGTGCGCGGCTTCCGTGCCCCCGTTTGTTTACAGGGGCACGGATCGAAGTGACCGCGGCACAGGACATCGGCGGCGCTGGAGGAGGTAAGTCCATGTTTATTATGTTTAACTATCCCTCCCCAGCCCGGTCATAAAAAAATTTTTAAACCCGGATAACCCCTTTAAATATCTAGTTCTGACCATTTTGCTAACTATTTCTGGTTCTGTAGCTCACAGAACCACAATCCTGGTGAGATCTAAAAGATGAGATGTATCCAGAGGGCTACACGGCTGGTGGTCAAGACTATGCCTGATCGTACCTGTAGTAGCTTTGTGTAAAAACCTGTGAAAGAAAGTTTGCAGGTTTTTCAAAATTATGTAGGCATGAGGCGGGAACGCTCTGTGCACGCCTACTCCGTCAGCCGCCCCTCTACGACATCTCCACGCCCACATGATGTAGAGTTGGCTTTCACATAAAAACGGTGTAGAAGCAGTGATATCTTTTAATATGGCACCACCAAGTTTCTAGTTATGATACAACCAAAAATATTGAGGTCCGAAGTGATTCCCCTACAGCAGCCTGTAAACTTGATTCATCTTAAGCAAATAAAGGGAATTCTAGAAAGGACACAGGGAAGTTAAATTGGGTTAAATCTGGTGACGAAGCCCCTTTAAGAGCCAGATGGGCTTACATTTTTGTACTACAGTAGCATTTGTCAAGGCCTGATTATAAGAAAATACGGCATTATTGTATCATGCTGGGAAGAAAAATACTTTAATCAACATGTTAAAATATAGTTAAAATGTTTTAATTGAAGTAGAAAATTGAAAAAAAAAATTTTTTTTAAAAACACAAAATAGGAGAGAAAATAAGTGGAGCTGATTAAAATCCCATAAGCAGTTTTTATTTCAATTCTTTTTCTCATTTTACATTTCTCTTTGTACCTAAATTTCACAAAAACATAATTAACCATCTCAGTTGTTACTTTGGACTTTTTTTTTACTAAGCAGGACAAAGGCGAGTAACTTTATGTTAAAAAAAAAAAAAAAGTGAGCACAAAATTGCTTTTTTGGCAAAGATTTCTAAGGTCCAACTTAGCGGAAAATTTAATTCAAAAGATCTGCTCGACTAGAAATGCAGAAATCCGAACTGGAGAAAAAGTGCTTCGTTTTCTATGAGGAAGGAAAGAAAAGAAAAAAAATAAGAAACAAAAGATTAAAAACTGAAATTCGAGAACTGCCCTAGGCAGGTTTAAGTTATGGACTGACAGGTAGTGTGGAGTTCTACCTGACTAATTATTTTCCTATTCAACAGTAATGAGAAATTGCCATGGCAACTAAGTTCTCCCCCGGCAGACGGTATAGGCGCACCACACACAGAGTCATGTGAAGGGAACAAGGAACACGGAGCATATATATACACAATGTTGACTCATTTTCTTTATGATGCTCCCCACTTACATGAAGTAATTGACCTAATATGGATAATGGGAACAGGAAGACCATAAAACACCGTACATGAAGCCTATTACGGAAACGTTATAAAGAACGCATGGAACGTTGTGGCGCAATCTAGCAAACAACAATATGTGGCGATAGTAATGATCTTTTACTTAAATAGGACGTAATAAAATCTCATGGGATGGGGGGGGGGATAATATGGCTAAATGGTTTTCATTAAAATGGTTGAGAAACGATGGAAAGTAATGAGATCATCTGAAAGTAGAGAATTATTTTATCAGGTTTTTGATATAAATTTGAGTGTTTCTTTACAAATAGTAACATAATCCTTAAATTTTTCCGGTTTTTAGAGTGGCCATTGGAGAAAAAAATCATTTCCTATTCTCCAACTCTCCAGCCAGCTTTGCTTAATAGACTTGAACATGGTCATCAAAGTCATCTCTTTATCAATAAGGTGATTGCTCAAAGTCATCAGATTTAGGCTGGATTCACACAAACATATGCTCACCGGGCCGTAGCCGGGAGAGCATAAGTCCGGTGCCATGGAGAGGAGGGTCACCATAGCGATCCATAGCGTACGGAGCTGTAACACGGGAAAGATAGGACATGTTCCTGTGTATGGAGCGGTACGGTGTGGTATGGTGCCGGTCTATGCGCCCATTGCCGGCCTTCGGGGGACGGCCAGGCATACGGCCAGGCATACGCCCCCCTATGGTCATGTGAATGTAGCCTAATATTGGCTGAGCATACATTGTTTCATATGGACCTGCCAACTATGCATTACCTATAGAGGCCTATCAATTGGCCCTGAGGGCAGATATTAGCTCCTGGATTAAAACATGGCAGATCCATTGGTTTTCAGAGGATATAAACCACCTTCAGAGTGGTCTCACAGAACTTTACTCCCTTCTCTCCATTCAGGAGATATGTAACTCAGTCTGAGGACCCACGTATAGATGGATACGGAGGGGTTAGGGGATATAGCAGTCACCAAACAGGTGTTTATCTTACAACTACCTGTATCCTGAGTGTATAACCTGCTTTACAGAGCAGTAGAAGAAGGTTACACTCGATGGGACAAAATTGACAAAAGTGTCTCAAAGTAAGACAGTCTTATACTGTGACAGATTTATTATTATTATTCATTTATAGAGCACCCTTAATTCCATGGTGCTGTACAATCAGTAAGGGGTTCACATACAATCCATTAAGTCATCAACAAATGCGAGTACAAATACAAAACTCCAGTCATGAGGAAACAAATGGAAGGAGGACCTTACCCTTGATGGCTCACTATCTATGAGGAAGGGTAGGTGGAGACACGAGTCGAGGGGGCAGAGCAGTTATTATTTGTTGCAGGCAATCCAGAACATGTCGATTTAGCAAAGTATCTGATGCTGAAATTGTTTTCTTATCTAGCATGACCCCCGTTTCCCTGTAAAAACCACACCCCCTTTCAAAAGCTACACCACTTTTAGTCTTAAACAGTATTTTTGGGGTTTACCCACAAACTAGGGGAAATTCATCTCTATGGAGCTGACAGAAATTGCCAAGCGCCATGCTCACCGATTTCCGTCAGCTCCATGAGGGGGTGCAGAGGTTGCGGTCGCACCCAGGCCCAAGAGGTTTAGGGGGCCCTTATGGTGTTACTTTCCGAAATGAGACTATTACTATAAACCATACACTATAGTCGGGGGCCTGGCACAGACTTTTGCACTGGGGCCCATCAGCTTCTAGTTACGCCACTGGCCTTATCCAGTGGATAGGGCATAACTTTAGTTTGTGGAAAACCCCCTTTAAGTGTAGTTTCAAGTCTTAATAATGGTATTAGCTAGTTTCATTTTGAATGATCCGTCCAAAGCAAATCAGAACCGATTCAAATTTGATGCCTGAAAAATACCAAATTGTACAGAATCCGATGAAAAGATTTACTCATCTCTAGTCGGGAGCTCTAGTGACCCCTAACCCAAGAATCAATAAAAGAAGTTCCAAGACATCCCTTGTCGGGAGTTGAGGTCAAGAGTCATGACTCCACACGTAATGAGATAGAGAGTTTTAGTGAGATTTATGACTTGAGCTCACGACTAGAGATGAGGGAATCTATTCATCGGCATCAAATCTGAATTTGTTTTGTAATTCGCTTTGGACGGACCTGTTATTTACTGCAGTGCTTTGGGAGGGGCGAGGGAAATGTAACAATTTGTAAAAAAAATTTACAAAATAGGAGCTTTTTAAGAAAATCTGTGTTTTAGATTTCTAGAGGGGGTTACCAGTACAATTGGAGCAACTTTGACCAATTCATTTTCGACCAAACTGAATCTTTTGAAATGTTCGACAAATCTTCTATGAATGAAATTTTGAATCTTCTCTTAACTCTACTCCTGACCTCCATTTATCAACATTTACCTTCTGTCACATGGAGGCAGTGCTTCTACACAAAGCACATTTACCTGCTAGTCTGCACCCCCTGAAAAGGAGCCATTCTTATTTTTGCTTCTAATAGCTTTGTTTTTAAGAAAAATGTATTTTAAAATTATGCGAATGAGCCTCAGGGGCTCTGGTCTACTTCGTCTGCTAATTATTCATACCTACAGTCTGCATTTATGCCCGCCTCCTCCCTTACCCAACCCAACCAAAGAACCAGTGATGTCATCCGGCTCTCAACAATTCCCTTGCATACATTGAGCAGCCGCCTGCACAATGGGGGAGACATCTGCACATCTGGCCCATTTTTCTCAAAAAATAAGTTGCTAGAAGCAAAAATAAAAACAGGTCTTGTTTAAGGACGCCAGCGTATAAGTATTCTTGGTGTAGAAGCCCTGCATCCATGTGGAAGATGTCCTTAAACAAAATCTACCACCAGGATGAAGGATTGTAAACCAAGCACTGGTGTGTGCCCCCTCTGGCATGATCTGATCTTCTTTTAGATTCTTATCCACTGGTTTTTACAAAAAACAAGCTTTTAAAATTATGCAAATGAGCCTGAGGGGCTCTGAGCTCTTTAGCTGTTAATGGAGACTTGAGCCCCTCAGGCTCATTTGCATAATGTTTGTTTTCCTTAAAAACAAGGGAATAAGAAGCTAAAAGAAGAGCAGATCCTGCCAGAGGGGGCGCACACCAGTATGTCAGTGTACTTGGTTTACAATCCTTCATCCTAGTGGTAGATGTCCTTTAATCAGAGGACTCGATTCCCCCATTCTAGAGCTACTGTATTATGCAGTGAGCCTCTATGTAATAATTAATTTCCCTCATAAAAATAATTTGTTTGGTGAAGATCTGAAAAATTATACCCATGCCATCTGTAGATTACTAAGGTTACTTAAATTATCACAGCTGTAAACTCAAAGAATAAAAAAGTGATTTTGCTATACTAAAATCCTGCATTAAAAGACATCTACCACCAGGAGGACGGATTGTAGACAAAAAAAGACTTTAAAATAAATTTATGCAAATGAGCCTTAGGGGCTCCAGGCTCCATTACCACCTATTGAGCTCAGAGCACCTCAGGCTCATTTGCATAATTTAAGAAGCCTTATTTTGTAAAAACCAGGGCATAAGAAGCTAAAAGAAGAGCAGATCCTGCCAGAGGGGGCACACACCTGTATGTTTGTGTGCTTGGTTTACTGTCCTTCATCCTGGTGGTAGATGTACTTTAAAGTTCTACATTTTTCTTAGTTTCAAGGTTATTTTACAGAAATAATTTTGTTTCTTTTCCTCTGCACTCATTTTTCAGAATATCCTTTAAAGAAGTCAATCCCTACTTAAGAATGTAAGAAATTAGAGAAGGAGAGGTATGGTCAGCCACGTGAATAACCCAATGCGATTGCAATAAATGTCCCTGCCTTCCATTTCTAAATGCAATGATCTCAATTATAAGAATCTGTCAGAGTGAGTCAGCGTCACGAGACACAGGAGCCAGTTACACAGCTCAAATGTCACCAGTGCCTCACATGTCATCAGATGCTGCCTAGATGCCAATTAGTTTAGCAAAATGTCTATTTGTTTAAAGTTTTAAAGGCTACTGTACCGCTGACATCTGCCTGCGCAGGGTGCGATATTGCATTTCACACTTCATCAGAATAGACAAGTTGACAATTCACATCTAATTAGGTAAAAAAAGGTCTCAAATATGTTAATGGATTCAGTAGTAAGTTTGGGACCAGTTTGGGCTTATGATAAAATGTCATATTATACTGTAGTTATAGTGGTGCTTACAGTATACGCTATTCCATATTTTGTTGGAGAAAAGGTATAGGGACGTATATATAGGACCAACACTGCATCCAAAACTGCTTGTTATAGCACAAATCCATCTTAAAGGAAATATACCATCAAAATCCATCATGATAAACCAGGAGCACTTACTCATAGATCCAGGCACCGGGACTGTGGTTCTCTACGATTATAAAATATACAGTTCCAACTTAGATACAAATTCAACTTAAGCGCAAACCAAAGGAACCTATCTTGTACAAAACCCGGGGAAAGCCCGTATTTGCTATATATGGCCTCCTTCCAGTAATGGATTTGAATATTGGTGATTTGGGCGGTAGCCCAGGGCCTATATCCACCCAAACCAGCCAACAAATTTTATATAGAACACATGTACACATGCGCATCTTAGAACCTTTGACAATCCTACAAAGGTCCTTAAACCATAGTTGGAAAGCAGGCAGAAGATGCTCCATTCCCCAAGAAGCTGATTCTAATGCCATATGTAGGAAGTGATTCTAGTAGGGCCGAAAATATTCATATATCCTAA
This sequence comes from Engystomops pustulosus, assembly GCF_040894005.1. Lineage (NCBI taxonomy): Eukaryota > Metazoa > Chordata > Amphibia > Anura > Leptodactylidae > Engystomops > Engystomops pustulosus. Next base: position 263,957,439 of record NC_092411.1, on the reverse strand, counting down.
GGCCCATGGTAGTCATAAACCACCCTTCCTTCTAAAATCAAGTGCAGGAACACCCCCCCACCACCACCACTTCCGCTTTGTGCTAAAACTCCCTGCTGCCATGAGATTACAGTAGGCAGAGTGCTCTTGCACACACCCCTAAAAGCCCGTCAGGCTCATTAGCATAATTGTAAAAGTTGATTTTAGAAGGAAGAAGGCGATTTATAACAAATATAAGAAGACTACCACAGTCGCGGTGCCAGGATCTATGAGTAAGTGTCCCTGGTTTATCAGGATGGATTTTGATGGTTGATTTCCATAAAGCATTATGTCAGGGTTTGGCGAAGTTGCGGAACTAAGGACGCAGAACCTAAAGTTCAGGTCTGCTCATGTCTACACAGAACCATTGTTTGTAGCACATACAGAAGACCTAAGAGAGAGAATTGAGACACAGAATTTTTTTTCAAGAAAACCTATGCTAAAATCCCTCTCCCACATAGATCAAGTAGAGAGGTGTCGTACTTATAAGCCTCCATCAGTGTATGGAAACCAGAGCTTTAAAAGGACTAAACATATATAACTTTTACTCCTACTGAGAATAAAACATGGCTGGATTGTGGATTCTTACAGCTATGTCTCTATGTTTTATAGTAGTCTTTTTAGGAAGACAGAATAAAGTGATGGCGAATTCATCTTCCCACCTGCTCATAAGGGTTGACATAAAAGGATATAGCAGTGGTGGCGAACCTATGGCACGGGTGCCAGAGGTGGCACTCAGAGCCCTTTCTGTGGGCACTCAGGCCATTGTCAAAGGACAGAGTTCACCAAACACTCAATCTTCCTGCAGTTCAAGGCAACGTAAGAGATGCTGCTCTCAGTGCTATTTTAAAGCAAAACTTTATTGGATGTTTGGAACTGCGGGGTGTGTTGACAAAACTGCATTATCTTTGGAGGTCATCCTGCTAGACCCACCATTCCTGCACAGAGAGACCCTGGAGAGAAGCTACAATGAATTTGCCATCTTCTGTCAACTGTATTGGTGGCCGCAGGGGTTTGATACAATTGAAAGATGTGGAAGAACAAGTAGCAATAAGTTACTGCTTAAAATGCCATGTTGGCGCTTCACAGTGAATAAGTGGATTTTGGTTGTAGTTTGGGCACTCGGTCTATAAAAGGTTTGCCATCACTGGGATATAGTATAAGGAGAATATAAGCTTGGGAAAAAACAGATGTCAATTAGATAAATATATAAATACACGGTGTAAATGTTTGTGTAATATCTCACAAAATACACTTTGGATCGAAAAACTAAAAATAGTTGTGTCAAATATTTTTCAAAAATCTATCCAATGATACTAAAGTTGACCGTATATTTTCTCCCTCCAGGGTGAGGTGAGGGAAATCTAATTTTTCAATGTGGAAACTACATTCAGCGTAACCCAGGAACAAAGACGTGGATGTAGTAGTTTTCTGTTCTCTTTGCCTTTGGAGAGCTTCATTAACTTAAGTCTCATCCCCTCTGAAGATGGGGATTTGTCTTGTTGCCTATAAAGTTTTTAAATGTTGAATGCTCTGCATTAAGTTCTGGAACTGCAAATCTAGTTGAATCGGACAATATCCTATCCGATGGTAAAATCCGTCTACAGCGTTTTTAATCATTTGAGAATCAACATGTGCTGCTGCGTCCATGATCCTTTGTTGAAGATCATTGAGTGTGGTTGGTTTCGTTCTGTAGACACTTCTTTTTAGATGACCCCAGAAGAAGAAGAGGCCACTGAATTTCGCCTCTTCTTCCAATCCGTTGTCTAAAAAATTGTCGAACTGTTACAGCAGAGTGTGGTCCTGCTCTATCTTGCGGAAACCATAGTGAACAGCAGATGACGGAGACACGGTTGTGACAGTAGCGATGTAAGCCATGTCCTTAATATTTGGAATGGGAAATCCAATTTTGCAATTTGTAACTCACCCACCCCTCGCTACCCCCATGCAAAGAGCGGGCATGTTGAAGTTGGTAACATTAGATAGATGTTAGAAACATATTGCATATATATCTATTTTCAAATTTTGGATCTGAGGGTTATTTATCAAAATATTCCCTTTTACAATGTTTTTGCACACATTTCTATTTTTGGAGATTTCAGTGCCATTTGTCACAAAAATTGAAAAAGACACAGGTCAAATCAATGTAATTTTTCCTAGAAAATCCAAATCTGCAATAAAAAATGATGGTTCCCAAGGGCATGGAAGTAGGGGACAGAGTTTGGTATCATTGAATAGATTTTTTAAAAAATGTTGACATGTACATTTTGAATTTTTAGATCCAATGTGTATTTTGCAATTTTGCAAGAAATTCCACGGTCCCGACCTTTTTGTTACATCCTGTATATATATATATATATATATATATATATATATATATATATATATATGTATATATATAATTTTTTGGGGAGGATAATTGGTAAATATCACATAGTAGGAATAAGAATGTGGGGCCACAATAGATAATGCAAGGTCTATGTTCAGTAGTGGCGATGCTTACGGCTACATCGGCTATCATTCCTGCTCATTCATGTAGATCCTTAAGCCTTCAAACTTACATTTCAGGACATATTGCTTATTCTTCAGTGACTGGAAATTACTGGTGCAGAACTAAACACGGGCTTTGAAAGTGTCACAGTAATACGGGATTTGCTTTTAAATGCCATTGATATACACAGCTGTATCTGGAAAGTCTATGATACTGATCATTAAAAACATGCAGGGAAACCTTTTTATCTTAATCCTCCGAAAAGTGTTTGCCTCATTAAATGCTGCTCCTTTCCGGCAAAGTTTACATCCTCACTGCACTAGCTTTAATGTGGGCAGTGTGGTATATGTGCTACTCATCAAAAAAGCATAAAAAAAATAATATATCAAATGATATACAGTATATACAATGTATATATATATATATATAATATAAAAATAGGGGAGATTAGGAGATCAACATTCATCATCCAGCATCAGAGACTTTGATAAATCCAGTGCATCATAAGACTGTCTGTCATCTCTTACTCTTTTCTTTTGATAAATCTGCCCCATAGTGTTGATTCTCCTAAACCAATCAACACTCATTAGAAAAAACTTTAGACCAATGGACGACAGTTGTGTAACGATGGGGGAGGGGTCTCTTATTCAGATGGCAGCATGTTAGGTCTGAACATGATATGAGTTTATATTATATCATTAAAGCAGCACGGTGGCTCAGTGGTTAGCATTACAGCATTGCAGAACTGGGGACCAGGGTTCAAATCCCATCCAGGTCAACATCTGCAAATAGTTTGTATGTTCTCTCCGTGTTTGTGTGGGTTTCCTCCAGTTTCCTCCCACACTCCAAAACATACTAGTAGGTTGATTAGATTGTGAGCCCCATTGGGGACCTTTTTGGATAGCTGTGTGCAGCGCTGCGTAATCTGTGTGTGCTATATAAATAAAGGAATTATTATTATCATAAGCACCCCTTCTACGTTTGGCCTGGCAGGTAGCTGATTACCTTTGGTTGGCTATTTTATCCTACTGGTAGTTAAAATGTGACGCTTTCTTTTACTCGCTTCAAAACTTGCTTTACACAAAATAGGTTTACCAAAAATTTACCAAATAGGTTTTGGGTTTACCAAAACATGGTCCTCATTTAACTTATTGTGCAGTTGGTTCTAGGGGTAAAATGCTATTGTGACATTATATTAAATAAAGGTACCAGCTAAACGTTATTTTAGGGACTTTTCCATAGTGTATTACGTAGGATTGTTCTGACGACACTTTCGATCGTTATAGACTGAACAGCTGTTAAATATAAGATGCATGAACTTTCTTATTCCCATGGGTTGTGACCCTCACTTATACACTAGACGGCCTACAGGTCCAGTCAAAAGCAGCAGGCTTGGCCGACACTCATTCATCATTGCTCTGATGCTTTAGATAGTTATAGACTGAACAGTTGTTAAATTCAACATGCATGAACTTTCTTATTCCCGTGAGTCATGACCCTATACACTACACGGCCTACTGGTCCAATCAAAAGAAGCAAGCTTGGCTGGCAATCGCCTTCCATGACCTTAGAGGGCTTCTCAGTACAGATCCTTATCCTTATGACTCATGCATTCATTTTAGGTGACTTAGAGGGCTGTTGATCATGTAAGTCTGAAGCTGTAGAGTAGAGGGGAAGATCAGGGACACTTGGGGTCCCTCATTCTGCCAATTGCTTGAGTTTCCTGAACTCTTTAAAATCAGTCTGCTGGAGGTCAAACACCTACCACCACTACAAAATATACACTACAGAGTAGACGACAAACTTGGACTTACCACCCATGCAAAATTCTCTTTATTCGATGCAAAATTGACATTGTACTAACTAAGGATAACCTATAAATGTCATAAACCAGTCCCTTTAATGACACAATGGGGTAATTTATCTTTAAATTTTCTTCTTTTATTTCTTTTATTTTTGAAACTTTTTTGGGCACATTTGATATATTTGTGGCTAAATTTGCGACTTTTCCACTCGCCTAGCAAACCTAGCTGCGCAAGAATTTTTGTTTAGTGCTACACCTGATATATCTATAAAATACAAATGTGAACATATGAAAAAGTCACAATTTTTGGCGCAAATCAAGTCACAAAGAAACTCCAGTCCTGGCCATGTCTAGGAAAAACTTTAAAAGAGGTTGAAAAAGAGTTTGAGATCATTCTGTAACTTTTGTGCGAATTTTTTATAAAAAGTTGCAAAAACCCTGTAGACACAGCTGCCTGATATATCAACCACTAAGATAAATCAAACAAGGCCAAAAGTCTTTAAAAAAAAAAAGAAAAGACACACACAAATGTAATGACTAAAGATAAATGACCCCCAATGACTATTAAAGCAATATCACACAGCGAGCTATTTTCCTACTTTCTTTTATTTTTTGGATTACATTAGGTTTTTGAATTTATTTAGTAGATATTGTCCATTGTTTCCTCTTACTGCCATGACATCCTTCATTGTTATGGCTCACACAAAAATTTGAGGCAACCCAAACTTTTTGTTCTACACGTGTCATCGTACGCATCTCATCGAATGAAACATATTTTTACTACACAAGTCCAAAAGTTGTGTTTTTCATTAAACCAAGCCGATGAGGAAATTGCTAACACGGCATCTTAAGACGTTTGCCCGACACGTTTAAGGACAAAGTCCATGGCTAGAGTAACCAAGCACCTTCAGCCGGTCTGATTTCATGGGAATTCCTGATGAACTAATATTGATTTTCACATATCATTCTTGTCAAAGGGATTTATCGATGTGTCATGTTTTCCAGAAGTCTCGGCGAGGTAGCTTGAAAGGAATTATTAGGAATCCACACTCGGGAATACAAGGTGGTAAATAACTAACAGCAGCCGGTGACATTGATCCTTCCAGAATGGTCAATGAAATCTTTAGCCTTCTAATTGTCAACATTGACAAACAGTTCATGATCTAAATGAACAGCTGGAAGTCATTTCAACATGGAAATGTTCCAAGTAGGTTTAGAAAGCGAGCTTTGTGAAGCTGTTACTTTTTATTGTTAGGAACTGTGCCTCACAGCATGACTGGCGCATTGCCTAGACAGGGACTTTATACCGCGGCGAGCGGCTTAATTTGCTTCTCTCGACAGCGCCATAATGACGAGTGAAGGTAAATAAAGGTAAATGAATTACTGAGGTCATGTCAGCTCAACAACAGCTTACGACGTGAGGCATCATAATCCCTTATTTACCTCACTCGCCATTTAACCCCTTAATTATTGACTAGGCACCTTTTTTTCAAAACTGTCAGTAAGGGGGACAGCATTTCAACAGCATCTCCTTCTGCCGCGGAGCGTGTAACGACGACCAAGCTTCTGCTCTAATGGTCATAATTGATCAATCAAAGAGGTCCATGCTATTGATAAGGTCAATGGTTTCTTGATGTAGCAGGTACTAGGGCAAGGTCGGCTTCAGGTTTCAGTAGGCCACTGGGCGACAGAACCTCAGTGGGTCCCTTTCCTAGTTTATCATAACAAACAGCCCTCATCATTATATTATATAAGTCCCCCTCACACCCTATAAAATCATTAGATACAGTCCTCCATCTCCCCCATGGATTCCTTATATACAGCCTTATGTGGGCCCCCCCAGTATCTCTAGCACTTTAAAAAAGTCAGAAAAAATTGTTTTTCTATATATATTCTATAATACGGATATATCTCATACAGTAATTTACACATGGCTAAAATAAATTAACTTCTCCCTTATATACAATGCGTCATACAGTCACATTATTGAAAAAAAATCTAGTGGTCATTAAGGTGTTAAATTAGTTCAATAATATCCAAAAATACATGCGGCATATGAGAGTCATAGCAGAGGGTTGATTACATCTATTAATCCAAGATTTATCACACAGCGATTTTGTGTCTGCAATAAATCACCCGTCCTTGTTATTGTGATTCTCATATTAGAGTTAAACGGAGTCTACCAGCTCCCGAATCGGCATCAAGTAAAGAGGAGCGAATCATCCAAGATTTCAGCTTTTCAAAAGATTTGGTTCTGGTAGTAATTAAATCAGTCCAAACTGAATTTGCTCCAATTGTCCAATTTGAAATTGGTAGATTGGACCGGTTTCACATTGGTCCGTGATCACGAACGTGAGACGTATTGATATATGATGCAGGGAGTTCAAGTTACCTCGATAGGTAGCAGAACCAACAGTACAGTGTCTCCTCTGCTACATATCGGGGGAAACAAGAACTCTGTGCATTGTATATCAATATTATTCAGTCCCCCGTATAGTGATCAGTCTGGGACACAGCACTTCTCATGTCCGTGATCAGGGGCTGATCTTGGACTAATGTGAAGCCGACCTAAAACTCACAGATTTTTCATAAAAATTCCAATATTTTTTTTTTTCTACAATTTTTACAATTGTTACATTTTTACTGGACCGGCCCCTCTACCTCTACCGGATCTACAAACCAGCATCAAACCGCTCATCTCTACATACCAAAAGTAAGGCACCTTCTAAGCTTTAAAGACATGCATTTACTATGTTCTAGTCGTCTCACATTTCAAAAAGGATTTCTTATTTTATGCAAATTAGCTTCTCAGGGCACCAAGGGTGCACCCCCTTCATTTTTCTCTACAGAAGCATTTATAATGCCTTTATATTCTCATTGAAGGTCAAGTGAACTGATCTAAACACAAGAAGCTAGCTAGCTGTGCAATTTCACAACAGCGGCCACTACTGGAGAGATGTGGAATTACATTTATGGACCAGGTTTACTAGGGGTGAATCTGCTCTTGGCCAGGGTGTAATTAGCAGAAGAATAATTGTTAGAGATGACTTTTCTGTTTAGATGTTATCATTAATAAAAACTTATTAAAATCAAATCAGTTCACTTTGATAGAGAGATGTTAATGGGGCACATTTACTAAGGGTCCACAGCCGCGAATCCGTCGGGTTTTTCCGCTTTGCGCTGTATTTCACGGGATTGTGGCGCACGCGATCGATTTTTGGCGCAGTCGCGCCGACTTTCACGCGACAGAAATAGGGGGGCGTGGCCAGCAGCCAACCCGAAGGATTCGGAAAAATCGCGGAATTTAAAAAGCCATTTGTGTCGCAAAATGAAGCAGGTGAA